>NC_063339.1:9107990-9151937 GCF_021869965.1 Rhincodon typus | reverse complement strand
TGTGTGTGACTGTGTGTGTGTATATGCCTGCAGTGTGACTGTGTGTGAGTATATGCCTGCAGCCCTGTGTGTTTGACTGTGTGTGTGTATATGCCTGCAGTGTGCCCGTGTGTGTGTATATGCCTACAGTCCTGTGTGTGTGACTGTGTGCCCTTGTGTCCTGAATGAGTGTGTGCACAGGAGGTGTTTGTGAGACAGTGTGTGAGAGAGACAGGTGAGTCTACATGAGACAGGCTAGTGTGTTAGGAAGAGGTATGAGTGTCGGGTGAGTGTGTGTGAGCAAAATGAGTGTGTGCAAAAGAGGCAAGTGTGTGTGTAAGAGAATTGGGTGTCTGTGTGTGAGGGGTGAGTAGGAGTGAGGGACAGGTGACTGTGCGTGGGAGCAGTGAGTATATGTGAGTGAGAAGTGCATGTGTTGGAGAGAGTGTTTCTGAGACAGGTGAGTGTGCATGAGATAGGCTACTGTGTTTGTCACAGAGGTGAGTATGAGCGAGAGAAGTGTATATGTGAGAGAGAGAGTGTGTGTGTGTGTGTGTGATAGAGAGGAGAAGTGTTTGTGTGAGACAGGCAAGAGTGAGTGTGTGTGAGCAAGGTGAGTGCGTGTGTTAAGAGTGGATGTGTGAGAGTAACAAGTGCGTGTATGTGAGGCGGGTGTGTCTGAGGGACGTGTGTGTGTGTGTGTGTGTCTGTGTCTGTGTGCGTGTGTGTCTTTGTGCGTGTGTCTAAGAGGCGAGTGTGTCAAAGGAATGTGGGTGTGTGTGTGCTTGTGTATGAGAGGTGAGTGTGCCTATGGGACAGGTGAGTATGTGTCTCTGTGAGTGGGAGGGGTGAGTGTGTGTGAGAAATGAGTATGTGAGTTTGTATGCGATGGCAAGTGTATCTAAGAGGGAAGACTGTGCGTGAGTCAGGTACACCTTATACTGATATGCAGCCTCTGTAGGACCTTTGTATGTTTGCACTTCATTAAAAAATCGTAAATTGCTCCATGCTGTGAATCACTATATTTGAAATGTAGTGAGCTATAAATGGAAATAAGGTGATGCTTTTGCTTAGAAAAGATTATAAAAAAAAATCATGGTGGTATTTAATGGGGGTGCAGGCTGTTACGACTGTGATGGGAGCAATATGCTAATAATCAAACCCCTCTGTCCCACGAGCCACATTGTTAATATAAACGTTTTGACTCAGTCACCAAAATAGCCTTTAGTTTCCCTTTTGAATATAGAATAGAACATCCTTTTATGCTGCTAAACAGAATAAAAGAAGCATTTACAATGTTTCAGCACAGTGGCTCAGTGTTTAGCACTGCTGCCTCACAGCATCAGGGATCCAGGTTTGATTCCATCCTCGGGTGACTGCCTGTGTGGAGTTTGCACATTCTCTCTGTGTCTGTTTGGGTTATAGCTGGGTGCTCAGGTTTCCTCCCACAGTCCAAAGATGTGCAGGTTAGGGTGGATTAGCTGTGCTAAATTTCCTATAGTATCCAGGGATGTGTGGGCTAGATGGATTAGCCATGGGAAAGATAGGGTGGGGTGGGGGCTATGACTTGGTGGGATACACTTCAGACAGTTGGTGTGGACAGAATGGCCTGCTTCCAAACCATAACGATTTTGTGATATGATTTTTTAATGAACTTGAAAATCTAAAGCAAAGCTCATTTCTAAAATCAAGTGGCAAAACTGGTGAACTAACCAAGCAAGCAAGGAAGCATCTGGAATTAGAACTATATCCCTTTTTAACCCTAAAACAAACACACCCACACAACACCCAAGACAACACAAGTCTATTTAAAAAGGGATAAAAGAAATGAAATCACCCGGATTGCCCAATGGCCTAAGAAACAAAAGTAAGTATTTGCTGAATGCTCATAATCCACTGGATTTCTTGTTGATGAAATCAAATTGATTGCAGCCATAGACTGATGGAAGACCTTCCATCAAAAGTTTCAATTTTGATGGAAATCAAACTATTCCAAGTTCCTTGGAAGGTGATCACAATTCAGATTTTCAGGCTTTACAAGGGAGTCAAGAATCCGAGATGTGGAACTTTATCAGGTTCCCAAATACTTCACCCAAGACAGGAGAGCGAGAGATTTGCCTTTACTTGGAGACTTTTTCTCCCCTTTTAGTACAAAAACTAAGAACCAGAAAGGTTGCAAGGCTCCCATCAGTCCAATCTCTGCCAGTCAGGTTTTGCAGCAATTGAAGCAATAAACCCAATCCTCTCTGTCTCCCTAAAAGCATTGCTTGGCTCTTTGTCCAAAGTCACTTGACATTGTAATTAACAGATCACTTACAGCCCACATTAAACTGTTCACCTCACCTTCGGTAAACCTTGTTTTATCTAAAAATTGCCCGAACAGTTCCATTTATTCTCATTTTTCATACTGTTTATGAATAGAGGCATGTAGTCACCACAGTAGGGTCCAGTGCTGGCTGGAAAGCTGGAAAGCTGGAAAAAGCCCCATCCACCATTTTTTTTAGCAAGGCCTGCTGTATTACTGGGCAGCGATGGGCCTTATCCCGAACAAGAATCCTGGGACAGATGACCCTCGGGCTATGAAACGTGGGTGCCACTTGGGAGGTGATGGTTCCTGCCAGTATGACACCCAAATGAGGCCTTGGTGAAAAATGGCAGGAGAGCAGGTCACGAGTGCAGGAGGAAGGGGGCCTTGGGTGGTGGCCTACATCAGGGCCAGAGAGAGTGGGTTGTAAGTAATTCTTAATGCTTCACCCCTTCCTAACAGTCCATCAGATGCTGACTGTCTTTGAAAGAGGATGAATGCCCACCAAAAACTGGTTGGATGCCAGTGGGGTTTAGAGTGAGCCCTTGACTGGTTATTAATTTCCCATGTCAGGGCTTAATTGGGCAGCTACAGGCCTTCTTGCCAAGGAGTGGAGGACAGAAATGGGATGGGGTCCATTGCCAATACCGTGCCTCCCCCTGCCCCCCCACCCATCTTGCATTGGACGTGGGGATTATATTCCACCCCAGGGTGAGATTTAAATTCTATTGTGGCATTAATTGGAGGAGGGGTTGGGGGAATTTTGGGTGCCACTGGGTCAGAACCTGCCAGATACCGGAGGAAATGGAAGGAACGCCCCAACTCCCACCCCCTCGTGTATGAGACAGGCAGGCAGCTCTTGCTGATTCTGTACCCTCGCTGAAGTTGATCCTCTGCCATCCCCCTCCCGCTGCCCTCCGCTGGCACAAGCTCCTACAAGAAACATCCTCCTCCAGCAACCAAGTCAAGACCTCAGCTCCCAGAGAGCAGCGGAAGCAGTTCTTCTCATCCTAAGGAACGGTGCTATGGAGAGAGCAAACAATGGTGAAGGGAGATGAGGAATGAATGCGGCAGGATGGATGGGATGGGAGGAAGGACCTGACACTGGCCTTTAACTGTGGTATTTCTCCATGCAGTTGTTGAATGGAAAAACTCCGTAGCTGGCACAGGATTCTAACTGGAAGTTTTCTCCTGGAGCTAAGATTATAGAACGTAGGAAGGAAATATTGACATGGCTGTGGGAAAGGAAGTGGCACAGATCAATAACTCTTTCAAAGAGCTAGTATAGGCACAGTGGGCTGAAAGGTTTCCTGCTGGGCTGTTGCCTTGTGTTGATCAGCTGGCTTCCTTATATTTTTTTTTCCCCTTTTATTCATTCACAGGATGCAGGCATTGCTGGCTTAGCAGCATTCCATATAATCGTAGAATCCCTACAGTGTGGAAACAGGCCCTTCGGCCCAACAAGTCCACACTGATCCTCAGAGCATCCCACCCATTCCCCTATAACCCACCTAATCTACACATCCCTGAACACTATGGGAAATTTCCCATGGCCAATCCAACCAGCCTGCACATCTTTGGACTGTGGGAGGAAACCGGAGCACCCGGACGAAACCCACGCAGACACAGGGAGAATGTGCAAACTCCACACAGACAGTCACCTGAGGGTGGAATCGAACCCAGGTCCCTGGCGCTGTAAGGCAGCAGGGCTAACCACTGAGCCACCATGCCGCCCACATTTATTGCCCATCCCTAATTTCCCAGAGAGCAGTTAAGAGTCAACCACATTACTGTGGGTCTGGAGTCACGTGTAGGCCAGACCAGATAAAGATGGCAGCTTGCTTCCTTAAAGGGCATTAGTGAAACAGATGGATCTTTCTGACAATCAGCAATGGATTCATGGTCATCATTAGATGCTTAATTCCAGGTATTTTATTGAATTCATATTCCACCATCTGCCATGGCAGGATTAAACCCAGGCCCCCAGAGCGATATCTGGGTCTCTGGATGAACAGTCCAACGGTAATACCTCTAGGCCATCACCACCCCACTTTACTTTCTATTGACACCTTAACAGAAGGAGTAGGAGTTTCAAATATCTTTGTTCTTCTTTTTTGTGCCCACTTTAAAGCTGAGATTACAACCAGCGGAGGAGTATAGCAAAAACCAGGCAAGTACAATGGGAGGCATTGTAATAAGAATAAACCTGGCTGTTGGTACAGGACTGTAAAAGCAGCACTGACTGCTACGTTGAAAAGACAGTTGCACTCTTTCCATAAGTTCCTTCAACATCAAAGACAATTGATACCTAGAAACAGAGCACACTATCATAAGGAGAACAGTTTGTTTCTTGCGGTGGTCCCCATTTTCATTCTGATTGTGGGCAGCCGTCTTGTTCTGGCTATGGGGCAGACTGAAGTATCAGTAGTTATGATTTTGCTATGAGTGCCACCTCTCCTGTCCTTCTGAGGAAGGGTCACCGGACCCAAAACGTTAACTCTGATTTCTGTCCACAAATGCTGCCAAACCTACTGAGTGTTTCCAGTAATTCCTGTTTTTGAATTTGCTGCCCTTCACCCTCACCCCAGCTCAGATGGTAAAGGCACAAAAGCGACCCTGTTGCCGTCAAACCTTGTCCATGATCCAAGATGGCCTCTGGATCTGTCACACTCTCCTCCAATTCCTTAACAAGATAAGCAAGGCCTGTTCAACCCATCCTTGTAAATCCTTTTTGCACCCTTTCCAGTTTATTGACATTCTGTTCTAACAGTCCTGTTAGTTGTCAAGTACATTGTACCCCATAGTAGAGATTGTTGCAAGACCTTTCCTCTCATGAGTACCTCATCTGATATCTTTTGAATGGAAGTTATGTTACTCAACCTTGGCGCATGAGTGCTGGGAAGATTTCCAGGAAGTGCTCAGAGAGATTTCAAGGGTTTGGCACTGTCAGGAGGCATAGGATGAACTTAATGGTGGTGATCAAACTGGCTGATTTTCCATTCTCCTGTCCAAAGGGTCTGGCAATCATTTGAGGTGGGCCAGAATCGTATCTCATCGCTGTTGCCAGAGCGTACCTGAGGCTGATGTTGGATGAGATTTTTGGTTCTTAAAGAATCTAAAGTGAGAAGTGACTTAAGCCTTATCCAATACGGTGATGCCATAAGGTCTTGGTATGGAGAACAACTTTGGATCTCAAAGTAGACAAACCTGCCATCTATCTAGATCACGTAGTAGTCTTCATAACATTTACTTCTTTCATGCCAATGGAACTTGTACCAAGTAGCTACCATTCAATAAACTACATCCTGTTTAAACTAAGATCCAAGATTGAATGGGGAGTGGTGTATGCAGTTATGAGAGGCATAGGTCGGGTAGGCAAGAAGAAACTCTCTCCCCTTGATGGAGGGATCAATAAGCAAGGGGCATAGATTTAAGGTAAGGGGTAGAAAGTTTAGAGATATGAGGAAAATCTCTTCCACCTGGCAGGTTGTGGGAATCTGGAACTCACTGCCTGTAAGGGTGGTAGAAGCAGAAACCCTCATAACATTTAAGAAGCATTTTATTTATTCATTCTTGGCATGTGGGCATCGCTGGCTGGGCCCTGCATTTATTGCCCATCCCTAGTTGCCCTTGAGAAGGTGGTGGTGAGCTGCCTTCTTGAACCAGTAAAGTCCACGTTATGTGAGTTGACCCACAATGCCCTTTAGGGAGGGAATTCCAGGATTTTGACTCAGTGACAGTGAAGGAACGGCAATATGTTTCCAAGTTAGGATGGGAAGTGGCTTGGAGGAGAACTTGCAGGTGGTTAGATGTACACTTGCGACGCCAAGGCATACAAGGCTCGGAGATTAGCATAGTAAGAACTGCTGACGCTGGAGTCTGTGATAACACAGTGTGGAGCTGGAGGAACACAGCAGGTCAGGCAGCATCAGAGGAACAGGAAAGTCGACATTCCCGACCCGAAATGTCAGCTTTCCTGCTCCTCTTCTTGGAGATTAGAATAGTTAGGTGGTTTGTTTTTGACTGGCACTGACTTGATGGGTCGAAGGGTCTTTTTCTGCACTGTAGATCTCTATGACTGTATGAACTGGAATAGGTTTATTCGATTTCCCTAAATTCACACAGTTCTCCAAATACGGTCTTACCAAGGCCCTATGCAGCTGTAGCAAGGCATTTTCTTCTCAATTATGTGCTTATCGTGTGAAGCTAGCTAAGGCAGGGAAAGAGGAAATAGATGTATGCTTAGGAAAGTAGGTCACCCTTTTCCTACCTATGTGCAGCCTGAAATGATGTTTGCAGACTTCGATGGGGAGGCTGCACCAATACAGTGTGTGACTTTTCACATTCATTGTTTGCAGACAGCTTTCTGATTTGATTTTTATTCCCTTAGACTCCATCCCACCACCCACTGAGATTACTCACCTTCTATGCAGTATTTGCTCTTTAACCTGGCCTTCGGGCTGGTTACAATCCATCACTAACATGCAGTAGGATCCTCTATCAGACTGCTTAATGATGGAGCTGAGTGCTGAGATATCAACCAGAAAACATTCTTCATACAAGCCAGCCAGCTTTAGTACATACGCTACATGTTATCAACGTATTCTGGAGTATGTTTGTGATTAAAATGTCTCCTATGGTTATATTCAATCATTGCCATTAACCACTGTATTAAAGTTTCGGAACTTTTGTGTTCAACAGTTATTAATAAGGGTGAGACATTTCATTTTATGTGTGGCTTCAAGCAATCATGTTCAGCTGAACAAGCAGATTACCCTGATGTAAGGAATGCAGAAATTTGTAACGTTTGAAAAATCTCAAAGAATTACCAATGGATTCATTCTGCAGCATTTACTCTTCACAAGTGCCAGGCAATGACCATCTCCAACAAGAGAGATTCTAACCATGACATTCAATGGCATGACTATTGGTGAGTCTCCCACATTCAGAGCCTTGGGGATCAGAAACTGAACTGGACCAGAAATATAACTACAAGTGGACACAAGAACAGGTCAATGGCTAGGAATCCTGCAGTGAGTAACTCACCTCCTGAACTGTCCAAAGCCTGTCCTTGGAAAATATTCAACATGGTGCTCAGTTACGAGTGATGTACCACAGGATCTGTCCTGGGTCCTCTTCTATTTGTGATTTTTGTAAATGATTTGGATGAAGGAGTGGAAGGGTGGATTAGTACGTTCGCGGACGATATGAAGGTGGGTCGCGTTGTGGACAGTGCGGAGGGTTGTTCTAGGTTACAAAGGAACATTGATAGGATGCAGAGCTGGGCTGAGAAGTGGCAGATGGAGTTTAACCCTGAAAAGTGTGAGGTGATTCATTTTGGAAGGAAAAACTCGAAAGCAGAATACAGGGTTATCGGAAAGATTTTTGGCGGTGTGGAGGAGCAGAGGGATCTTGGGGTTCATGTCCACAGTTCCCTGAAAGCTGCCACCCAGGTGGATAGAGTTGTTAAGAAGGCGTATGGTGTGTTAGCTTTCATTAATAGAGGGATTGAGTTCAAGAGCCGTGAAGTTATGCTCCAGCTATACAAAAGCCTGGTTCGGCCACATCTGGAATATTGTGTCCAGTTCTGGTCGCCTCATCACAGGAAAGATGTGGATGTGTTGAAAAAGGTGCAGAGGAGATTTACCAGGATGTTGCCTGGAATGGAGGGAAGGTCTTACGAGGAAAGGTTGAGAGAGCTAGGGCTTTTCTCTTTAGAACAACGAAGGATGAGAGGTGAGTTGATAGAGGTGTACAAAATGATCAGAGGTATAGATAGAGTGGACAGCCAGAGACTTTTTCCTCGGGTGGAGGTAGCTATTACGAGGGGGCATAGTTTTAAAGTGAGTGGAGGTAGATATAGGGGAGACGTCAGAGGTAGGTTCTTTACTCAGAGTGGTCGGGGCGTGGAATGCATTGCCGGAGAGGGTAGTGGAGTCAGCCTCATTAGGGGCATTTAAGCGGCTATTAGATAGGCATATGGATGATAGTATAAGGTAGGGGTGGAGGTTAGATAGACTTTAGGTTTCGGGTAAAAGTTCGGCACAACTTCGTGGGCCGAAGGGCCTGTACTGTGCTGTACTGTTCTATGTTCTATGTCTACCCTTCGCAATGTACACAAGGAGTGTGATGAAATACTCCCCACTTAGCTGGATGGATGCAGCTGCAACAACACTCAAGCAACTCCATACCACTCCTGACAAGTTGCTTGATTGCACCCCACCCCTTGCCTTAAGCATTCACCACTGACACACAGTAGAGGCTGTGTGTACCATCTACAAGATGGACCACACCATCGTTCAACCAGTTGCAATGGTGGAATTTGAGCCTATTCTCTAAAGCATTAGTCAGGGCCTCTTAAGTGCAATGACATTATCATGATGCTAACATCTCTCTCTCCTCCCCTTTCCCCCACAAACTGCATGTTTGTGTTGTGTGTAATGTATAGTTTTGCGTTTTTTGTATACATGTGTGTTTACATATTTTTACATGCATGTGTGTATATGTGTGTATCTCTGTGTGTTGACTGATTAGGAGAATGCGATATTGAACATTATTCTTTCATCTGCTTGTAGCTGTGATAGCAGTGGGACTTTTGCCTGTCATTAAATGGGATATGAAATGGCGGGGGGTCAACATTTTGAAAACTGCAATAAATGGGCATAGCTTGGATATGGGCAAATGTGCAGGTGGTTAAGAAGTTCACAGTGATGTTGCCAAATATTTGCAAAATACCTGTATTTAACATGTCAGGAAAATGTTTTGAACACTCCACTGGAGACACTGAACAGAAGTAATTTTCACAAATGCATTTGCAATGTCGCTAACTTCAACTGAAAAGTCTTCCGTCAATTAAAACTTTTTTTTTGTTCATTCATGGGATGAATGTATCACTGGTTAGGCCAGCATTAACAGCCCATGCCAGAGGGCAGTTAAGTGTTAACCACATTGCTGTGGGTCTGGAGTCACATGTGGGCCAGTACAGGTTAGGATGACAGCTTCCTTCCCAAAAGGGCCTTAGTGAACCAGAAAAATTGACGTTTTGGGCCGGGACACTTCTTCAGATCCCAACCCGAAACGTCAATTTTCCTGCTCCTCTGATGCTGCCTGACCTGCTGTGTTCGTCCAGCTCCACACTATTATATCTGACTCCAGCATCGGCAGTTCTTACTATCGCTTAGTGAACCAGATTGACTTTTCCCTCAACAATTAATTCTCAGTCATTATTGGGCTCTTAATTCTAGATATTTATTGAACTCAAGTTCGACCATCTGCCGTGGTCCCCAGAACATTATCTGGTCTGTGGATTAACATTCCAGAGATAATTCCATTCACCATTGCCTCCCCTTTTGGTCTCCTATGGTGGCCAGAGTAGAGGAAGCAGCTGTTAACTGTTGCTGTTAACCTGATGGTAGGCATGCTTACTTAATGCATAGAGATACCATTCTTATTTCTCCTGCTGTTGGAATATGGAGAACAATCATTATTCAGTAGTGGCATCCTGATGTCTTGAGGTTCCAGCATTTTGAACACTGATAAGAGTGATTTCTACTTTACAGACATTATGGGATTTTTATGTAGTCGTTTTCCCTGAACAACACAATGAAGCCCTTCATTAGGTTTGTAATTTTGCCCTCCAAGGCAGTTAAAAGTAATGTTATCATTATGATCACAGGCATATCCAGAGCTGATATTACAATTTCTTCGTAGTCAAGGCTCTTCTGTCCCAGTTGGTCTCCCTTGGCAGAAAGGAGATTAGGTACCTTTGCACTCTGAGTTTCTTGTTTTATCAGCTGTGACTCCATGAGTATCTTGAGAAATGTAATGTTTCTCATAGATCAGTATTGTATCCTTCATTACAAAGCACCATGAACTCAAGAAAACAAATGGAGAAATCAACTGCAGAAGTCTTTAAGCTTAGTGCGCTCAGCTGAACAATGACAAGTATTTACTCTTTGTGTTTCAATCTGAGATTTAGGTCCGTAAATATATACGCAATCTTTATTTCTTGAAGCGCCATTCCCAGTATTCTCCAACACACCATTGATAAACATATCTTCTACACTCTGTGATTATGAGTACAAGGAGACTAGGTGTATATTCTCTGGAGTCGAGAAGAAGTTTATTGACGTATGTAAACCTGGTACACATTTTAATGGGGTGAATGTAGAATTGCTGTTTTCCCTGACTGAAGTTGTAAAACGAAAGGACGCAGACTCATGGTAAGGGCAGGCTATTGAGGACTGAGCAGTGGAGGAATCCTTTCTCTCAGAGCGTCGTAAATATTGGGAATTTTGTCTCCCAAGGACTCTGAAGGTTCAGTTATTGAATACATTCAAGACCTAGATCGATAGGTTTAGTCATAGAATCATACAGTCATATAGCATGGAAACACACCCTTCTGACCAACCAGTGTATGCCAAACATAATCCCAAACTAAACTAGTCCCACCTACCTGCTCCTATCCTTTCCTATCCATGTACTTATCCAAATGTCTTTTAAATGTTGTAACTGCACCCACCATCCATCACTTCCTCAGGAAGTTCATTCCACATGTAAACCACCCTCTGTGTAAAAAAAAATTGCCTCCATGTTTTTTGTTTAATCTCTCTCCTCTCATCTTAAAAATATGACCCCTGGTCTTGAAATCATTCATCCTGAGGAAAAGACACCTGCCATTAACCCTAAAATTTCTTAAAGTTGTAGAGATCAAATGGACATGGTGATATTGCAAGCAAATGGTGTTGAGGATGAAGAATAGCCTTGATTCAGTTGAATGATGGGCTGAATGGCCTCCTCTTGCTCTTGTTTCTTAAGTTCCCATGAAACCTCCTGACTCACTCTTTTCCTTTAAGACACTGCTAAAATCTACCTACTTGACCTATCTTTTGGCCTCCTGACCTCCTATCTCCTCACATGGTTTTCAGTTTTGTCTGATAGTTGCTCCTGGGAAGCAACTTACGCTGTTTTGCTACACTGAGGGAAAATGTAAGTTGTTGTAGTGGGTGTCAGATGAAATTGTTACAAAGCCAATGAGTGATTCGGTGTGACCAATTAGCTTATTTTCTTATAAGGAAGAGTTAACGAATCAAATCACTTCTTCACTTTTAATTGAACGAAACCTGAATATTGCTGAAAGTGAGACACTTCGTCAAAGCTTTTTTGTCTTTCACT
Organism: Rhincodon typus; assembly: GCF_021869965.1. Classification (NCBI taxonomy): domain Eukaryota; kingdom Metazoa; phylum Chordata; class Chondrichthyes; order Orectolobiformes; family Rhincodontidae; genus Rhincodon; species Rhincodon typus. The sequence continues at coordinate 9,140,479 of NC_063339.1, read as the reverse complement.
CATCAGGACAAATGTAAGAATACCAAATTTTAAACTATCACAGCATTTAACTCAACAGCTGGAAAGGGTGCTGATTGGTTGGCAAGTGAATCCTAAGGACTGATGTGTTGTCACAGGGAAAGCAACTCTAGGCTCTCTAAGAGTCTTATTTATCTTAAAAAGGTGAAAGGCTTGAACAGAGAAAGTGTGAAACAGTGAAAGGCTGAGAACAGGAGTTCTTTATTTCTTTCTCTATGCCAATAGCCCATGGGCAGTGCACTGACTCAGTGCTTAATACTACTGCCTCACAGCACCAGGGACCTGGGTTCAGTCCCACCCTCCAGTGACTGTCTATGGAGTTTACCCCATGTCTGTGTGGGTTTCCTTCGGGTGCTCTGGTCTCTTACCACAGTCCAAAGATATGCGGGTTAGGTGGATTGGCCGTGCTAAATTGCCCATAGTTTCCAGAGATGTGCAAGCTCGGTGGATGAGCCATGGAGAATGCAAGGTTACAGGGATAGGGTAGGGGACGCTCTTCAGAGGGTTGGTGCAGCCTTGATGGGCTGAATAGCCTGCTTCTATACTGTAAGCATTCTGTTCTGTGATCCAAATGGAGTCAAACTGACAACCATTCTCTTCTGTAGTATAAATTGTTATGACTGTGTGAACCTGGGCACTCTTGCATTTGTCCTGCTCTGCTAAGTGCAAGGTGTGAATCATGTTACTTTTTCTCAGTAATACTTTTCACTTTTGTTCCCTTCATGCAAAGATCAAAGGGCCAATCTAGCCCAGTTTCCTTGTACAATTTCCTGTCAGTGGAAGGAAAGATGTGGCGATATATATAAAGCAGTTCGCCATTGCTCATTTTGACTGTAGCACAAAGTCAAGATCCTCCCCCATCAACAGCACCATTTTTTCAAAAGTCTATGAAAAATTCTACTGAAATAAATGTTACTGTTTTGCCTTTTCTGATTAACATCACTGAAGGGACGGAGCATGAAGTGACGATTTAATCTTCTCTTTATGAACATCTTTACCTTGGAAAATTTGTATTTCCGAAGACAATTGACAAGAATGGTCTTTATCAACATTTTAATGTCGTTATAGTGTATAAATTAGATTCCCAGAAGAGTTTAAGCCCTAATGGATCCTGTGAAAATAGATACAAGTAAAGTACATTGCCCTTTAGGATCATTTGGCATTTATTTTGCTAATGCATGCAGATCTGAACTTAATATCTTGAGTAAGTCTTGTTCCGTTATTTCTCCTGTTGAGGAATACACCCATTTATTTACACTAGTGACATAATTGTTTCTTCTCTCTTTCCCATACCGACCCCAACCTAGTCACACATGGAGACCCACACCTTAAAAAGAATGATTTTTCACACGGGCCCACGTCACTTCATTTCACATCTGGCAGCCGTGTCTTCAACTCCCAGGACCCAAAACTGGAGAAATTCCCTCTGAAACTTCTCTGCTTCCTTTAAGATGCAACTTAAAGGCCACGCCTTTGACCAAGCTTTTAATCATCCAGCCAAGCATGTGGCTTGGGTATCAGTTTCCTTTTCTGACAACTCCTTTCTGAATCACCTTGGCATATTTTCAGATATTAAATTCACTGGATAAATGCCAAGTTGTTATAGAGTCATAGAATAATAAAGCACAGAAATAGACCCTTGTCGACCATAATTCCAATCTAAAATGTCCCACCTGCCCATACTTGGCCCATTATCCCTCTAAACATTTCTTATTCATGTACTTATCCAAATGTCTTTTAAATGTTGTAATTGTACCTGCATCCACCACTTCCTCTGGAAGTTCATTCCACACATGAACAATTCTCTGTAAAAAAATTGCCCCCCGTCCTTTTTAAATCTTTCTCCCCTCACCTTAAAAATATGTTCCTTAGTTTTGAAATCTCTCATTGTAGGGAAAAGACACTTACCACTAACCCCATCTATACCTCTCATGATTTTATAAACCTCAATAAGGTCGCCTCTTAACCTCCTACACTCCAGTGAAAAGAGTCCTAGTCTATCCAGCCTGTCCTTATATCTCAAACCCTCCATGCCCAGCAACATCCCGGTAAATCTCTTCTGAGCCCACTTCAGTTTAGTAATATCCTTCCTATAACAGATCGACCGAAATTGTGCAAAAGTTCTCCAGAAGAGGCCCCACCAACAACCTAAAAAAAAAAATCTCATTTTATTGTTGTGGTTAACGGATATGCAACCTCATTTTTGTGTGTGAGTGACATTACTCAGTACGTTCTCCCACCAAAGACCATTAACTAATTTGAAAGAAGCAGGTTAACACCACCATGTAATAAGCACGTGGATTGAGAGCTGCCACATCAACACATTTGTATCTTCATACTGCAACCTGTCATTTCTGGGATGGTGCTCCCCATTTGACTTGAATGAATTGTTTGTGGGATAACGTCACCTTGAGTCTGTTCATGGCACAGAATTGAGCTTGATTGTAATGAATACAACGTTCAGCTTTGTAGTCTCTGTAGTCTTTGTTGCAAAGTCTTTCAGCCAAGAGGTAATTATATTATATCGGTACTTATTCCATAGAAGGTTCAGGATTTCAGTTCCCCTAGGGGGAAAGCAAGGCTTAATTAATGGAACTGATTATTACAGACCTCTTAATGTTACCTTTACAGCCTTATTTTATCTTTAAATGGGTTGGATTACATCAGGCCCTCTGTCACATATGTAGAAAATAATTTAATCCTTTACTTTAAAGGATGCGTGTCTGGTGTCTGGAGGTCAGTGTTGGGGAGTAGCAGTGCAATCAAACAATGGATTACATTTTAAAAATTAACAGTCAATCAGGTCTGTGATCAGAGGCTTTGATCGCTGGGCTGAACAGTACTTGGTTGGTAACGATCCTGTGACGGAATTGTTACAACTGGACTGAACTTCCCTCAAACTTTTGGGAGGGAGCAAAGGATGAATATCCTGTTCCAAGTGCTCCTTTAATGTTTTCTCCTACTAAAGCAAACACCACATACAGTAGATGCAAGGAATGGAGGAATATGGACCAAGGGCAGGCAGAAGGGATGAGTTTAATTTGGCATCATGTTTGACATAACATCGTGGGCTGAAGGGTCCACTCCTGTGCTGTACAGTTCTATGCTCTGTGTTCTACCATTATTTCAGAGCAGTCATGACTATACACAGTTACATTGTACAAAGGGTCACTGGACCTGAAAAATTAACTCTGCTTTCTCTCCACAGAATACTGCCAGACCTGCTGAGTTCCTGCAGCAACTTTTGTTTTAGTTTCAGCTTTCCAGCATCCACAGTTGTTTGGGTTCATTTTACATTATACACATGGTCTTCTCCCAATATCTAATGCTGTTGGAGAAATTTCAAGGGTTGTGCTCAAAGAGCAGGGTAGAAGGAAAATCCAGTTTCAGAACAAGTGCAGTAAAACTTGAGAAGAACTTATTGCTCTTACCGGTCTTCCATGTAGAAGTATACAAGATAGATTGGAACATTTTATCTCATTCACAAGGTCTACTGGTTTTCCTTCTGATGATTGCATTGCTTGTTCAAAGAGGGGGCTGATCTATGATTGACTGAATAGCTTCTACCTGTGCCCTAAGAGTTATGATTTAATCACCATGGTGGAAGTAAGCATCTACGATTGAATGAAACCAGGTTAGTGTTAGTTATGATTCCTCCAGTATACACAGAGTCTGCAGGGAAGAGGCTGATGTGTGCAGTCCTTATGATTCTATCTCCTGTTATTACTGGACAAGTCAGATTCTAGATGGAAATCTTGATAGATCACATTCTATTTCCTTTCTTGGTTTTAAAAGAGGGCCCTTCACTAAAAAACAAACACACAATGCTGCAGATTAGGGTCTAACAATGAAATAGAAGTTTCATACACAAGAGAAATGAAGGTTAAAATAGAATAAACAAAACTATTTATGTATAACACAAGTCTAAAGGCTTTGAAACGTGATGTGGAGGTGCTGGTGTTGGACTGAGTGTCCCTTCCAAAAGCTTGTGATTTCAAATAAACTTGTTGGACCAGAACCTGATGTCATATGACTTCTGGTTTTGAAACATACAGTGACCTACAATCCTATTAATACCAACAATTTTCCATACTCAGACATTAAGGAGAGATTTCCATTCTGTTATTGCACATAGGTTTTGACTTAGCTGTGACTTCAATTTCTTAGTATTGAGAATCTGATCATCCCTTGTTTGATTTGTCATGCAGAAAGAGGCTATTTGGCCCGTCAAGTCTGCACTAACCCTCAGAAGAGTATCGCATCCAGACTCAACCAATCCCCATAATCCTGCATTTCTCATGGCTAATCCACCTAACCCACACATCATTGGATTTGGGAACCAACTGGAGCACCTGGTGGAAATGCATGCAGACCGGGGGAGAACGTGAAAACTCCACACAGTTACTCAAGTCTAGAATCACACCTATGTGAGGCAGTAGTTCTAACCACTGTGCCTCCAAGCTGCCCCAAATCTTGGTTGGAAGCCAGCAGGTGTAGTCAGTACATGAATTGAACCCTTGACCTTGGTGCTATTAGCACTGCTATCTAACCATCTAAGCTAACTGATAGGCAGACCATACAATGTGCTTAGACTTCCTCAGCTTCAAATAACCCCTTCAGGGTTTGAACCAAACATGTCTAATGTGGAACTTTTAAACCAAACTCCATGTACTGAGGTAACCTATTTCTTAGCAGTTCTAAACTATCACCCTCTTTCAGACACAACAGCTTTACAAATCCATTGGCATCCAGGACTTCTACAAAACTGCTAAACTGAAACTCAAATGCTTATTTCAAGCTATGTGTGTTTTGTTTAATCAAACAGCAAAAAAAAACCCACTAAATAAAGATCGAAAGAACTGTAAATCAGAAACAAAAATAAAAATTGCTGGAAAAACTCAGCAGGTCTGGCAGTATCCGTGAAGAGAAATCAGAGCTCATATTTTGGGCATGGTGACCCTTCCTCAAAACACAAAAAAAACTGATTTTATAAACTAAAAGGCTAACACACAATGCTTTACTTTGCTCATAAAAACTCTCCGAATGAAAACAGAGCCCTGATGCAGGGGAATTTCTGTCTCACACTGTTTTTAAAAGAAATCACCATGACTACAAAGCAACTTACAAGTTAATCATTAAACCCCTTCATACAGACCAAGTCCATGTGCCATTTGTTCAAATCCAAACTCTGAAATAAATGACATTAAAATATGTGTAACTCACACACCTAATATCAAAAATATAATGTTTTCATGAAACAAAGAACTGTGAATGCTGGAAACCTGAAGCAAAAACAAAAACTCAGCAGGTATGGCAGAATCTGCAGAGGGAAAGCAGAGTTAATGTTTCGGTTCCAGTGACAGTTGAATCATTTCATAGAATCCCTACACTAATAAAGCAGGCCATTCGGCCCATCGAAGCCACACCATCCCACTGAAGAGCATCCCACCTAGACCCACCCCATAACCCTACATTTCGCATGGCTAACCCACCTAGCCCGCACATCCCTGGACGCTATTGGCAATTTAGCATGGCCAATCCACCTAACCTGCACATCTTTAGACTGTGGGAGGAAACTGGAGCACCCGGCAGTAACCCACGCAGACACAAGGAGAACATGCAAACTCCACACAGACAGTAATCCGAGGGTGGAAGCGAACCTGAGTCCCTGGCACTATGCAGCAGCAGTGCTAACCACTGAGCCACTGTGCTGCCCTAACTTCCTCATAAATATAGATATAATTTTCTTTTATTCACTCATGGGATGAGGATATCGCTGGCGAGGCCAGCATTTGTGCGCCATCCCTAATTGCCCAGAGTCTACCAAATACATAATAACGAAGCAAGTCCTTTCAGTAACAAGTTGCACATGCTGAATCTAGGTTACACTTTTCCGGCAGGGCATACGGGATTGAAATTTTTCCTTGCGTTACATTTAGTGCCCTGATTCATATGTTTGCATCGAATTCCTGCTGGTGTCATTTCGGTGCAGTCGCGAATCCGTTTCAAAAGAAATGGGTTAATGACTTTCTAAAACAGTAAATACAGGTGTTTCATGTAAATGTGCTTGTCACAAGGCTGCCAAAGTTACAGCGAAGGGAATATAACCCCACATTCTCTTCTGAGAATGCTTAACACAAATGGATCAAGACACTGGCATAAGCAGATCAGCATTCATAGATGTTCTGATATTTTGAGTAAATGGCGGCTTTTTAACATACTTATGTAGACAGGAAATCTAAACTTTAATATCTTTTGTTTTAATTTACATTTATCAACAATTATAATTAATGGAAAACAATCTCACATAGGAGTTACTTCTGGATAATTGTCATATGTATGCATTTATATAAAATTAATCTTTCAACATAAATTTGTATTTCCTTAAGAAAAGTGCCAAGACAGTTTTGGTTCATTTCTTTGCTCCTACAAAATTGTCAAACGATGCATATCAGTTCTTAAGGCCATCAAAATTCTGTTGCTATGTCTTAACTTGCCATGATAGCTGTTCCCATATCTGGTCTGATACAGGTTAAAACCTGGTAAAAAGTAAAGCTTAGGGAACAGCATAATGATGGAAATATTTGTAAATACTTGGAATGATTTTGAGGCTTTAATAATAGATACAAAACATAATTCTAATTCCTGGCTGATCGAATCATACAGTTTCTATTTATAAATACAAGCTTTATTCAACTCGGCTGAGCTTGCAAAACCCAAACCAAGTGTCTTCTGTTGGATATGAGTGAGCAGTAGTTGCTGAACAATCCTGATAGCTACACTAATGACCAATTTTAGATAACTATTTGAGCTAATGAAATGGATTTTTTTTATGGCTTGTGAGAAACTATAAAATTCTAACAGGAATAAACCGGTTAGATGCAGCAAGGATGTTCCTGACACTGGGGGAGTCCTGAGCTAGGGGTCATAGTTTAAGGATCAAGAGTAAATCTTTCAGGACTGAGATGAGGAGAAAATATTTCACCCAGAAAGTGGTGAATCTCTGCAATTCATTCCCACAGAAAGTGGCTGAGGACGAAACATTGAGTTTTCAAAAAGGAGGTAGTGGCTGAAGGGATCAAGGAATCTGGGGCAATGTGGGATTAAGGTATTGAGTTTGATGACCAGCCATAATCATATTGAATGGTGGAGCACGATCGAGGGGGCGAATGGCCTACTCCTATAGAATTGTACAGCATGGAAACAGACCCTTCAGTCCAACTCATCCATGCCAACCAGATATCCTAAATTAATCTGGTCCCATTTGCCAGCATGTGGCCCTTATTCCTGTAAACCCTTCCTATTCATTCTCATCCAGATGCCTTTTAAATGTTGTAATTATACCAGCCTCCACCATTTCCTCTGGCAGTTTATTCCATACGTGCACCACCCTCTGTGTGAAAAAGTTATCTCTTAGGTCCCTTTAGACCTTGGCTATTCACCCTGCTCCCATCTTCGATGTTTCCGTGAAAAGAACATACATTTATAAGCAGAGTGGGGAGGGAGGCGTGTGAGCCCATTGCATTCAGGTGGGACTAGTTTAGTTTTGGATAATGGCCACCATGGACTGGTGGGACTGAAGGGTCTATTTCCTTGCTATATGACTCTATGACTCTACAACCTGTTCTCTGCAACCAAATGGAATACATACAAGCCTTGTGCCTATTTCTGAATGATCTGCCAATTTGGGGAACTCATGTTTCTGAAGAAGGTCCAGACCCGAAACGTCAGCTTTCCTGCTCCTCTGATGCTGCTTGGCCTGCTGTGTTCATCCAGCTCTACGCCTTGTTATCTCATGTTTCCCTATTGCTTTCTCCAAACAACATCTTAGGCAGTCAGAATTGACTTGTCAACCAACAGGCATGCTTTCTCCCAGTTGAATAAATTATTGTGATGTTTGAAATTTAGTGTCCTTGTATGTATCTTGATGAGTACAAGGTGAAAAGCTTCAGCAACTTTGCTGTCTTAACATGAAGATTCAAGGTGCAAAAATCTTAAAACATAGCAAACAGTCACATAAAAGGTCCTTGAGAGCTTGTGGGCATTCCCTCTGAATGGATAAACAACAAAAGGGTGACGTGGCATTTCTCCTCTGCACCTAGTCTGTGCAATTTTAAGCTTATTTTCATCAATGCCATTTGTCCATGCCAAGTATCCCTGCCAAGTGAGAGCTCTGCACTTAACTGGTGCTAGATGAAAGGCAGAGGAGGATCGTTTAAGTGCAGTTTTATTGAAAAAATTATTGCGAGACTTATACATCAATTGTATCAAAATTAGTTAACAGATCAATTTTTTTTTAGCCTTGGCAGAAATTAAATTGTACTTTATCAAAATTGAACCCAATAAAGTCTGTGCTTTTTTTTTAGTAAGTACCATTAAAATCATGCTCTGAGAAATTGGACATTTAAAAACATTGAACGATATCTATCTATGGGCTCAATTAAATTTTAAAAGATTTTTGAATGAACTATTTATAGTAGTAACTGGGAAGGGAATCAGTGAAAGAGAGGGAAAGAAATCAGTGCCTTCATTTTGCAACCTCGTTGATATTCATTCAAATTCATAAACCTTCTTTATATGCATCAGATATTAGACACCAAGACATTCCCCACAAAGCCCTCTCTGGGACTATTCTCAATGTGCTGTGCTGTATTTTAATCATTTTGACAGCCCTCATTAGCAGGTTCTTCAATAACACAGTGCATTTGGCAACGACTTGAGTATTTTCATCATTGTGCAGCTGAAATGGTGGCATGGTTATAATCAACTGCACATCACTTACCAGCAGTCTACAGAACGGTAGAGAACACAATGCTGCTGGTTCATCTATGTGTGGAACTGGAGGAGATGACTCCCCTTTCCATCTCTGGACAATGCACCTTTAAACCAATCAGTGACTCCACACAATGTATCTCCTTCAGCAAAAGTTACATTTATTACCTCTTCATTCTTTCCAGAAGAAAGTTTTGTGAAAATATTATATTCATTCAAAGCAGTGGTGTATGGCTTGCTTGTTTGATATGGAGAATATGTGAGTGTAAGTTGTACCTCACACATTTGCACCTTCCAAACCCATGATACTGACTATTTAGAAGGACAAGAGTAGAAGATACTTCAGAACACTACTACCTGGAAGTTCCCCTCCAAGCCACTCACTGTTCTGACTTGGAAATATATCGGCGTTCCTTCACTGTCACTGGGTCAAAATCCTGGAATTCCGTACCCAAAGGCATTGTGGGTCTACCTGCAGCACATGTAGTGGTTCAAGGAGGCAGCTCACCACCATCTTCTCAAGGGCAATTAGGGACGGGCAATAAATGATGCCCAGCCTGCAATGGCCACTTCCCAGGAATAAATAGAAAAATAGTTTGGCACCAACAGGAATGGTTCAGATGGGAAACACAATTTAGACTGCAACCATTTACAACTGCAGTGTGTTTGTATCCTAACTGTCCCTAGCCCATTGCTGGAGTTTATTGGGCTGTTTCTTGGAGGCAAGTTCCTTGTTCCACAACCTTTGAAGTGTTGCCATCTGGCAGTGTACTTTTTATAGAATGGCCACACCTTGTTCATCCATTTCCTCCATAGCTCTCTGCCAAAGGACAGGTCCTCCATCATGGGTAGGGCAATGAGGTAGCAAACTGCCTGTTGGTACCAATCTGCCACACCAGCAATGGTCCTGAATTATTGGCTGCACCAATTTAACTATTGTCACAAACACTGTCGTGGATGGAGATTTTTTTTAATCTTACTCACAGGAAGTGGGTCTTGCTGACTGGTCCAGCATTTATTGGCAGAGGGCAGTTAAGAGTCAACCACAGGTTATTATTGCTGTGGTTCAGGAGTCACTTGTAGATCAGACTAGGACATTAGGAAACTAGATGAGTTTTGTTTTCCTGACTATGCTTTCATTAGACTTTTTGTTCCAAGCTTGTTATTGAATTCACATGTCGTGGCAGGATTCGAACCTGGCTCCCTAGAGCATTGCCTGGGTCTCCAGATTAATAGTCCAGTGATAACACCACTGGGCCATCATGTCCTCTATTAGGGACTCTACTCTGACTAACTCCCAGTTCTAGTCAGTATGCCTGACCAAATGTAGCTGTAGTCATTGCTATCATGGAAAATAACCTTCTTGTTTTCTAAGAACAGTACCTCTTCTGTAGATACTGTACAGCAGGGTATCCTCTACCATTAATCACAAGCTAGGCCCAAGGCAAAGGCTGATTGGTGGCTACAAGTTGCTTTAAACAAACCTCACTCAGTGCCACCTACTGGTAAAGTTGGCAGATACCACAAGTTAGCAAGACTGGTCATCTGAGAAAATACCTGATGACAAATAGGACTCCCCAAGTTGTTGGGGTTACTATGGCAACATGCATGTTGTAACCACGGAGAGTGATGGGAGATGCTCCATGTTCTTTCCACCACCATGGCTGACCAGGAACCTCTTCCACTCTTGTGTCATTGACATGTGTTGGCGTTACAATTGGACAACCAGCCTATTGGGCCACATTGTGAATGCACCTTCCTTGGCCATCGAGTCCTGGATTCGAACTTATGGCTCAGAGGCAGAGGCAGACCTACTGCACCACAGACATCCTCGTCCCGGCATGCAGTTGAAAAATTCAACTCCAAAAGTAGCGATGGATTGAGTTCCATGTTACACACTCCGTGTAAAATCTGCCTTATACTGGATGGAGGTCACAAGATCTGCTCAAATGTCAAGAGGTGTGCCATTCAGTAACACATTCTCTTTCACTGCATCGTGAGACACCTGCTTTTATCATAGATCTTTTCTCATCACCCTTTTCCAAGATGTTTGCTATACATCTTTGGGACTTGAATCCACTGCAATTTCTGTGCACTCAAGAGGGGAGAATGACAATGTGATAAGGATTTTAAAGTAGGAGGAAAGGTTCACCCCTGAGTCTTACAGCATGAGAGGTGGGCATTTGGTCCATCATGCCTGTGCAAGCCCCTGACCTTTTCTCACCTGATTCGGAACCTGGGACCTTCAGCGAACGAGCTGAAAGAAAATTTATAGAAAAACCCTGAAGGAGTTTGGGTTTGCTTTTGAAAGAGAAGACTTCAAGGTGGTCCAACTGAAGTCAACTGGAAGAGTAGGTTCGGATTGATCTGTGCAGCAAATACAATTGATGGAGGTGTTAGAAGATTGTGAAGGGGCCTTTTTCTTGGTAGTGGGGATGTTACTGGGTTGGGAGGGCTAGGTTCGCAATAAGCTTAAAATGATTGATAGAGGATTAAAGGGGAGGTGAAGAAAATATATTTTTCACAGAGAAAGCGGTATGGGGTCTGGAACTCACATTCCTGAAAGAAGAGAAGAGCCAGGAACTCTCATCTCATGCAGAAGGTGTTTGGTTATGCATCTGAATTTCATTAATCCCGAAGAGCTGGAAAATGGGATTAAGCAGGGTCATAACTCACTCAAAGATAGTAAGAACTGCCGATGCTGGAATCAGAGATAACACAGTGTGGAGCTGGAGGAACACAGCAGGCCAGGTAGCATCAGAGGAGCAGGAAAGCTGACGTTTCGGGTCAGGACCCTTCTTCAGAAATGCATCCCTAGAAGAGGCTTCGCAGTGGGGTTATAACTCACTCGGAGATAGTAGGAACTGCAGTTGCTGGAGTCTGAGATACCACACAGTGTGGAGCTGGAGGAACACAGCAGGCCAGGTAGCATCAGTGGAGCAGGAAAGCTGATGTTTCAGGTCGGGACCCTTCACTTGCTTTTTGGCTTGCACCGATTAATGCCAAAGTGGCCTCCTTCTCTAAGGTACATTTTTTTCTACATTTTGTAAATACTCTAAACAACTGAAGAGGAGCAATGTGCAGGATATGAGGAAGGAGCAGTGTGTGAATTGAACCTCGGGACACCAAGCCCAGAGTCAAATGGCCTTCTGTGCTGGAACAGTTCTGTGATCCTACGGGTGGTTTAGTAGGGCAAAGGGTTTCGACACTGACTTGGTGGGTGGGGAGGGAGTTGTTGGTATGAAGAAGTCAGGAATTAGGAAGCTAAGACAAAGATACCCGTTCACGAAATAGGACCTTGTGGAAGCTTTTGACCAGAAAGAGAGGACAAAGAAAGACTTTCATAACATCCCAGAATGTTGTAAAGCTAATGAAGGACTTCTGAAGTACAGTCACTGTTGCAACGTAGAAAACATGGCAGGCAATTTACACGCAAACAGCAACATGATCATTTTCAGACTCTCTCGGTGATGTCGATTCACAGATCAAGCAGCAGGACTGAATTCAGGAAGCAATTTGGTGCATCTCTTGTGAAAGAAAAAATGGTAGGAAGTAAAAATAACAGGCTGTGATCCATCCAGGAGTTTTAGATTTTCTTCAAATATTCTCCTAAATATCCTGAATGTGCTGGCTGTGTAATTTCCATATTTCTACTTGCAATGAAGTTCACATCGTGAAATAGCAAGGCGTCAATATATAGTTGAAGGTGTAAGGAACTGACCTATGCAGCAAGCTACAAGAGCTCATTAATGTTGAGTGCTCATTTGGAAAAATGGTGAAATCACCCCTGCTTTTGTCAGAGCCAGCTGAAAAGAGCTTCCTTCCAAGATTTGAATCGCTGAGATGAATACAGAAGTACACGTAAGACTCAGATATGCCTTTTTGCTCAGGAATAACAACGATCCAACTGAATGCAGCAACAACAAGGCTCTGTAATGGCTTTGTCAGATCATATCCAGGTATCTGATGGGATGAGAGGAGCCTAGTATATTCAGCAGCGTTTAGTCATTTTCAATCCTTAGAACAGACATGTGTTCTACATATTATTCAGCTGCATCTTGCTAGATTGAAGGATCTCCTGGCATAAACCACTTGACTGTTTCCTGCACTCTTCAGCTAAAATATAATTTGTCATGTAACCTCCTGGGGCGTGTGAGCTGAGGGCAGTAAGACCTTTGTAGACAGTAAGATCAACAGTTGATCTCAATGGGATTTAAGGATTGTGAGCAGAACAGAGAGACAGCTGAAAGGGAAACAGGGTGGATCGGGTTAGAAAGAGAGAGGGAAATTGAGACCGAATTAAAAGAAAGAAGCAGAAGAGGGAGAAAGAGAAAGGAAGAAGAGAAAGTAACATTCAGTGTTTTAAAAATCTCAGTAACTATAATTTACAGCCTTCAGACATAGAGCATATAGTGCAAGAGGGTGATAGTTTTAGGATAAGGAGTTAGCAGATTTAAAACAGAATTACGGAATAATTACTTCTGTCAAAGGGCCATGGATCTGTGGAATTCACTGCCCCAGACTGCAGTGGATGCTGGAACATTGAGTAAATTTAAGGAGGGGACAGACAGATTTTTAAGCAGTAAGGGGTGAAAGGGTTATGGAGAGCGGGCAGGGAAGTGGAGTTGAGTCGGAGAAGAGATCAGCCATGAACGCATTAAGTGGCAGAGCAGGCTCGATGGGCTGAATGGCCTACGATTGCACCCAGTTCTTATGTCCAGGACTGAGACTTGATTGTTTAAATCATTGTGGACCAGGGACATTGATTGGCGTGCAAACCATTCTTCCATGGGCTGTGAACATCACTCGCAAGGTCAGTACTGGGTAGCCATCCTTAATTGCCTTTGAACTGAGTAGCTTGCAAGGCCTTTTGAGAGTCAGGCACATGCTTGTGGGTCTGGAGTCCATGTAGGCCAGACCGGGTAAAGACAGCAGATTTCCTTCCTTTAAGGACATCAGTCAACCAGATGGGTATTGAAATGATTGAGGATTAGCTTTGTATTTCAGATGTATTCATTTAATTTAAATTCCACCAGCAACCATGGTGGGATTTGAACCCATGTCCCCAGCAATAATCCCTCTGATACTTTTTTTTAGTGTGCAAGCCTCTGAGATCTGCCACAGCAGCAGCTCTCGGAATTGGAAATCAATGCAACGGCACACAGTCAGGGTATGCAGAACTTTGGAATGGCTTAGTTTAGGGGGATCCCTAGTTCCCCCAAGGATTAGCCTCATCCCTGCAGATTACTAGCCTGGTAACAATACAGTGACACCACCATCTTCCTTCATACGGTATTTGCATTGTTCAGTGGGAGCCCTGCTTTGTTTTATAGACAGTAAGTATGTTCTTAAAAATAACAGGGAGGATTAGGGTGAGATACCATTCATGTGATTCCACAGACATTCCACCAGCAACTTCAGATGTTTACACCTCACAGTGTCCATCTCCATTGCCTGAGCTTTCATTTTAAAAATATGACACACAACAAGGTAGATAGAGGGAAATTATTTCCTCTGGAAAGAGAATTAGAATCCTCACAGTATAGTTGGATGCCATTCAGCCCATCGAGTCTACATTGACCTTCCAAAGAACATCCTACCCTCTACCCTCTATCCCCATAACCCCACATTCACCGCAGTTAACCTACCGGGCCTGCAAATCCATGGACACTGTGGGCCATTTAGCATGACAGATCCACCTAGCCTGCACATCTTTAGACTGTGGGAGGAAACCCACGCAGACACGGGGTGAATGTGCAAACTCCACACAGATGGCCACCAGAAGCTAGAATCAAACAGGGTCCCTGGTGCTGTGAGGCAGCAGTGCTAACCACCAAGCGACTGTGCCACCGCCAGTTCTTCTATGGAGTCTTCAGGAATGAAGAGAGGAGACATTTTAACATACCAAAGGCAGTAGAAGTTTGGAACTGAATCTTACACATTATAATTAGTGCTGGATCTGAGACTGATAAATGTTTCTTAACCAAAGATATTAAAGGATATGAGACAAAGCTGTGTAAAGTTAGATCATATTTACTCAGCAGTAGTGGCACAGGCTTAAAGGATGACTGAACTAGGCATGTTGTGTTTCCTTGGTTTGTTGTGTATTTTATATCAGCTCAGTGACACTAATTTCTATGTTGTTTCTAATTTCTAAGACTAATTTAACTATGATGCTTTAATGTATGGCTGCATCACAAAATATCTATACCCATGCCGAGCTTGATTCAGCTTCTGTTTGTTTTGGTTCTGAGTTAACATCGAGTCTTAACCAATCAAGCACACCAAGAATGGATCAGTCACTGGAATCATATAATCGAACACAGAATAATTGAACACCGCAGGAAGAGGATCGGAAAATTTCAGTGTCTGTTTCCTTCTGTACCTCTTGGCTGAGGAAGGTGAACCTGGATTGAGGTGTACACTACTTCAAGTAGCTTTCTCCTCGAGTATCAGAGATAGTAGGAACTGCAGATGCTGGAGAATCTGAGACAACAAGGTGTAGAGCTGGATGAACACAGCAGGCCAAGCAGCATCATAGGAGCAGGTTTTCCCTCTGCATGGAACTGCTTGGGAAATCAGAGCTGATTTCAGCAGAGTGTCAGTTTTACCTGCACTTTACCTTATCATAAATGAAGGGGAAAGACCTGTTGCATTCCTTTCATATCCATTAGCAATTCCCAAACCACTCCACCATGTTGTGTAAATCCTGTCTTTTGCATACTAAGATGGCACTGGAGAATCGCAACTTTGTACACGTTTTCACTCGAGTACACGTGACAGTAAGAAAATCTAAACCCAAATCTCCACATCATTTATTTGTCTCTCTTCAAATCCAGACTCTAGACTGATTGTGCCTCAGTCAGAGAACTGCAGAGAGTTAACCACAGAAGCAGATGAATTATTTTTAATTTGTCCATGGGATATGGGTATTGCTGGCTAGGTTAGAATTTACTGTCTATCCTTAATTGCCCAGAGTGCACTTAAGAGTAAATCACCATTAATTTAGGTCTGCAGTAGGCCAGACTGAGTAACCAGGCAAATGTGGTTCTCCTCCGCTTCCCAAAGTGAACCAGAAGGGTGGCTTTCTGAACGATCGACAGCGTTTTCACTGCTATTTATTCCAGATTTTCATTGAATTCAGATTTCGCTATTGGCCATCACAGGATCAGAGCGTGTGTCTCCAAAATGTTAGGCTGATTTGACTGCGTTATTAGCCTGGCGACATTCACCACCTCCCCCAGTTGTTACACATGATTGGCTGTGTTGGGCTGGGCACCTCGTCCACATGACCAATACGAGGCTCCCCAAGCAGCTGCTCTACACCCTGCTTCAAAACGGTAGGCGAGGCCCAGGTGGACAGACGAAACACTTCAGTGATACCCACAAGGCCTCACTGGTGAAGTGCTGCATTCCCACAGAGACCTGAGAATCCCTGGCCCAAGACCGTCCAAAGTGGAGGAGGAGCATCTGGGAAGGCATCGAGGCATAGACATACCAGGATGCTGCGTGGACTGATGAGTCTGATGAGGAAAGGTTGAGGGAGCTAGGGCTTTCTTCATTGGAGCGAAGCCGGATGAGAGGTGACTTGATAGAGGTTTACAAGATGATGAGACGCATAAATAGAGTGGATAGTCAGAGGCTTTTTCCCAGGGCGGAAATGACTATTACGAGGGGGCATAATTTTAAGGTGACTGCAGGAAGGTATAGGGGAGATGTCAGAGGTAGGTTCTTCACACAGAGAGTGGTGGGCGTGTGGAATGCGCTGCCGGCAGTGGTAGTGGCGTCAGATACTTTAGAGACTTTTAAGCGACTCTTGTATAGGCACATGGAGGATAGTAAAATGTAGGGTATGCAGGGTAGATTGATCTTAGTAGGATAACAGGTCGGCACAACATTGTGGGCCAAAGGGCCTGTACTGTGCTGTACTGTTCTATGTTCTATGATCTACGTTCAGCTCGAGACTTGCCAAAAAAGTGAAAACAGAGAAAGGAGCCACACCAACACACACCCCTTCCTGCGACCACCTTCTGCCCCACGTGTAACAGAGCCTGCGGACTGCACAGCCACCTATGGACTCAGCCTGACAGTGCAAGAGAGTCATCATTGTCTGTGAGGGACCTGCCAATGACTGAATGAATGACACTGAGAACGGTAACGTGGCAAATAGCCATTTCCTGTGCAACCATATGGTGGTGAGGGAACCAATGCCCTTCTTCAGAAAAAAGGAAACAGGTTAAATGGTTGCTAACATCAAAGGAAAGTTTTCAGTTTGATTGCATTCGTGTCACCAATTTTGTATACCTTTTATCAGTGGAGTGTATTATTGGCCCCTTGGGCTAATACTGTGTCTCCAGTGTCTTTGGCGACAAAACAGTCTCACGCTGGAGTACAGCTTTCAGTGTGAACTGATCTACAGTGGGAAAAGCTGGCCGTCTTAAAGTATGTGATATCAGAAGGTAATGTTGTCAAGCATTACTCCCTTCTAATGGGCCATTTCTCACATTATTGCCTCATGCCTGTCACCTTGTCCTATCTTGATGCAGCAAATGTTGCCTTTTATCATTCACTGAAAGATTGCAAGCCCCTGGTCAATTGATGGCTTTGACTTCATGAACATCAAGACTTGCATTCTTGCACCTCGCCAAATATTCAGCTTTAATTTGCGGGGGTGGTGGGAGAAATTATTGAAGGGGCAGAGGAAACAATTCAATAAAATGGACAACAAATACTGATGGTAGGAAGACCCGTGAGTGAATGGAGCACCATTATGCTATAGTCTAAATATGCATCTTGTAGACTGTCCATGAATATTGATTCAAATATCGCAGCTTGCATTATGGTAACACCTTTTAAATCAGGTCCCCAAAATGCTTCACATGACTGTTATCAAGCAGGTGACATGGTGGCTCAGTGGTTAGTGTTGCTGCCTCACAGTAGCAGGGACCCAGGTTTGACTCCAGCCTTAGGTGCCTGATTGTGTAGAGTTTGCACATTGTGTTAATGTGGGTTTTCTTCCACAACCCAACGATGTGCAGATTAGGTGAATTGGCCCCACCATATTGCCTATCACAGAACCTCTACAGACTATTTGGCCCACCGAGCATCCCACTCAGGACCGCCCCCCCCAACTGTAAGCTTGCATTTCCCATGGCTAACCCACATCTTTAGACTGTGGGAGGAAACCAGAGCACCTGAAGGAAACCCAAGGGCAGAATCAAACCTGGGCCCCTGCCACTGTGAGGCAGCAGTGCTAACCAGTGAGCCACCGTGCCACCCACAAGGTCTGGGGATGTGCAGGCTCAGTGAGTAAGCCATAGGAAATGCAGTGTTATAAGGGTGGGGTGGGATGCATCTTGGAGGATTGGTGTGGACATGGTGGGCCCAGTGGCCTGTTTCCACACTGTAGGGATTCTATGATTGTAAAAGGACAGGTAGATGCTGTGGTTAATGCGTAATATTCTTGTCTGAGAGCCAGAAATTTCTTGCTTTAAGTCCCATTCTATGAATGCAAATAGCAATGCTGTTAGTATAGTACTGAGCGAATGCTTCATTATCTCTGAGCTTTCATCATTCTTGGGACTGAGTGTGGCTCTCTTCCACTTTGGAGTTGTGGGTCCTGAGTTGAATGAACAGTCTGTAGCTGGGTTAGCAGCCCCCAGGGAAGGAGACAGGTGGGATGTTTTCACTCACTGTTTGCACTTAGCCTTCACCTGGACCGATGGAGATACTGAAGATCATTGGCACCTTCATGGATGCTTTTTCTCCTGTTTGTGTTGGTTGGGGATATTGCATTTTTTCATGGAAGTCCTTGAGGGACATCCTCGAAGTGTTTCACCTGCCCTCCTGGGAAGCTGTTGCCATGACAAAGCTCAGAGGAGAGCGCCAGCCCTGCAAGTCTTGTGTCAGGCAGGCAGGCAAATGTGGTCAACCAAATGCAGGTCATTGACCAGTGCCTCAATGCTAGAGAGATGTGGGCCTGGGAGAGGAGTGTCTCTCCTCCCTGTGGATTTGAAAGATTTTAAGAGGTAGACTGCAGGTGATAATTTGAGGTGTCTGCTGTACGTCGTCCATGTCTCTGGTATATTCTCGGAGGCTAGTACCACTGCTGTGATCTGTAGACTGTGACCTGGTGCCAGCTTGAGGTGTGGTGGCTATCTTTCAGGTGTGACATGAGACTGAGGCCACATCAGCACGCTCGGATTTATAGGAAGGGACCATGTCACTATTTTGAAGACAGGCAGGGGTATTAGCCCTGGTGTTCTAACAATTTATCCCTCTCACAGAATATAATTAACGAGCAATATTTCTGGTGGATGAAAGAGATCTCTTAGTTTGGGTGGACAACCTATTAATACGGTTAGTCTGGTGCTTGTAGTTAGCTCAGAAAGCAATTAATGTTGCATGGGGGTAGCATGGTGGCTCAGTGGTTAGCACTGTTGCCTCACAGCACCAGAGACCCAGGTTCAATTCCACCCTCAAACAACCATCTGTGTGGAGTTTGCTCATTCTCCCCATGTCTGCATGGGTTTCCTCTAGGTGCTCCAGTTTCCTCCCACAGTCCAAAGATGTGCAGGGCAGGTGGATTGGCCATGCTAAGTTGCCAGTAATGTTCAGGGATATGTAGATCAGGTGGGTTATAGGGTTATAGGGTTATAGGGTTATAGGGTTATAGGGGGATGGGGCTGGGTGGGATGTTCTGAGGGTGGGTGTGGACTTGTTGGGCCAAAGGGCCTGTTTCCACACTGTAGGGATTCTATGTATAATTAGGTGTTTCAGGAGGTGATCATAAATTTGGACCTCACCTTGTTTAGATTGCAGCTGGAGTACTATGCTGAATTTTTGTCTCTATGTTTGCAGAAAGAATATAGCATTTTTTAAGAGGGAATGCAAGGAGACTGGTTTCCTGAACATCATAGGTAGGATTCTGAACCTAGTTTGTCCACCATGACACTTGACCTTCTTTCAAAGAGATGGACAGGGTTACATCACAGAAACATTTTTTTTTCTTCACTCAGGGGATATGGCCTTTGCTGGCTGGGCCAGCATTTATTGGCCAACCCCTAGCTGCTCTCGATGGGGTGGTGGTGCGCTGCCTTCTTGAACCGCTGCAGTCCATTTGGAATAGATAGACCCACAATGCCCTTAGGGAGGGAATTCCAGGATTTTGACCCAGTGACAATAAAGGAATGGCCATAAATTTCCAAGTCAGGATGTTGAGTGGCTTGAAGGGGAATTTGGAGGGGGCGGTGTTCCCATGTATCTGCTGCCCTTGTCCTTCTAGATAGAAGTGGTTGTGGGTTTGGAAGGTGCTGTCTAAGGATCATTGGTGAATTTCTACAGTGCATCTTGTGGATAGTATACACTGCTGCTACTGAGCGGTGGTGGTGGAGGGAGTGGATACTTGTGGATGTGGTGCCAATCAAGCGGGCTGTTTTGTCCTGGATGGTGTCAAGCTTCTTGAGTGTTGTTGGGGCTGCACTCATCCAGGCAAGTGGGGAGTATTCCATCACACTTCTGACTTGTGCCTTGTAGATGGTGGTCAGGCTTTGAGGACTCAGGATGCGAGTTACTCACCGCGGTATTCCTAGCCTCTGACCTGCTGTTGCAGTTACTGCATTTATATGGCCAGTCCAGTTCACACTGTGTGCTTCAGACTGCAGTGTGTCCAGGAGTGTGAAGAAATTAGGGGCAGAGCAGATATTTTCGTTCATGTTCGGTACAGAATTCAAAGAAAAAAAGATAATGAAGGTTGGCAAGATATTTTCAAAGAAACGGATAGCAATATGAAATAGAATACCGATAGAATAGAAAATGGAGCAGGTTTCAAAAGAGAATTTAAAAACATTTCTGCATGTAAACAGCATTGAGGGCTCTTAGATCTAGAATGACAGTGTGAAACCAGGTGGAAATTTTGGAAGGGAAGGCTTGATGGATTAATGATTTTCTCCTGTCCAAATATAAATATATATATTACGCTTTAAGCATCTGCGTATATCACTAGCTGTGATTTTCAGACTTGCATCTTCCAATGTTTGTAATCTATGTCACTCTCACTGACAGCACATATCATTCTTGGTATTTTTTAGATGGTGACAAAGTGACTGCAGTTTACAGTATACCAATTCTCATTTTCTTCATTGAGTTTCTCCTTGGTGTTAGCATAGCAACAGTGGCCAGAGTCCACTTCATGTACTGCTCAATAAATCCATGTGTGAAACAGTGCCCGTGGACTCTACCTGGAAGAGGCACAATTTTTGTTCCCTCGCTGTTTTTCCTGATGGAAACTAATGAGGGAAAGCCTCATGGCACATGGTTTCACCTCTCTTTGAAGCTGTCTCCCTTTTTCTTTCTTTGGTTGTTTATCTGTTCAACACTGCTACCATCTTTTCATTGAAAAAAAAAATCTTGCCAGGCTTCAAAATGTGTTTTTTGTTTGTTGTTGCCCATTGCATCCCTCATCCTCAAATTCCCGACTTGTCAAGTCTCTGACCACTTGTCCCTTGTACAGGTATTTCTGCTATAAAGCATGTTTCGTTAAGGTGAATTGGCTGTAACGTGCTTGATGAATAGTGGACGCTGCTTGGTTAATGCAAACTTTCTACTGTACAGATACAGCGATTTTCTGTAGCGATTTTCCTATAAGGCCATTTTCCAATGCGATCTTCTATAGCGCGGTTTTCTATAGCATGTGGTCACACAGGAATGCAACTATTATGTTACAGGAGGAATACCTATATCTAAGAGTGACTGAAAACATCTCCCCAATGGATTGGGGCAGTTTTACAGAGTGAATTTGAGGCAGTTTGATTGGATCGCATGAGATTGGCAAAGGGAAATTAGGAGAATTGGCACCGCTGGGGTGGGTGAAAGGGTTTGTTGAGACTCATGTGATGGGGGGGACAATTTGGTGTTAACCATTAGGCTTGAGAATATGGCTGCTGTATGTATTGATTGAGCTGACTGCTCCCATCCTTTGCGAGACATTGATAATGTCAGAAAGGTAGATATATTTTGCTATTCTTTCATGGGATGGAGTTTAAAAACAGGGAGGCTATACTGCAGCTGTATAGGGTCCTGGTGAGGCCACATTTGGAGTACTGTGTGCAGTTTTGGTCTCCTTACTTGAGAAGAGATATACTAGCACTGGAGAGGGTGCAGAGGAGATTCACTCGGTTGATTCCAGAGTTGAGAGGGTTGGATTAGGAAGAGAGACTGAGTAGACTGGGATTATACTCATTGGAATTCAGAAGAATGAGGGGAGATCTTATAGAAACATATAAGATTATGAAGGGAATAGATAAGGTGGAGGCAGGGAGGTTGTTTCCGCTAGCAGGTGAAACTAGATCTAGAGGGCATCGCCTCAAAATAAAGGGAAGCAGATGTAGGACTGAGGTCAGGAGGAACTTCTTCACCCAAAGGGTTGTGAATCTGTGGAATTCCCTGCCCAGTGAAGCGGTTGAAGCTACCTCGCTGAATGTTTTTAAGGCAAGGCTAGATAAATTTTTGAACAGTAAAGGACTGAAGGGTTATGGTGAGTGGGCGGGTAAGTGGAGCTGAGTCTCAAAAACATCAGCCATGATCTTATTAAACGGCGGGGCAGCCTCGAGGGGCCAGATGGCCTACTCCTGCTCCTAGTTCTTATGTTCTAATGTGGGTGTCACTGTCCAGGCCAGCAAGTGTTGCCCATCCCTAATTGCCTTCCACAGTGCATCTGGAGAGGTCATTTTGGAGAGCAGATGAGTTAATCACATTGCAGTGGGCCTGGAGTTACGTGTCGGCCAGACCAGATAAGCACGGCAGATTTTGGGTTGTTACAATGTTCAGAGATAGTTGAATTTAAGTTCTTGCTGTGGTGGGATTTGAACCCAGGTCTTCAGAATATTCGCCTGGGTTTAACTGAATTACTACATGACCACTATACCATCATCAGTTTGCACCCAATTGCTCTTGTGCATCTTGTTTGAGACAAGGGTTTCTTTTTGTGAGACCCCCTCGAAGTTTTCCCAAGCAGTGCTGGGTAAAACAGGCCCTGTGGATCCCAACCTTTAATGGAGGCCACAAGAGTGATCATGAGTCAATCTCATGTAACTCGGTGGTTGTTTGAGGACTTAATCGAGCTGCAGCATTGTGCCAATAATCACAGAACTATTTACATCGTTCATAAAGCACTCTTTACAAGCAACAAGTTTATGTTCTGAATACAGTGCCGCATGATAATTTAGATGGAGGTGTGGTGGGATGGAGAAGGAGAGTCCATGATTGTAAATCCATTCTTCGGCTAAAACTGTTTGAGACTAAGTCACCAATAACAGTCAGCGAATGCATAACAAAGTGATGCTTTTGGCTGTTGCACAGCGTGACGAAACAATAAAAAAACAATGTCCTGAGGTGCAATGTGGGTATCGACTGTGATGACATGGGTAAGTTTTTAGTCTCTAACCTGAGAGTTCCACTGAAGAATCACTGCTGGTCCCCCCAGTCCATACCGAGAGAGTGCTGCACTGTTAGTACTGCTACCTTTGGGAGAAGACATTAAACAGAAGTCCAGAATGCCTTCCCAAGTAGATCACACAAAGACAATTTTGAGGAAGAGTAAGGAGATTATTCATTCACAGGATGAGGGTGTTGCTGACCAAGCATCATTTATTGCCCATCCCAAATTGCCCAGAGGCAGTTTTTTTCAAGTCAACCATATTGCTGTGGGTCTGGATTCACATGTAGGCCAGACCAGGTAAGGATGGCAGTTTCCTTCCCTAAAGGGCATTAGTGAACCAGATGGATTTTTCCCCAACAATCAACAATGGATTCATGCTCATCATTAGATTCTTAATTCCAGATATTTATTGAATTCAAATTCCACCATCTGCCGTGGCAGGATTTGAACCCAGGTCTTCAGATCATTATCTGGTCTCTGGATTAATAGTCCAGCAATAATACCACTAGGCCATTGCCTCCCTCACGTGCTAGCTAATCTCTCGTCAAAGATTACCGAAGTAAGCCATTTATTTACCTCATTCATGCCTATGGGGGCTACTGCACATGAACTTTTCTATTTCTAACACAACAGCCACAAAAAAATACCACTTAACTGCTACTAAATACTACTTGGCTCCACAGCTGGAGGTTCTGGTGACTACACGATAGAAAGGATGTGATTGCACAGGAAGGTTCTTTAAAATTCTTTCACAGGATGAGGGCATCACCAGCTAGGCTAGCATTTATTACCCATCCCTAATTACCCAGAGGGCAATTGAGAGGCTGTGAGGCTGGAGTCACACATAGAACATAGAACAGTACAACACAGTACAGGCCCTTCGGCCCACAATGTTGTGCCGAACTTTTACCCTAAACCTAAGGTCTATCTAACCTCCACCCCTACCTTATACTATCATCCATATGCCTATCTAATAGCTGCTCAAATATGAATACAAA
The DNA here is from genome assembly GCF_021869965.1 of Rhincodon typus. Lineage (NCBI taxonomy): Eukaryota > Metazoa > Chordata > Chondrichthyes > Orectolobiformes > Rhincodontidae > Rhincodon > Rhincodon typus. The sequence continues at coordinate 9,116,254 of NC_063339.1, read as the reverse complement.
GTTTTCAAAAGTACTCGCATTACTCAAAGTCCAGAATAAGAATAAAAAGTATCTTTAAAAAGTACTCAAATTATACTCCTTTTAACTGAGTCCATGCCTCATAGGCCAAACCAGGTAAGGATGGCAGCTTCCCTCTCTAAAGGATATTAGTGAACCAGATGGGATTTTGCCCTTGACAGTCAGCAACAGATTCAGGGTCATCAATAGACTTTTAACTCCAGATTGTTATCGAATTCAAATTTCACCATCTGCCATGACAGGGATTCAAACCCAGGTCCCCAGAACATTACCTGGTTCCCCAGGTTAATAGTCTAGCGATAATACCACCAGCCAACAGCACCTCTTAGTGTGCAGAGGAGATTCTCCAGGATGTCGCCTGAGATGGAGCAGTTTATCTATGAAGGGAGGCTGGATAGGCTTGGGTTATTTGCTTTAGAGCAGAGAATGGTGAGAGATTGATACAATTATGATGGACATAGACAGTTGGATAGAAATCAGCTGTTCCCCTTTGTGCAGGGTCGATAACAAGGGGACACAGTTCTAAAATGAAAGGCAGGAGGTTTGGAGGAGATTTAAGGAAACTCCTTTTCACTCAGAGGGTGGTAGGTGTCTGGAATGCACTGCCTGGGAGGGTAGTTGAGGCAAGAAACCTCACAACCTTTAAAAAGTACATGAACAAGCGCATGAAATGTCATAACATTCAAGGGCTGTGGGCTCAGTGCAGGGAAGTGGGACTAATGTAGATTTAGGGTAGTGCAGACTCGATGGGCTGAAGGGTCTGTTGTGTACTGTGTGAGAGAGTTGGGTTGTCAGAAAGTGTGAGAGTCAGTGCAGAATACACGTCTTCCTTTTACCAGCTCGGCTGTGTTGATGTGTCCGGTCTGCGATGGGCAGAGGTAACAGTGAGGCAAGGCCCTTTTTGGTTGTCAAGCTGGTAGCCTTCTGGAAGCAAGCAGGAACAACATGAGCTGATCGTTTCCTGTCACAATGATTTTTTTCCACAAAGGGAGCGATTGTGATACGAGGCAGCTGGAGCTGCAACACAGGAAAGTTTCCTGCCCTGCCAGGCCTACAGTCACTTGGGGAAACTCGGTGGAATATCTCCACTGGCTGAGGTTGGACACAGCTCTGTGGCATGGGCTGGCAGGATGCAGAGGCAAGTGTGATTGTATTTTTATCTTGGCTGATTCTGGAGCTTTCATTCCTCGCTTCCACCCTCAATGAACCTCCCCAGCCCGGTGATATAAGACCATCCAATATAGGAGTGGAATTGGGCCATTTGACCCATTGAGGAGGCTGGGGGTGGGGGTGGGGTGGGGCATAGATAGGGAGAATAGCCAAGGAGGGCACTATGGAGGACTCGAGCAGTGAGGCAATATGGGCAGAGCTCAGAAATAGGAAGGGTGCGGTAACAATGTTGGGGCTATACTACAGGCCTCCCAACAGCGAGCGTGAGATAGAGGTACAAATATGTAGACAGATTATGGAAAGATGTAGGAGAAACAGGGTGGTGGTGATGGGAGATTTTAATTTTCCCAACATTGACTGGGATTCACTTAGTGTTAGGGGTTTAGATGGAGCAGAATTTGTAAGGAGCATCTAGAGGGTTTTCTAGAGCAGTATGTAAATAGTCCAACTCGGGAAGGGGCCATACTGGACCTGGTGTTGGGGAATGAGCCCAGCCAGGTGGTTGAAGTTTCAGTCAGGGATTACTTTGGGAATAGTGCTCACAATTCCGTAAGTTTTAGAATACTGATGGACAAAGATGAGAGTAGTCCTAAAGGAAGAGTGCTAAATTGGGGGAATCGGCAGGAGCTGGGAAATGTGGATTGAGAGCAGCTGTTTGAGGGTAAATCCACATTTGATATATGGGAGGCTTTTAAAGAGAGGTTGATTAGAGACAGACATGTCCCTGTGAAAATGAGGGATAGAAAGGGCAAGATTAGGGAACCATGGATGATAGATGAAATTGTGAGACGAGCAAAGAGGAAAAAGGAAGCATACATAAGGTCTAGGCAACTGAAAACAGATGGAGCTTTGGAAGAATATCGGGAAAGTAGGAACAATCTGAAACGAGGAATTAAGAGGGCTAAAAGGGGTCATGAAACATCTTTAGCAAACAGGGTTAAGGAAAATCCCAAAGCCTTTTATTCGTACATAAGGAGCAAGAGGGTAACTAGAGAAAGGGTTGGCCCATTCAAGGACAAGGGAGGGAAGTTATGCGAGGTGTCAGAGAAAATGAGTGAGATTCCTAATGAGTACTTTGCGTCGGTATTCACTGAGGAGGGGGACATGACGGATGTTGAGGTTAGGGATAGATGTTTGATTACTCTAGGTCAAGTCAGCATAAGGAGGGGGGAAGAGTTGGGTATTCTAAAAGGCATTAGGGTGGACAAGTCCCTAGGTCCGATGGGATCTATCCCAGGTTACTGAGGGAAGCGAGAGAGGAAATAGCTGGGGCCTTAACAGATATCTTTGTAGCATCGTTGAGCACGGGTGAGGTCCCGGAGGACTGGAGAATTGTTAATGTTGTCCCCTTGTTTAAGAAGGGTAGCAAGGATAATCCAGGTAATTATAGACCAGTGAGCCTGACATCAGTGGTGGGGAAGCTGCTGGAGAAGATACTGAGGGATAGGATCTATTCACATTTGGAAGAAAATGGGCTTATTAGTGATAGGCAGCATGGTTTTGTGCAGGGAAGGTCATGTCTTACCAACTTGATAGAATTCTTTGAGGAAGTGACAAAGTTGATAGATGAGGGAAGGGCTGTAGATGTCATATACATGGACTTCAGTAAGGCATTTGATATGGTTCTCCATGGTAGGCTGATGGAGAAAGTGAAGTCGCATGGGGTCCAGGGTGTACTATATAGATGGATAGAGAACTGGCTGGGCAACAGGAGACAGAGAGTTGTAGTGGAAGGGAATTTCTCAAAATGGAGAACTGTGACCAGTGGTGTTCCACAGGGATCTGTGTTGGGACCACTGTTGTTTATGATATACATAAATGATCTGGAGGAAGGTATAGATGGTCTGATTAGCAAGTTTGCAGATGACACTAAGGTTAGTGGAGTAGCAGATAGCGAAAGGGACTGTCGGAGAATGCAGCAGAATATAGATAGATTGGAGAGTTGGGTGGAGAAATGGCAGATGGAGTTCAATCCAGGCAAATGAGAGGTGATGCATTTTGGAAAATCCAATTCAAGAGCGAACTATACGGTAAATGGAAAAGCCCCGGGGAAAATTGATGCACAGAGAGATCTGGGTGTTCAGGTCCATTGTACCCTGAAGGTGGCAACGCAGGTGGATAAAGTGGTCAAGAAGGCATGCGGCATGCTTTCATTCATCAGACGGGGTATTGAGTACAAGAGCTGGCAGGTCATGTTACCGTTGTATTGGACTTTGGTTCGACCACATTTGGAATACTGTGTACAGTTCTGGTCGCCACATTATCAAAAGGATGTAGATGCTTTGGAGAGGGTGTAGAGGAGGTTCACCAGCATGTTGCCTGGTATAGAGGGCACTAGCTATGAAGAGAGGTTGAGCAGATTAGGATTATTTACATTAGAAAGATGGAGGTTGAGGGGGGACCTGATTGAGGTCTACAAAATCATGAGAAGTATAGACAGGGTGGATAGCAAGAAGCTTTTTCCCAGAGTGGGGGACTCAGTTACTAGAGGTCACGATTTCAAGGTGAGAGGGGAAAAGTTTAAGGGAGGTATGCGTGGAAAGTTCTTTACGCAGAGGGTGGTGGGTGCCTGGAACGCGTTGCCAGCGGAGGTGGTAGAGGCGGGCACGATAGCGTCATTTAAGATGTATCTAGACAAATACATGAATGGGCAGGGAGCAGATGGATACAGATCCTTGGAAAATAAGTGATAGGTTTAGATAGAGGATCTGGATTGGCGCAAGCTTGGAGGACCGAAGGGCCTGTTCCTGTGCTGTAATTTTCTTTGTTCTTTGTTCTTTATTCCTTTCCCTCGGGTAGTGGAGTCCAAAACTAGACGGCATAGGTTTAAAGTGAGAGTGGAAAGATTTAATAGGAGCTTGAGAGGTAACTTCACATAAAGGATGGTGCTTATACATGATATGAATCAGACCCTTCAGCCCCTCTCGTACATGCTGACCAGGTTTCTTATATTGAACCTGTCCCGTTTGCCTGTGTTTGGACCATATCCCTTTAAGCCTTTCCTATCCATGTATCCATTTCTAAATGTCTTTTAAATATTGTAATTTTACCAGCCTCTACCACCAGCTCATTCCATACACGCACCACTCTCTGCGTGAAAAAGTTGCCCCTTAGGTCCCTTTTAAATCTTGCCCATCTCACCGTAAACATATGCCGTCTAGTTTTGGACTCCCCTACCCTGAGGAAAAGCCCTTGGCTATTCACTCTATCTATGTATGTCCTATCTACATATATTAATGTCCTTTAAGGAAGGAAACTGCTATTGTTACCTGGTCTGGCCTATATGTGACTCTGGACCCACAGCAATGCGGTTGACGCTTAACTGCCCTCTGGGCAATTAGGGACGGGCAATAAATGCTGCCTGGCCATTGATGCCCTCATCCTGTGAATGAATGAAAAGAAAATATATTGATTATAAAGCTTTCGAGACGTGGGGCAAGACAAGGCCCTCTCACAATTACATTGTGAGCTCTTAAGACAACAACATTTCCCTTCAGTGCAGGTAGACAGGATCATCGTTTGAAAAATCTCTACATTGGACTTGAAATTTAACAGGGCTCTCAGTCTCATAGCCCTGGGTATCATTGTTATGTACAATGGCCTTGACTCTTTAGTTATGCCAACGAAGTCATACTGATGCTCCACGGGACATTAGTCTTGTTACACTTGAAGTGTTACTTGAAGCTAAGTTCACCAACGCTACAAAAAGAAATAGTCCTACTGCAGCTCTGCAAAGAAGAGAAAGATGTGAATAAATAATTTCTATTCGGAGATCATTGGTTCAAGAGTGAAGGGTCAAAAAGTTCATTAATGTTCTCATTAAGAAGAAAAGATTGAGTGATAGAGGGTAGAGCTGTGAATTTTGAACACTCGAAATTATGGAAAGAATTAATGAGACTGGAAACTCGAGCTGGGATGGAGAAATCAAAGGTCATGATTATCAGATGAAGAAACTTGAGTTGCACTTCTGTCGGGAGAGGGAACAAAACCTGACCTTAGGCTGCCTCAATTAGAATTAGAACCTTACAGATTGAAGGGATGTTGCCTGCAACGAAAGTCTCTTAAAAGGGAAATGTTCCTGGGCCACGAAAGGCAGGTGGAGGAACAGAACTTGTCTGTGTATAAAATGAAGACAAAGGGACAGCATCATTTCATCTCAAAGGCAAGTTGGAAACCGAGGAGCAGGAGTAGGCTATTCAGTCCATCTGGCCCATTCTGTCATTCTAGATCACCTAGCTCAACACCATTTTACCACACTGTTCCCAGTACCCCTCGATGAAATTGGTATCTCGAAATGTATCGACCTCTATCTTGAACACACTCAATAATTGAACTTCCAAGACCCTCTGGGGTATAGAATTCCAAAGATTCACCACACTCTGAGTGAATAATCTCCTCCTTGTCCCTGTATTAAATGGCTTACCTTTTATTCATTTTTCAGTTCCTTCACAGGATGTGGGTGCCGCTGGCCAGGCAGCATTTATTGCCCATCCCTAAATGCCCCCCACCCCCAGAGGGCAGTTGAGAGTCAACCACATTGCTGTGGGTCTGGAGTCACATGTAGGCCAGACCAGGTAAGGATGGCAGTTGCCTTCCCTAAAGGACATTGGTGACCCAGATGGGTTTTTCCTGACAATCGGCAATGGATTCACGGTCATCATTAGATTCTTAATTCCAGGTATTTTATTGTATTCAAACTCCATCATCTGCCGTGGTGAGTTTCAAACCCAGGTCCCCAGAACAGTATCTGGGTCTCTGGATTAATAGTCCAGTGATAATACCACTAGGCCGTCACCTCCCCGTATAGACCATGCAGCCCATCAAGTCTATCCCACCATTCAATGAGATCATGACTAATCTGATCATTTTCAACTCCACTCTCCTGTCTATTCACCATTACCATTGATTCCTTTGTTGATTAAAAATCTGTCTATCTCATCCTTGACTACAGCCATAGAGATGTGCAGCATGGAAACAGATCCTTCAGTCCAACTCGTCCATGCCGACCAGATATCCCAGATAAATCTCGTCCCATCTGCCAGCATTTGGCCCATATCCCTCTAAACCCTTCCTATTCATATTCCCATCAAGATGCCTTTTAAATGTTGTAATTGTACCAGCCACTTTGTCTGGCAGCCAGACACGCACCACCCTCTGTGTAAAAAAGCTGCCCCTCAGGTCCCTTTTAAATTTTTTCCTCTCGCCTTAAACTTATGCATACTTAATGACCCAGCTTCTGTGGCAAAGAATTCCACAGATTCACAACCCTGTGAAAAACGAAATTCCTCTGCATCTCCATTTTCACAATGCAACCTCTTATTCCGAGATTGTGAAGCTCTGGTCTTACACCCTGGCACACTATGATGTAGAGATGCCGGTGCTGGACTGGGGTGGACAAAGTCAGAAGTCACAAGTCATCAGGTTATAGTCCAACTGGTTTATTTGAAATCACAAACATTCAAAGTGCTGCTCCTTCGTCAGGTGACCTGACGAAGGAGCAGCGCTCCAAAAGAATGCAAGTTCAGATAAACCTGCTGGACTATAACCTGTCTTGCACAGTAAATACTGGTCTTGCTTTTAATCCCCTTTCTTCCTGCCTCCCAGACTAGCCAGTAAGGAATCTATTCACAGACATCTGCTGTTGTCGCTAGTTCTGATTGGAAGTGTACTAGGAGGTATACTTCTTTTACAAAGGCTCTTCTTGACCAAATTACCCCACCCCCAAGACTCCTGCAATTGGTTGCTCAACACATCTACCATCGCAACGTGTGACCAATTGGGGAAGGGAATTGGTTCCTCATTCCTTGATTGGCTACTTCATGTCTGAACCCACCAACGCCACCACCACTTTGCTGCCTTCTCCTTATTTCCAGTTAATAGGTAAAAGTGCTCAATGAAAATTACTAAATAAAATGGTTTTGTGCTTCAGATGATTGTAGTCCCAGGTTTCACAGAGATGTACTGAAGATTCACTTTCAATTTCTGGAGTTTCCAGGTCTATCCTCCCAACAAAGAACAAATTACCTGCATTTATCTCGTAACCTTCGTGACCTCATGGCATTATGGGTGGCACAGTGGCACCACTGTGGCTCAGTGGTTAGCACTGCTGCCTCACAGTGCCAAAGACCTGCATTCAATTCCACCCTCAGGTGACTGTGCAAACATAGACATTCTCCCCGTGTCTATGTGGGTTTTTCCTCCGGGTGCTCCGGTTTCCTCCCACAGTCCAAAGATGTGCAGGTTAGTGGATTAGCCATGTTAAATTGCCCATAGTATCCAGGGATTTGCAAGCTCGGTGGGTTAGCCATATGCTATGTCGGGTTACAGGGATTAGGCTGGGGGGTTGGGTGGATCTGGGTGGGATACTTTTGGAAGTGTCAGAGCAGACTTAATGGGCCGAATGATTCTTTCCATGTTGTAGAGATTCTACAATCCCGATGTTCTATACTTTATGAACTACTTGTGAATTATAATTCCAGGTGTCATATAGAAAGCACAGCACCTAGTTTGTGCACAGCAAGATCCTACAACTGTGATTAAAATCTCATGCAATCACTTTCTGTGATGCTGATTGAAGAATCAATGCTGGCCAGGGGAGGTTGGTAGGTCAGTTGGCTGGTGCATGATGTCAACAGTATGGGTTCAATTCCTAAACCAGCTGAGGTCACCATCAAAGTCCTACCTTCTCAACCTCTTCTTTTGCTTGAGGCGTGGTGACCCTCAGGTTAAACCACCACCATTTCTCTGTCTCTTTCTCCTGAGAGAGCAGCCCTATGGTCCGATAGGATTGTGGTAACTACCTTGAAATACTCGCCTAGATGCCAAAGAGAACTCCAGCGTTGTTATTCTTCATAATCATGCCATGGGATGTTTCACATCCACCACAGGGGGCAGCACCTCTGGATGGGCACCATACCACTATAACAAGGTGCAGGGCTGGATGAACACAGCAGGCCAAGCAGCATCATAGGAGCAGAGAGGCTGACGTTTCGGGCCTAGACCCTTCACCCGAAACGTCAGCCTTTCTGGTCCTATGATGCTGCTTGGCCTGCTGTGTTCATCCAGCCCTGCACCTT
>NC_063339.1:9076853-9107590 GCF_021869965.1 Rhincodon typus | reverse complement strand
TCCTGCTCCTATGATGCTGCTTGGCCGGCTGTGTTCATCCAGCTCTACACCTTGTTATCTCTGCATTTAATCTGTGTAGCCCTGTTAAAATTTTATACGCTTCAATCAGATCCCCTCTCATTCCTGTAAGTACAGGCCCAGGCAGACTGATCTCTCTTCATGGGACAGCCCTGCCTTCCCTGGTATCAGCCGCAGTGAAATTCCCTGCTGCACTCCCTCTATGGCCTTTGGGACAGCACAGTGGCTCAGTGGTTAGCACTGTTGCTTCACAGAACCAGAGACCCAGGTTCACTTCTACCCTCGGGCGACTGTCTGTGTGGAGTTTGCACATTCTCCCCATGTCTGGGATAGTAGGAACTGCAGATGCTGGGGAATCCGAGACAACAAGGTGCAGGGCTGGATGAACACAGCAGGCCAAGCAGCATCATAGGAGCAGAGAGGCTGACGTTTCGGGCCTAGACCCTTCATCAGAAAAGGGGGAGCGGAAGGGGGTTCCAAAATAAATAGGGAGAGAGTGGGAGGCGGATAGAAGAGGGATAGAGGAGAGGATAGGTGGAGAGGAAACAAATAGGTCGAAGAGGCGGGGATGGAGCCAGTAAAGGTGAGTGTAGGTAGGGAGTTAGGAAGGGGATAGGTCAGTCCAGGGAGGACGGACAGGTCAAGGGGGCGGGATGAGGTTGGTCGGTAGGAGATGGAGGTGCGGCTTGAGGTGGGAGGAGGGGATAGGTAGGAGGAAGAACAGGTTAGGGAGGCAGGGACGAGCTGGACTGGTTTTGGGATGCGGTAGGCCATGTCTGCGTGGGTTTCCTCCCATAGTCCAAATGTCTGCAGCCATGATAAATGCAGGGTTATAGGGATAGGGATAGGGATAGGGTAAGGGTGCGAGTCTGGGTGGGATGCTGTTCAGAGAGTTGTTGGGCCAAGTGGCCTGCTTCCACATTGTAGGGATTGTATGATTTGATCTATAATTCTTCTTAAATGGGGAGACCAAAACCGCATGCAATGTTCCAGCTGTAGTGTCATTAAGGCCCTGAGTATGTGCAGTAAGATGGCCCTACTTCTGAACTCAAATTGCCTTGTAGTGAAGGCCAGTATACTGTTTGCCTTCTTCATTGCTTGCTGCAACTGCCTGTCTATTTTTATTGACTGGTGTACAGGGATGCCCAGATCCCTTTCTATATCCATGCTTCCCAATATACCACCATTAAAATAATGCTTATCCTTTCTGTTTTTCACACCTAAGTGTATAATTTCATATTTACCGACATATAGACTGCATCTGTAACGGTCCATGCCTACAACCTCCATGCTCTCTCTCTCTCTCTCTCTGTCACATCCTTTAACCTGGTCCATGAAATCTACTGCTTTGATCAAGCATTTCATCACCTGTCACTTTATGGGCTTCAGTGTCAAACTTTGTGTGTTATCACCCCTGTGAATCATCTGGGAACAATACACTGCATTCAAGGTGCTACATAAATGCAACTTGCCGTTGTTATTTGTTGGGTAGCTGAATGTAGAAAGCTCTATTTAAAACAGTACAAGTTTGGCCTCTCTGGTGTCCTTGCCAACATTTATCCCTGAACTAAAACGACTAAAACACATTATCTATCTCATTACAGTCAGCAGCATCTTTCAGTGCGTTCTGTGGGAGCTGCTGAACTTGATATTACAGCATTTCAGAAGGTAGCAGCTCTATTGGCTGCAAAGTGCTTTGTAAAGTCCTGAGGATCAGAGAGATGTTGTAGGAATGTGAGATGGCCACTTGGCCCTTCCAGCCTGCTCCACCATTCAATAAGATCACTGCTGACCTGATTTTAACCTCAATTCTGCATTCGTGCGTGCCTGTGATAATCTTTCACCTTCATTTGTGGTATCTTCCTGTATGATCATCATGATTTCCATCATGACACCTTAGCTGGGTGTCAGGTGCTTTGGGATATGAATGTTTTGAAATAAATACTTTTGGTCTTCTGGACTGGATTCTCAGGACCCATGTTGCAGAGTTTATGATTATGATAGAATACTTACAGAATACTGAATGGCCTGGTCAGAGTGGATTTTGGCAAGATGCTTCCATTGGGAGGAGAGACTAGGACTCGAGGGCATAACCTTAGAGTAAAGGGAAGACCGTTTAGAACGGAGATAAGGAGAAATTTCTTCAGCCAGACAGTGGTGAATCTATGGAATTCACTGCCACAGAAGGCTGTGGAGGCCAGGTCATTGAGTACATTTAAGACTGAGATAGATAGGTTCTTGATTGTCAAGGGAATCAAGGGTTACGGGGAGAAAGCGGGAGAATGGGGTTGAGGAACTTATCAGCCATAATTGAATGGTGGAGCAGACTCGATGGGCTGAATGTCCTAATTTCTGCTCCTATGTCTTATGGTCTTATGGACATGCAACTTTATTGGTAATTCGTTCATCAATATCTAATCTCTCAGATCTTAAATTTTCAGTGAGATCACCTCCGCTTCTCTCATTCAGTCTCAATTGTTCAGCAATTTTGCAACCAATTCTGAAACAGAAAGACAAGTGCGCTGTAGATAGTCATGTATATACTTCTGTCTTAATCTCTTCACAGTATCAATGGAGCTTTAGTGCTGACACACTCAATGTTGACAACAAACTTCCTAAGTTATCAAACATGCTGTAGACATGTTATGCCTTTTGCAAATTCTCAAGGCAGTGGGGTTATTTTCAACCATGCAGTTAATTAATACCTCGCCAGTTCGTTAATAATCCTCGTCAGTGCTGTAAATTAGCTTGTATGATTGGGAAAGAATGCCCAATATGATTCTTCAATCACGTTCGAAGGAAATATTGGAGCTGAGCAGAAAGAAGGGATCTTCTTACATTTGTCTTAGCAGCCCGGTCCCGCCCAGGAAAGAAAATGCCATCTTATCAGACAAAGAAGTTAATTAGAGTGCCAATTTCTTTTTGTTGCAGTACTTTTGAATTGTAGGTGCATAATAGCATAGCTAAGGTAATAACATTTATTGCATTGTCCCATGGTTGACATTATTAACACAATCCATTGTTCTGCTAGCAATCAATGTATTACCCAAAATTACTGATTATCCTAAATTGAAATTGCCTGAATGAGTCCAGCTCCGATAGTACTCAGAAAGCTTAACACCATTCGGGATGAAGCAGTCCACTTGAACGTGTATTGGACCAGACCAGAACCCCTCAAAATATTTTAAGAAGGTAGCTAGACCCTAAATTTTTCTTATCTTAAAGGCAAATGTGAAGTGCTGTATTCCAGATGCAGTTCAACAGTTCATCGTTAAGCAAAACACAATTTATTCAAGCACTCTAGTTAAGATACAACAAAAGAACAAAGAACTTAGAATAACCTAACTCTATTGGAAAACTTAACAGAATAATAGATACAGCACCTATAACCAATTAACTGTTCCAGGTAGTAACATCCCATAAACACACCCCCTGGCAAAAAGGCAAATTCAGAAATTGGATTTTCTCACATGCAACCCAGCAGCAGAGAGAGAAAAATAATATCAAACAAAGATTCAGAAAGAGCAGTAGCCAGGTGATATTTATTGCAGTTTCTAACCCTTTTGAGACTACAATAGGAACTGCAGCAACATTTCAAAGCTAAGAAACTAAAAACTAGAAATTGTGGTCTGTGAGAGCTAGCCACATCCATCCAGGCTGCTTCTATTGTTCCAACTTTAAAATAAAAGCCCAAGGTCTCCCAAGCAGTTTACTTTAGAGGAACCCACTAGACAGCTTGACACCTCTGCCCTAAAACCTCTCTTCAAACAAAAAGGACAAAATACACCCCTTAAAGCAATAGCAACATCACAACCGGCATCACATCCATCCATTTCAACATTTACTTCCTCCACCACTGATGCTCAGTAGCAGCAGTTGTACCGTCTACAAGATGCACCGCAGAAATTCACCAAACCTCTTTGAACAGCAGCTGCCAAAACCATGACCAATGCCATCTAGGGAGTAGATACATGGCAACACCACCACCCACAAATTCCCCTCCAAACCACACACCATGCTGACTTGGAAATATGTCACTGTTCCTTCAGTGTCATTGGGTCAAAGTTGTAGAACACACTCCCTACCAGTAAGTGGCTCACCAGCATCTCCTCAAGAGCAATTAGAATTGGGCAATAAATGTTGGCCTGGCCAGTGCCATCTACATCCTACGTGTTGGATACATAAAATTGCCAAATCAGCAGAAACCTGCAGATTTAGCACCGAGGTGCTGATTCTTTATTTATTCCTAAATCCAGATTTTTATTGGCTTCAAACTTCACCATCTGTCAAGTTGGTGTCACCATGGTCCCAGGTCATTGGCCTGAGCTTCTAAGTCACCAGTTTGGTGACATTGTCACCGTCTTCCCCATGTAATGTTTCCATAAAGTACTATCCCTGGAGCAGAGTGTGAAAGTTTCAGACACTGGTGTGGTGTGGGGACGCCATGCGCACATAGTGACAGCTTGCAGAAGGGCTCATTGTGAGAGGGAGAAGGGAAACATGGTATTGGGCACAGCACTGGAGGTCCTCGTTTAGAAAGTGCAGAGGTAGATAACAAGTCCACGGAGGGAAGAAGTCCACTCACTCATCTTACTCTCCTTTCCCAGGAGTTGTTATCACTCTCCCAGGCCGCCTGACTTCCTCCCATTCCTCTACCAGACCAAGAAGCAGAAAGACCCGAGCACGCCTGTTCCCCTGATGATTCTTATTCAGCATCTGCCAAGGACAAACGACAAAGCACTCTTTCACTGCTGAAGTGTAGTGCTCAGAGAATTTGCAGAATTAGTATTGGGATCTTAGTTGGTGTAATCTTGACCAGATTCCCGAAAGATTCCTCATATTTTAGAGGCCCTCTCCACGGTTCCACCGTGCAAAATGGTGAATATCCCTTCAAATTAGACTCATCGATGTGTTTAATCCCAAGCAGTTGGCTGCTATTTGGAGAGGATGTTATTTAAACCAGAAACGACCACAACACCTCTTTAATCGGCTCTGTTCACTGAATGTCGGGATGGGCGTTGCTAGTCACCATTATCAAAATGGTGTCCTGTGCTAGATGAGGGCTAATGTGGTACTCCTATTCAACACCCAATCATAACCACCTTGGAGAATAGCCAGTACTTGAATCCCCTTCTGAAAATTGCCCCCTCTGTTTTAATCTTTTTCCTTAAGCAGCTGATTATTTTTACATTTTTAGCGATCCCTGTGTTTGGTCTCATTATTCCCTAACTTGTGGGTTGGTTGTTCTAACTGTGCCATGGAGGGTGAGCACTCTGTGTGATTTGTTTGAGGGTACTGGGGTGATAACACTAGCTCAGAGCCATCGATGTGGGACGTGTGTGTGTGGCTAACCACGCGGGTCCCGACCCGAAACATCAGTTTTCCTGCTCCTCTGATGCTGCCTGGTCTGCTGTGTTCATCCAGCTCCACATCTTGTTATGCTCAGGAGTAGAAAGTTTTTTGAAATGATTTGTATCTGAGGGTGCGCTTGAGGTTGTAGACTTGCTCGCCGAGCTGGTGTGTTTGATTGCAGATGCTTTGTTACCCTGCTAGGTAACATTGTCAGTGCCCCCCTGGTGAAGTGTTGATGTCCTGTCCCACTTGTTATTTATATGCCTCGGTTTGCTGGGGAGGTTGGCATCACGTCCAGTTCTGTTTTTCACTGAACCGGAAATAATGCCAACCACCTCAGCAAATCAAGGCGTATAAATAAAGGGGGAGAGAACACTGTCACCCATTTCCTCTTCCTTGCGTTGAGCATGGATATATTAAAGAGGAGGCTTGTGAGAGAGGAGGGAATGGGAGGATGAGATGGGAGGTAAGAGGAGGTTCATGTAGAATCTAAACAGTGACGTGGACCAGTTGACCCGAATGGCCTGCTTCTGTGCTGTAAATGTGATTTAATACAATTAATAGATTGGCATAGCACTGGAAAAGACCATTCAGTCCATCAATTCCTTTCACCGTCAAGAACTGAACTAATTCCCTTTGGAAGTGAGGATTAAGTCTGTTCCCACCACCCATCATTCCAAATGAATCAGCATCAGAACAGAATCAGAATCCTCACAGTGTGGAAACAGGCCATTCAGCCCAACAGCATCCCACCCAGACCCCATCCCCCTCCCCTCACCCTGTAACACACCTAGCCTGTACATCCCTGAACACTATGGGCAATTTACCTGAGCAATGATTGTTCGAGAAAGATTTATTGCATCTGGCTTCCTTCTGGTTATTGATCCCTCATCCACTGGTCCGAGTTTCCCTTTATTTACCCTGTCCAAGCCCTTTCTGATATTAAACTTGATTTAACCCCTCTTAGCCTTCTTGTTAACTAGGGGCAGCACAGTGCATCGAGTGTAATAACCTTCAAGCATCACTCTTAGCCATCACATTCCATATTAATGTTACACACCATCACACCAGCAACATTACCCAAAGGTGTAAGCTCTCCCATCTAGAAGGACAAGGGCAGCAGATACATAGGAACACCACCCCCTGCAAGTTCCCCTCCGAGCCACTCACCACCCTGACTTAGAATTAGCTTCATTGTCACATGCGCTCACATGAGTACAGTGAAAGGTTTACACGTTGCCACTTACGGTGCCATCTTAGGTACAAAGTTACCTAGGTACAGATTCTTGAGAACAAATTCTTGGTAATATATCGCCATTCCTTCAATGTCATTGGGACAAAATCCTGGATTCCCTCCCTGGGCCAACCTACAGCAGGTTGACTGCAGCGGTTCAAGAAGACAGCTCACCACCACCTTCTCAAGGGCAACTAGGGATGGGCAATAAATGCTGGTCAACCAGCGGTACCCATGTCCCATTAAATAATTAAGAAACAAAATATTATTATATCTGCTGGTATATTTAAATACTATTGATGTTTCAGTCGCTTCATTATTGTAAAATACCACTGTGCACCAGGGGAGACCGGATTTTTTTATGTTATTTTATTTGCGGCATTGAAACAGTATCTTATCAAATTCAACAACTTCTAAATGCTGGCCCACATCTGTGAAAAGTAATAGAACTGTTTGCTGCAGCCGTTTCTTTGGTGCCCAGTTGTTTTTTTGAAAGCCAAATAAAATAAAGCACTGAGATACTGACGGATATTTTTCTTTTTGATAATCTGGACCCACCAGGAAAACAACAAAGGGAAATTATGTTGTGTGGAAGTTGGTGTAGCTAATTGAAAACATCAAAGGCCTGTGTAAACAAATGTAATATTAGGGCCATTTAATTTATACTCTGGTGCCGAGAAACAAAGAACAGCTTGGAAAGTGAGTGACTGTCCCTTGGCAGTCGATCTCTAGTTGATTATTAAATAAGAGACATATACTTTGAAGAAACAAAAAACATCTATTCCGAACGTGGAGAGGGACTGTTAGGCTTTCAGTAGTTTTGGTAAAATTCTTTGGTTCAGGAACAGCTTCTTTCTAGTCGTTGTCAGACTGTTGAATGGACTCTGGCCTCAAATAATGTAACCCGAATGCTTCTAAGTAAGTCTTTTTGATCTGTACATCCTTTGCTTGCTGTGATCTGCCTGTAAACAAAGCTTTTTGGTGCACGTGACAATAAATCAATCAATCAATCAATGAGGCCAGTGAGGCCCAGTCATATCATCTGCTCCTGGCCTTGCTTCCTAAATGATCAGATCCACTTACACATCGTTTCAACTTTTTGCAAGGTTTTGACCTCTATGGCAACAATTAGAATCCCAAAAATGCAAGAAATTATTGTTTCTCAACTCCTGAGATATTTCCTTTCTCCAAAGATACCACTTTGTTGATTCTTGATGCCAATATCCAAATGTGCTTTGAGTATATTCACTCAGTGATCTTTGTCCCCCATTCATTTCTCAAGTCTATATCGGTCTGAGGAAAAATGTCTGGCTTCTAACCTTGTGGCCATTTGCTTGACTATTCCTGGTAGTGAAATCCATGATTGTTCCACCTTACTTTCCCCAAAATCCTTTTTTTTCCATAATCAGGAAGACTTCCCTTTGTTCACCTCATGCTTCTTCTGTTCTAAAGAATGCGAACTTATTAAACTTTCTTTAAAGGTCAAGTTGCCATAGTCCCACTGTTCCATTAGAGAGAAACAGTGTGTGGTGTGTTTAACCTGAGGGTCACCACACCCAAGGCAAGGGATGAGGTTGAGAAGATTGGACCTTCATGGTAACCCCAGCTAATGTACAAATTGAACCTACATTACTAACATCACCAACCAGCCATCCAGCCAACTGAGCTAACCAAAGTCCAAGAAGTACTAAAGAATCTACGCCTATCTTCAGCAATCCTCTTTCCGCACTCACTGAAGATCCTTCTCTATCCATCTGATGCCATTCCAGACTAATCCCTGTACATGGTCTGTATTCCTTTGTTCCCTGCCTGTTCATGTGTGTCTCTAAATACCTCTGTTGTATCTGCTTCTACCACCTGCCCTGGCAGTGCGATTCAGGCACCTTTTACCCTGTGTGTAAAAACTTTCTCACACATTCCTTTAAACTTCCCCCCCCCTCACATTAAACCTATGCCCCTAGTATTTGACATTACCACACTGGGAAAACGACTCAGACTGTCCACCCTATCTATGCCTCTCATAATTTTATACACTTCTATCAGGTCACTCCTCAACCTCCAACACTATTGAAAATGATCCAAGTTTGTCCAACCTCTCCCTAATAGCTCACGCACTCCAATCCAGGCAACATCCTGATAAACCTCTTCTGCACCCTCTTCCAAGCCTCCACATCCTTCCTACAGTTTGGTGACCACAACTGCACACAATACTCCAAAGTGGCCTCACTAAAGTTTTATACAGCTGCAACATGACTTTCCAACCCTTACACTCAATGCCCTGACCAATGAAGGCAAGCAGGCTTTACACCAAATGAATGTTTGCGGAGAAATTTTTTTCATTGGTTTGTAGGATGTAGTTGTTGCTGGCTGACCAGCATTTATTGCCCATCCCTAAATGCCCTTGAAAAGCGGTGGTGCGTTGCCTTCTTGAATCGCTGCAGTCCACCTGCTGTGGTTTAACCCACATGCCCTTAGGGAGGGAGTGCCAGGATTTTGACCCAGCGACAGTGAAGGAACGGCGATATATTTCCAAGTCAGGATGATGAGTGGCTTGGAGGGAAACTTGGAGGTGTTGGTGTCCCCATGCATCTGCTGCCCTTTTCCTTCTGGATGGAAGTGATCGTGGGTTTGGAAGGTGCTGCCTGAGGATCTTTGGTGAATTTCTGCAGTGCAGTAAACACTGTAGATAGTAAACACTACTGCTACTGAGCGTCGGTGGTGGAGGGAGTGGATGCTTGTGGATGTGGTGCCACTCAAGTGAGCTGCTTTGTCCTGGATGGCATCAAGCTTCTTGAGTGTTGTTGGAGCTGTACCCATCCAGGTAAGTGGGAAGTATTCCATCGCACTCCTGACTTGTGCCTTGTAGATGGTAGACAGGCTTTGAGGAGTCAGGAGTTGAGTTACTCGCTGCAGTATTCCCAGCCTTTGATCTGCCATTAGCCTGGCATCTGTCACCAACAAGCTGCCAGAATCTGTTATTAAGGGTGTAGACAACTTGTGAACCTACAGTTTGAGTTGGCAGAGTCAACACAATATTGTATTACAGAAGGGAAGACGATGAATCTGCTGCAGTATTTTGACGGTATATGGAGAAGATTAGGTAAGGGGGAAGCAGACGATATGATACACTTGGATTTTCTGAAGTTATTTGAGAAGCTGCCACACAGGGAGTTGTCGCATAGATTAGACCTCGTGGGATTTGGGGTAATATTGAGGATTGGTTAACCCATAATGAAACAGCAAAGGAATATAAAGGTCATTCTCGGAACGGCAGGGCCTTATTAATGAACTGCCAAAGGATCAATGTTCACGTCTTAACTATTTACAATCCATACCAATGACTTAAATCGATTTTCCAACTTTAATGAATTAATTTGACTTGCAAGTTTTTCTTATTGAAAAGAAAGTCATAGTTTTTCATGCAAGTTCTTTCCAGTGTTTATACAACTTGGGAGAGGGGGCTGATAAAATTCCCTGCCCTCAGTAGACTTATGGTTCTTCTCCCATTCCATTTATGCTCAGGTTACCTCAGTGTGATTATTCTGAAAATTTACAGGACAGCCTGTTTTATGTGTCCATCTCTTCAAGGTGTGCAGTTCTCGTCGCCCTGTTATAAGAAGGATATTATTAAGCAAGAGAGGGTTCCAAAGAGATTTACTGGGATGTTGCTGGAAATGAAGGTTTTCAAATATAAAAATAGACTGGAAAAGCTGGGACATTTTTTCATTTGAGCATAGGAGGCTGAGGGATGAATTTATTGAGGTTTATAAAATCAGGAGGGGCATTTGGATAAGTTCATGAATAAGAAGGTTCGGGAAGGATATCGGCCAAGCGCAGACAAGTGGGAGTAGTTTAGTTTGAGAACTCGGTCAGTGTAGATTTGTTGGACCAAAGGGCCTGTTTCCATGCTGTATGAGTTTATGATTCTGGAATCTTACCAAATTCTGGACCATCTTATCAAATATTGTTTGATGCCACACTCAATCACAAAGATAGCATCAGTGGAATGTGCAGTCTGGATGGACTGGCAAAAGATTGCACACGCTTGCTTTTATCTATTAAAGAGGGAGTTGGCAGCACAGAGGTAGTGTTGCAGGGCTAATCGTCCAAAGGCCCCAGCTTGTGCTTTGAGAGGGGAGTTCAGACCTCACCACAGCAGCTGGTGAAGTTTAATTCAGTTAATTAAAAAAAAGGAATTGAAAGTTACAGTGACCAAGCAGTTGGTTCGTAAAAACCCTGCTGATTTATAGGCACTCTTTAGGGGAGAATCATAGAATCCCTGCAGTGCTGAAGCAGGCCATTCTGCCCATTGAGTCCACACTGACCCTCTGATGAGCAGCTCATCCATATCCAATCCCCTACTCTGTAACCCTGCATTCCCCATTGCTAACCCACCTAGCCTGCATATCCCTGGACACTATGGGCAATTTTGCATGGCTAACCAACTTAGCCTACACATCTTTGGACTGTGGAAGGAAACTAGAGCGCAAACTCCTTACATACAGTCACCCGTGGGTGGAATCAAACCTGGGTCACTGGCGCTGTGAGGCAGTGGTCCTAACCACTGAGCCACCGTGCTGCCCTATTGGTACCTAATACTTGTCACTGCAGCCCCACAACACTGCGTTAGATTCTTAAGTGTTCTCTGAAATAATCCAGCGAGGGAATTCAGGGGCACTGAATGCTGGCCTTGGGAGCAACGTCCCACTTTCCAAGGAAAGAGTCATTTAAAAATGTGGATACAAACCGATGAGGAAATGGTGGTGGTGGGTTTTGAGACCAGCTGATCGAGAAAGCATTGGGGAGTTTGTGTTCAGGAAGGGTTTCTGTGCCAGACAGCCAGACTTGCTTAAGGCCTTCTAGATAAATGGGCAACTCCAGGTTTGCATGGCAAGTCATTGCATGATGTTGTGACTGCCTTGTAACCTACCCATCAATAAAACCTGTGGAGTGCAGAGAACCAAGGAGACTAATGGAGCTTCATGTTTTTCTGCCTGTAATGTTTTCCTGAATGATTTTGTTTTGTCTTACTTACTAATTAATAGAGAGTGGATCAATACCTGATGACTATATAAGAATATACTTCCCTCATGCATTAAATTGCACTATCCTAACCATTGCCAGTTCCCTTCCTGTTGATTTAGGGCAGTCTGCCACCCATTTGGTTTGAAGAAGCAAAATCTGAGCCTTGACCTGTACAGACAATCCTAACTGAAGTCTGCATTTCTAATTCAAATAAAAAAGACATTTCTGCCCCATCTCCTTCTGTAAATGCTTGAACTATTGAGAAATTTTCATCCCCTTCGTGAAGCAAGCACCAGAATGCAAACTTGATAACAACAACTTGCATTTACATGGCAGCTTTCACATAGCAAACTTCCAAGGATGCTGCACTGAAGCAATTATGAAACAGAATTCAGCACTAAGCTGGATAAAGACATGTAACCAAAGCCAAAAGTCAGAACTGAAGAAAGGTCACCGTATGCAAAATATTAACTTGGATTTTTCGTCTCAGATGCTGCCAGACCTGCTGAGCTTTTCCAGCAACTTCTGTTTTTGTTCCTGATTTACAGCATCTGCAGTACTATTGGCTTTTTAACCAAACCAAAACTTGGTCAAAGCTTTTAAGGAGCATCTTCCTGAAGGAGACAGAAATAAAATGATGGATTGTTTAGGGAGGGAAGTCCCAAATTTAGGGCTCAAGGTGCTGAAGGTGAAATAAGGGGCTGTAAATGTGGAGTTAGAGGGAATGAGGGATGCAAAAACAAGGATTATCATTGCAAATTTGGTGAACCAGTACACAAACTTACATTGGCAAGCATAGTGTTGGTGGATGATGGGAACTTGGTGTGCTGTTGAACTGAGATAGAAGAGTTTTTGAACAGCTCAAGCTATTGAAGAGTGCAAGTTGGGAGACTGGCCACACACATGTCATCTTGCATTCTGATTAGCGCAAAAACACCTCACCTTCAAAAGATTTCACCTTTAAGGACTCCATGTGCTGTGTGTATACATTGTTGTGACTCTGCCTGATGGTTTTGCCTGCTTTGGCTCTGCAAACTGCACAGACACAGAAACCAACTGGCTGTTTAAAACAGAAATTGCTGAAGGTCTGGCAGCATCTGTGGAAAGAGAAACAGAGTTAATGTTTTGAATCCAATGACCCTGCTTCAGAACACAGAGAGTTCAGAGTTTTGAAGAGGGTCTTTGGACTAGAAAAAAAAAACTGAAAGAACTGCGGATGCTGTCAATCAGGAACAAGAACAAAGTTGCTGGAAAAGCCCAGCAGGTCTGGCAGCATCTGTGAGGTTAAAAAAAACAGAGTTAACGTTTCGGGTCCAGTGACCCTTCCACAGAACTGTGTGCTTTGGACGAGAAACATTGGCTCTGTTTCTCTCTGCACAGATGTTGCCAGACCTGCTGAGTTTCTGTTTTTGTTTCAGATCTCCAGCCTCTGCAGTTCTTTGTTTTATTTTGCTTTGCTGTCATGTCTGCTTCATAACTTGTCATGTGTTTAACTGTTTTAAATAAACTAACCCACATAGTTAATAACTCTCTGAGCAATTGATTATTAGACCATTATCAGTAACATTGAAGCACCAATGATGCAAAAAGGATTGGTAGACTAATAATGTGGAATATTTGCTTCATGATAAAGCAGTTTAGATTTAATAGAACCTTGGAAGGTATGTAGACAAATCCGACCTGTAAAGTAGCTGCTGTATTATGTGCACAGAATGTTTGCGATTGTATGTCACATCCTGTCTCATGGCGGTTGTGATAAACTGCAGTTTCAAATACGTCCCCTTTAAGGTAAATCACAGCGTGTTAGAACAGGATAGTCCAGAGGTCAGAAAGACCAGAATTTTAACTGCAAATGAGCTGAGACAGATGTGAAGTGGTGAAGTGGTGGTCTTATTGATGGAAATGGGTCTGTAACTCAGCGTGGATTTAAACAAAGCAAACCCTTTCTGTCGCTTTGCCTTTGTCTAGCACCTCTCACCTCCATTCTAATTGCCACACTATCAACTTCCCCTGGGAAGAGTATCTGAGCAGGAGGAGCCATCCTGGCTTCAATTCTAAATAAAAACCAAAAGAACTGCGGATGCTGTAAATCAGGAACAAAAACAAAGTTGCTGGAAAAGCTCAGCAGGTCTGGCAGCATCTGTGGAGGAGAAAACAGAGTTAACGTTTCAGGTCTCGTGACCCTTCCTCAGAAGGGTCTGAGGAAGGGTCATCGGACCCGAAACGTTAACTCTGTTTTCTCCTCCACAGATGCTGCCAGACCTGCTGAGCTTTTCCAGCAACTTTGTTTTTGTTGCAGGCTTCAATTCTGATACTTCCTGTGTTACTGACGAATGTGCATTGGAGACATTAACAATTAATTAAAGCATCACCTCAGAAGAGATGGAGGTGACTGGAAAAACAAAACCACGAGCTTCTCTTTCTGAAGCCAGACTGTACCTTCGAAAGATTGAAACAGTCTGCTTCTCTATAAATAGAGGAAATGTAAAGGGTTATGAGGAAAATACTGGAAGGCAGCGCTGAGTCCAAATCCGCGCACAGAGAGCGTCATGGACCTGATAGGCCAAACAGCCACTTCCAAACTTGAACAGTTCTGTGGTTCTGTGATAACTGCTTGAGGAAGCACCGCAAACAGCAGCTGGCAACCAGTGTATTTGACACCGTGAAAATGCTGCAAGGCAGATGGCTTGAAGCATCAACCGACATAATTTGCCACCAAACCACATTCGGTGGTATGGGATAGATTTGCAAAAGCTTTGTCAAAAGGATGAACAGAATCATTTGAAAAGGAGGAAAGGGGTGAAAATGTTTCATGTGGATTGTAGCAGTCGCCCGGGAGACCCCACAAGTGATTTTAGCTTTGAGTCTCTCAGAGCAGACCAGCAAGACAGCAAGAGAAAGGGGAAAACGCTGGAGACACAAAACAGGATGGGCAGAGAGAAAGATGGCTGGGTCATTCCACAAATCAGTTCCGGAATGATTAGATTAGGAGGCAGCACAATCCCCACCTTTGTCAAACTCATCAACAATTCACAAATGTTTGGTCATTTGAAGGATATGGATAACTTAGGATGCAGAGCATAGTGAATCCTTCTGTTCTGAAACTGAATCGTAGAATCCCTACAATGTGGAAGCAGGCCATTCAGCCCGAGTCCACACCGATCTCCCAAAAAGCATCCCACCCAACCCCCTAACCTGTCCCTGTAACCTTGCATTTCCAATAGCTAATCCACCTAGCCCTGTGCATCCCTGTCAACACAGTGTGGAGCTGGAGGAACACGGCAGGTCAGGCAGCATCAGAGGAGCGGGAGAGTCAACGTTTTGGGTTTACAGCATCAGAGGAGCGGGAGAGTCAACGTTTTGGGTTTACAGCCTTCATCAGGCCTGCTGTGTTCCTCCAGCTCCACACTGTATTACTCTGACTCCAGCATCTGCAGTTCTTGCTAACTCCGAGTGACTGCACATCCCTGAACACTGTGGGCAATTTAGCATGGCTAATCCACCTAGCCTGCACATTTTTGGACTGAGAGGAGGAAATCCTGTGGAGTAGTGGATGGTGTCTCTAGCTCTAAGCCAGAGGGTCTGAGTTCGCTTCCCACTTCAAGTCTGGACAGACATGTAATGTCCACCTATAATCGTGGCTAAATGAGTTGAGTATCAATCTTTCCAACACATATCCATGGCAGGTGCTAAGATTAGGAGCAATGCCCAGATGGTAAAAGGCTGGCACTGTTCAGATAGGTGCCACCAGGCTCAGAGTGGGATTCCCCCATTCTAACTGATGATTTGATTTATTATTGACACATATACCTGAGTACAGTGAGCAATTTTTTTTCTGTGCAGTACAGGCATATACAAAGATCACAGGGTGATTGTACAGAGCGAGGAATACAAAGTTACTGCTGCAGAGAAGGTGCACGAAAAGCAAGATCAACGTTAGATTTGAAATTTGAGAGGTCCATTCAGAAGTCTAATAACAGCAGGGAAGAAGCTGTTTTTGAACCCGTTGATGCGTGTGTTTAAGCTTTTGTTTCTAGTGCCTGACAGAAAAGGTTGGAAGATATTATAACTGGGGTGGGAGAGGTCTTTGATGATGTTGAATGCCTTTCCGAGGCAACAAGAAGTGTAGATGGAGTCAGTGGATGAAAAGTCGGCCCGTGTAATGGCCTGGGCTGTGTTCACAACTCTCTGTAGTTTCTCAGGGACCTGGGCAGAGCAATTGCTATACCGTGCGGTGGTGCAGCTGTAGAAGTTGGTGATGGTCCTTTTGGAAATGCCTGATTTTCTTAATTGGGTTGGATTTAGGACCTGCTTCCTTGCACTACCTGTGATATAGACCAAGATGTTGTGGATTTCAAAGGGAATGGAGTATAAAACTAGGGAGGTATTGCTAAAATTGCGCAAGGCACTAGTCAGACCACGGCTGGAATACTGTGAACAGTTTTGCGTCCCTTATCTAAGCAAAGATATAGTGGCATTGGAGGCAGTCCTGAGAAGGTTCACTCGGCTGATACCAGGTATGGAGGGACTGTCTTATGAGGAAAGGCTGAGTAAATTGGCCATGTACCAATTGGAATATTGGAAACCTTACTGAAACTTCCGAGATTCTTAGGCACCTTGACAAGGCAGATGTGGAAAGGTTGCTTCCCCATGTGGCAGTGTCTAGGATAAAAGGGCATAATCTCAGAATAAGGTGTCACCCATAAGGTAGAGATGTGGAGGGATTTCTTCACTGAGAGCATGGTGAATCTGTGAAATGCTTTACCACAGAGGGCGGTTGAGGCTTGGTCATTCAGTATATTCAAGGCTAAGATGGACAGATTTTTAATCAGGAAGGAAATCGAGGGTTATGGGGAAAAGGCAGAAAAGTGGACTTGAGGATTATCAGATCAGCCATGATCTCACAGAATGGTGGAGCAGACTTGATGGGCTGAATGGCATACTTCTGCTCCAATATCCTACCTTCAGGCAGAGAACTCATGGAGAAATTAGAAAGAGCTGCATTTTGTAACATGTTGTAATTGCTTGCATGCTCAAATGATGATAATTGTGCAATCTATACCTTTGTCTTACTTTATGTCAACGTTTGCTTATAATTGCGTTATGAATTATGGTTACTTGTTCCATTTTTGTCGTCGTCACAATTTGCCACCTGTTGCGGTGGTGAATTTTCAATGGACCATCAATTGAAAGGAGTTAGGATTTGAAACGCAATGTTTACATCTGTTCTAGACCCTTGCTATTCAGTTCCATTGGAGTGCCTGACACAGTTGGATAAATCTAGACTCTTTTCTTTCTCTCTGAGACACGCAGATGAAGAAGATCATCAATTAGACCAGAATAAACTTCAACGGCACATGTAATTAGATGGCTGTCAGCAGGGGGCCATCTGCATACAGCTGAGAAAGGCAAACTTGAATCAAATAAGTCCTTCTGTTCTGTGCATCGTAACATCTTACGTTGCTGACAACCACAGAACTTATTGCAGCCACTGCATGTTAAAACAGGAGCTAGGGACATATACTGTAGATCGATCATCATCGACAGCATTTCCAAAGGTTCGTGTTGTGCAAGAGGCTTTTTGATCTTCAAGATAAAGTGCAGTTCATTTTAGTCTTTTTAATACAGAATGGGTTGGAACTAATGGCACAGCATCCTGACATCACCCCTGATATCTGATGGGGCTTTACAGTCAATGAACTTGCCTCCCTATATTGCTGCAGGCTGGGGGAAAGGGAGGTGGGGCAGGGATGCAGGGAAGGTTAAAGAGTACAGAACAACACCATCTTTCATTCAGATAGAGCCTTTAATGTCCGAAGGCCGTGTTAGCAAGCAAAATGTGATCCCCGAGCCAGAAGGGGGATAGATCAAGACACATGGATGAAATCTTGGTCAGAAAGGTCGGCTTTTAATAAGTCTCTTAAAGCAGGACAGAGCAAGAGAAAAATAGTGTGCTGGAAATGTTTAGAGAGGGAATTATCCAGACAAAAAAAAATAGCATCTTGATAATCACAATGAGAAGTGAACTTCTGCTTACAATCTTCCATGCCAAAGCTAAGAACTGTGTTCATTCTGTTGTTACCATGCGACAATTGCAAGCCAGACCAAATCAGCCTCACTAATGCTGTATTCGTAACACAGTGAAATTAAAACATTTTGATGACCTTCAAAATTGCTCAACTGTTCCGAACCTGACTTTACAAATAACCAATCTTGGAAACCACGTTTATAATTTGGGTAAAAAACCGCAAGAACTGAGGATGCTGTAAATCAGGAACCAAAACAGAAGTTGCTGGAAAAGCTCAGCAGGTCTGGCAGCATCTGTGAAAAAAAAATCAGAGTTAATGCTTCAGATCTGGTGACCCTTCCTCAGAATTGATGATAGCTGGGAAAACGTCGGTTTATATGTAGAAAATAGGGAGGGTAATGGGGTAGGGAGTAACCAATAGGATAAAGCCCGAAGAGAGAGAAGAGCAGTTGGATAGACAAAGGAGTTGATAACAATACGAAGTTGTGTAGAGTGAGCGTGAATTGGAAGGCAGCAAGTTAGAATTTGTAAAAATGATAGGAGGGATGAGTGCGTAGTCCCTTTAAAAGGTGATGTGCTTTTCTAAGCTTGGAGATTTAAATAAAAATGTGTCTGTAAGCAGCTGAAAATGGATAGCCAGTTCTAAAATGGAAACATATTTCAATTGGCTGTATGATTGGAAACCTTAGGCTTGTTTTGATGTTTTGGCCACTCGCTGGAATCAGCCAATTAATTGAAACCAAGCACTTAGAGATTGAAAACCAATTGAATTTAAATCTGATGGTTTTGACAACCTCGGACCAATCCTATTATAAGAAAATTGACAGGTCATCGGGGGTATATAAGAAGAGGGTTTTTTTGAAAAACTGTGGGAGAGCAAACCACCATCTCAGGAATAAACATCTAGCTCTCACACAAATCTCTAAGCTCTTTAAGAAAGCACCATCTATCCATAAAAGGTACCACAGCACTTCTAGCTAAAAGTCTTCACAGAAGACTTCACAGAGAACACATCCCTGACGGAAGGATCAGCGAAAAGAAAGAGGTTTATGACTGGAGCGAAGGCAGAGAAGGCAGAACACGCGGGAAGACAAAGCCTGTATGGACTTTGAGAGTCAAAGTTTTAATTCAGTTTTCTTATTACTTGGGATTATATAAGTGGGACTTGTGTTTATTGGAACAGCATACTAAGGGAATTTTGTTCATTTAGGGAATAGTTAGTAGTTAGGGGGGAATTGTTCCATTTGTTAGTAGTTCTGTTAATTTGTTCATTGTTTGGGTTAAATCAATAAATTGCTACTTGTTGCTTATAGAGTGACTATCAGGGATTTTATTTCATTTAACCACTCCTTTTTAACAGATTAAGTGAGGTGAGGCAAGCTTCTCTGGCTGTTTTGGGTTTAATTAATGGAAGGGGACCTTTTCTCCTGCCGTAACAGACTGGGGGCTTGTGTTTTGATTTTAATTACCAGAGGGGCTCAACTGCCCTTCCTAACAAATATGGCAGTTGTAATGTAAAGCGTACAAATATAAGGTTATTCACTTTGTTAACAGGAACAGATATGCAGAGTATCCCTTAAATGGCAAGCGGTTAGAAAGTGTGGACGTACAACGGGACCTAGGTGCCCTTGTCAATAAGTCACTAAAGGCTAACATGCAGATACAGCAAGCAATTAGAAAGGCAAATAGTATGTTAGCCTTTATCACAAGAAGGTTTGACTACAGGATTAATGAAGTCTTCTATCAATTGTGTTGCATTATGTATCCCAACCAGACTGGCCCATTCTTTTCAGATACAATATAAATCTGAAATTTATATTTGACTTACTTGACATTGTAACATGTTCGGCATAAAAAGCATGCCCATTTCACCTTTAGTCATTCTCATGTTGGAATCAAATCAAGCTGTTCAGTTATATACATATACTGTACAATGACATCAGTGAGCATAGAACCCACATTATGTGTGTAAGTCGGTGATATTGCAGCCTTGTAAATAGTTAGTGCAGTAAACAAACTTCAAGATATCTGGCTCAACAGAACCTGACAACCTTGGCTTATATATGTAGAAAATCATATTAGCTTGTCTGGAACTTTGGTTAGACTGTATCTGGAATCCAGTGTCTACGGTTTTGGTGTATCTACCATAGAAAGAATATTATTGTGCACCAAGAGGTTCATCAGACTTGTTCCTGAGATGATGGGACTGTCCAATACAGAGACAAAGGGGATACTGGACCTACATTCCTCACAATTTTGAAGGATGAGAGGTGATCTCATTGAAACATAATGGTTTACTGGAAGGAATTGGCAAGGTGCATTCAGGTCAGATGTTTCCCTCAACTGGGGAGTCTAGAATGAGGCAGCACTTTTTAAAAGTATCATGGAAGCCTGAGATTTGAGACTGAGATGAGAAGACAAATCTTATTAACTAGAAAGTTGTGAATCTCTGAAATTCTCCACCATGAAGGGCTGTGAAGACTCAGTCTTTGAACATGTTTAAGGTAGAGATTCCTGATTAACAGTGGCCTACAGGGATATGGGATTGGTAAAAACATTGAAATGAATGATCATGTTCGTATTGAATAGCGCAGCAGTCTGGAGGGGCTGAATGGTCTACACCTGTTCTTATGTTCCTAAGGCAGCAGAAACAAGACCATGAATGGAGGAATTATTAAAAATGAGGTAATGTAAGATTTCAAGGTCCATTCCCATTGTCGTTTAGACCTGACAGAGATTGACAGTGATGTGTCCCTCCTTTGGATTTGGGAAGCACGTTTGCTGTTCCTCAATGATCTTTTTTCCCTTTGTTCATTCACGGGATGAGGGTGTCGCTGGCTAGGCAGCATTCATTGCCCATCCCTAATTACCCAGAGGGCGGTTACAAGTCAACCACATTGCTGTGGGTCTGGAGTCACATGTAGCCCAGACAAGGATGGCAGATTTCCTTCCCTAACATTAGTGAACCACATGGGTTTTTCCAACAATTGACAATGGATTCATGGTCATCATTAGACTCTTAGTTCCAGATATTTATTGAATTCAAATTCCACCATCTGCCATGGCAGGATTCAAACCCGGGTCCCCACAACATTATCTGGATCTCTGGATTAACAGTCCAGTGATAATACCACTAGGCCATCGCCTCCCTGACCTCTTTGGGGTAATTGGGTACATGGGCATTGTTTATTCCTTTCTCCACGCAGACAACTGTAAAGGTGCAGAAAGTTCCAATGACATGGCAGTGAAACACACAATGGTGCCTCCTTCTGCTTCTTTGTGCACCAGGGACCTGTGTTCGATTCCACCCTTGGGCAACTATCTGTGTGGAGTTTGCACGTTCTCCCCGTGTCTGCACGGGTTTCCTCCGGGTGCTCTGGCTTCCTCCCACGGTCCAAAGATGTGCAGGATGGCCATGCTAAATTGCCCAGAGTGTCCAGGGATGGTGGATTAGCCATTGTGAACATGGGGTAATGGGGATAGGGTGGGGGCTTGGGTCCAGGTGAGATGCTGTTCAGAACATTGATGTGGACTTGATAGGCTGAATGTCCTTTTTACACATGGTAGGGATTCTATGACATGTGACTCCAGACCCACAGCAAGTGGTTGACTTCCAGCTGCCCTCTGAAATGGCCCTAGCAATCCACTCAGTTCAAGGGCAGCTAGGGACGGGCTATAAAACCCATGTCCCACAAGTGAATAACAAAAGTAGGAGCTTGGTTAGACTGCACTTGGGGTACTGTGTGCAGTTTTAGCCTCCTTACCTCAGTAAATATACTATTACCAGAGAAGGAGTGTAATAAAGGTTCATTAGACTCATTCCCGCAATGGTGGGACTGTCGATGGAGAGTGTTTGGGCAAACTGGGCCTGTATTCTCCTGAGTTTCAAAAAATGAGAAGGGATCTCAGTAAAAACAATAAAATCCTTGGTGGGACAGCTGGAGTTGACGTCGGTCTCCTGTTTCTCCTGGTTGCGGACTCTAAAACCAGGTACAATTCTTTCGAAAAGAATACCACTTAGGTTGAGATAAGAAGAAATTATTTTCCTCCAAGGACTGTGAACATTTGAAATTCTCCATTCCAAAGGGTCATCTTTGAGTACCTTTAAGGTAGAGATTGAGAGATTTCTGATTCGCAGTGGCGTACAAGATTATGAGGATGGGGTTTGTAAGAGGCATTGAAGTGCTTGCTCAGCTATGATAGTATTGAATGGAGAGCCAAGCCAAATGGCTGGGTCCCTGACATTGTGAGGCAGGAGTGCTAACCACTGAGCCACCATACCACCCCATGTCAGCCAGAGCAGGTGAAAATAGCAGACTTTCTTCCCCAAAAAATCATTAGTGAGACAGATGGGTTTTTCTGACATTCCGCAATAGTTCCTTGGTCATCAATAGATTCTTAATTCCAGATTTTGTTTCAAAGTTGAATTCAAATTCCACCGTCTGCTGCGGAGGGATTCGAACCCATGTCCCCAGAACATTTGCTGAGTTTATGACAGAACTGAAGCGAGAATGTGGTTAGCTCTGGTTCAGGCAGATCTGACATACAGTGGTAATCCTGATAATGAAAGACACAGAAATGGAAATGATATAGAGATGGGTTTTGAAGTTTCTGAGTGACTGTGCTGTAGCTATTTCCTTCACAACACTGGCAGTACGTGTCGTCTTGTTCACATTTTTATGAGCTGCGCTGAAACGATACAATCTGCAGCCAACGACACTCAACAGTGGTAAAGGCACTTTCTAAATGTTCAAGTGTTGGCAGCAATAGAGCTCTAATTGGGTTATTAGTCCCCACTGTCACCTGCAAGGCTTGTACCTTGTCTGTGTACCTTGGTTAATGGTCTTCTTAACACCTTATTCTGCTGGTAGTTCATCACTAGTGAATGGCTCCTTCAAAGCTATTTGGTCCTTCTCCCGAAAGACCCTCTCGGCTGTTTGCAAGGTGCTTTGAAATTATGAGACTGTGGCTGACAGCTGCAGCGCAGTCTTCCTATCACCTGCACTCCTTTATAATGCAGAGAAGCTCATAGGGTCAGTACAGCGCAAAAAAAAACAGGCCATTTGGCCCCTCTTGATGCTGCTGTTCATGCCTCAGATGATCCTCTCTCTTCACCCACCAACATAACCTTCTGTTCTAAACACTTGCCTGGTAGCAGAGCAGGTGTAACACTGGGACATCCAGTTCAACACCTCTTGTAAATGTGAGTAAACGCTTTCTCCTGTGCACCAGGACTCACTGTAGTACACACTGGAACACCATGCCAAAAAGGGCAACACGCTGGCTCACAGCAGCCAGGACCCGGGTTCGATTCCACCCTCGGGTGCCTGTCTGTGAGGAGTTTGCACATTCTCCCCGTGTCTGTGTGGGTTTCCTCCGGGTGCTCTGGTTTCCTCCCACAGATGTGCAGGTTAGGTGGATTGGTCATGCTAATTTGCCCATAGTGTTCAGGGAAATGTAGGTGTATTAGCCATGGGAAATGCAGGTTCATAGGGCAGGAGTGTGGGTGGGATTCTGTTCGGAATGTCGATGACCTGAATGACCTGCTTCTACACCATAGGGATTCTACGATTTCTAAAGGAGAGATCTTGCAACTCAATAGTATCTTTCATGATCCCAAATGTCTAACAACTTGGGAAAGGGGTCAGCCAGTTTGAACACCACAAAAGTGGCCCAACTGCAAGCTGATAATGATCAGGTGGTGCTTGCTGAGCAATAAATGTTGATTAAGTTTGACTGAGGTGTTTAAAAGCATGAGTTGCCTGGACAGAGCAGATAACAACAAACTGTTTTCAGTGCTGAATGTGGATTGGGAATGGTAGGGGCTGGGTGGATAGAAGGAGAGATTTAAGGGAATTGGAAAAAGAGGCAATGGAGAAAGGACAAAGAACATTTTCAAACTGTGAGTGGTTGGCGTCTGGATTATGCTGCCTGAGAGTGTGGGGGAGGCAGGCTCAATTGAAGCAGAATTACAGTATAACTTGAAAAGGATGAATGAGCAGTGTGGTGGGGGGGAGAAGGCAGCACTGTGGGTGAATTCAGAGGGCTGGTGCAAACAGAATGGCCTCATTCCGTAACAATTCTGTGAATGGTCATGTCACTGAGGAAGCCTCCTTTTTTCCCGAATAAATCATTCAGGCCCATTGGAGAGGGCTCAGTTTAACATCTGAAGGGGTACTGGACTGTATCAAGATCACAACAAACAGAAATGAAGCGAAGCTGAACAAGAAGGCAGCTCACCACCACATTCTCAAGGGCATCTATGGGGTTGAGAAACATATTAGCCATGATTGAATAGTAGTGTAGACTTGATGGGCCGATTGGCCTAATTCTGCTCTAATGTCTTATGGTCCTGCCCTGTCTAGATAATAAATACATGATGTTGTTGTTGATGAGTACAATTTGAAGAAATTCCTCTTTGTCTCAGTTCTAAAGGGTCAGCCTTCCACTCTGAGGCTGTGCCCTCAGGTCCTAATGGATGCAAGAAAGAGCTTTCCCCTGGTTTCAGAATCTGGAACCAGTGGACACAAAAATAAGGAAGAAACCACTTCAGACTGAGAGTGAGAATTTTACCAGAGAAGGTGGGACTCTTTGGAATTTTCTCTATCCCAGAGGGCTGTGCAATCTCAGTTGTTACATGTAAAGTAGATGTTGGCAGATTTCTAAACATGGATACCAGAAATGGATATAGCCGTAAGGACAAAAACATTGAAGTGGATGATCAGCCACGATGGTATGGAATGGCACACCAGATCAATAGGCTGAATGGCCTACTCCTAGGTTGAGGTAATGAAATATCCCAAGATGCTTTTCTAAAATGCATTCATAGGATGTGGATGGCACTGGCATCTTGTCCATCTCTAATTGTCCTCGAGAATGTGGTAGTGAGCTGCTGCCTTGAGCTAGAATCCCTACAGTGTGGAAGCAGGTCATTCAGCCCATTGAGTCTACACTGATCCTATGAAGAGCATCCCACTCAACCTACCCCATCCCTCCAAGCCTGCATTTCCCATGGCTAATCCACCTAGCACATCCCTGAACACTATGGGCAATTTATCATGCAACATTGATTTATTTCATGTCGCACAGTGTTAAAAAGAATCGGTGCTGTACTTGAGGAACTCTGCGAAGGCATTTTTTTTTTGTGCGTGTTAATTGTGAGGGAGCATTGCCCCAGGGTGTCGTGGTGAAAATCTGGTCACCCTATCAAGAGAAGGAAAAATTAATATTGGAGAAGAGGAACAAGAAACAGAGACGTAGGGGAGAATAGGCTTAACCTTTGTTGACTAAAACTCCGGTCCACATGGAGATGTCTAACTCACCACACTATTGAATTTCTCTCACTGACACACCAGCTGCTCAATACACCATGAACAGATAAAAAATATCTTTTGATTGTTTGTGTGCATGAAGAATCTGATTAAATATTTCCCCTTTGAAGCACGTCATGTTTAAAAGTTACTCAATGGGTGTGCAGCGAGAGCATCAAGTAATTGCAGCTGAATAAAGCAAAATAATACGGATATACAAACACACAGAATGTTGGAGAAACTCAACAGGTCTGGCAGCATCTGTGGAGACAGAAACAGAGTTAACATTTCGAGTCTGGTATGACTTCTTCAGAAGGTTGTTCTGAAGAGTCACACTCGTAGTAAAGTCAAAATAATGCAGATGCTGGAAACCTGAATCAAACACAGAGAAACTCATCAGGTCGGGCAGCATTAGTGCAGAGTGAAACCGAGTTAATATTTTGAGCCCCATGTGACCCCTCTTCATCATTAGTCAGAACTTCAGTTCTGGACTCAAAGCGTTAACTCTGTTTCTCTCTCCACAGATGCTGCCAGACCTGCTGATTTTCTCCAGCAGCTTCTGTGTTAGTTTCAGGTGATTGCAGGTTGTCTAGAGTCATAGAATCGAACAGCATGGAAATAGACCCTTCAGCCCAACCATTCCATGCCGACCACAATCCCAAACTATACTAGTGCCACCTACTTGCACTTGGCCCTTATCCCTCAAAGCTTTCTCATTCATGTACTTATCCAAATGTCTTTTAAATGTTGTAACTGTACCAAAATCCACCACTTCCTTTGGCAGTTCATTCCACACACGAACCACTCTCTGTGTAAATAAGTTGCCCCTCATGTTCTTTTTAAATCTTTCTCCTCTCACCTTAAAACTATGCTCCCTAGTCTTGAAATCCCCTACCCTAGGGAAAGGATACCTGCCAGTCACCTTATCAATACCCCTTACGATTTTATAAACATCTATAAGGTCACCTGCCAACCTCCTACGCTCCAGTGAAAAAAGTTCCAGCCTGTCCAGCCTCTCCCTATAACTCAAATCTTCTCTTCCCGGCAACATCCTGGTAAATCTCTTCTGAACCCTCTCCAGCTTAATAATATCCTGCCTATAACCGTAACTATGGTGTGCACTGTTTCCAAGCAACTGTGGTTCCCTTAAATTTGGGGGCAGCTTGGTTTCGTGGAATGATGTCTACTGGATTGCAGCTGCCAAAATGCATTTCACTTGGAAAACTGAAGAAGCATCAGAGAGGATAAGGCCTTGATTGCCTCTGGCTGGGCAGATTTCAAACCACTCTCTCGAAAGTGACAGCGTGGTATTGTGCAGCAGTGATCTAATGGGTTCCAACAAAGGTTTTAATTTTGGTTTTGTCCCTGTAGCATTCAGAGAGAAATCATGCACATCATCCTTTCAGTTCTTTCCTAATACATAATGGCAGGCAGGTGGATGATACATGTCACTCCGATGCTCAGTGTGGGTGAATATGAGGCAGTGACAGGAATGATGCATTGAGGCTGTTGCAAAGGTGAAGCCCTGCTTTTGCAATCTTACAGCGGGGCTGAGGTGGGCCGTAGAGGTGACCACCTTGCGAGCTCTCTTGCATGAGGTACTGGTTCAGAAAGTTGATGTCGCATTAACCTGCACCAAGTCGCATGTGGCTATTGATAGTTGAGATCTGCATGCGTTCCCAGTAGGAGCAGGTACCTCCTACACGTGCTGCCAATAATTTGAGGTAATCAGGGCGAGTGAGTTAATAAAAACTGTACCTCCTGCTGTCATGCAATAAACTACTTTTTTTTTAAGGAAGATGAGTTCCTCTTCTGTTAAGACTCAAGTGAGGCCTATCATCAATAAGTTGACAGGCCTTAGACTCAGCACAGAGAAAGCAGGATAGGTGTCAGTGAAGTACCCACAGCGATAGACAACCTTTGCCACCTCACAGGCAAAGGTGAGCAATGCCACAGAGAGTTATAGCCATTGATGTCTAAAGCACAGAAAAAGGACCCTTCAGCCCATTTTCTCTGCATTGGTCAAAAACAACAACCTCACTGTTCCAATCCCACTTTCCAGCACTTGGTACATAGCCTTGTAGGCCTTGACATCACAAGTGCACATCTAAAACAGCACTGTGAGGGAAGGTGATGGCCTAGTGGTATTATCTCTGGATTGTTAACCCAGAGACCTGGCTAATGTTCTGGGGACCTGGGTTTGAATCCCTCCATGCCAGATGATGGAATTTGAATTTGAATTCAATATTTAAAAGGAAATCTGAAATTAAAAGTCTAATGATGGCTATGAATCAATTGTTGGGAAAAAAAACCCAACTGGTTTTCTAATGCCCTTTAGGGAAGGAAACTGACATTCTTACCTGGTCTGGCCTACATGTGACTTCAGACCCCTTCATTAGGGATGAGCAATAAATGCTAGCCGAGCTACCAATGTCCTCATACCCTGAATGAATGAAAAAGAAACACCTCCAAGATGCACTGCCACCCATTAAATGTGGCACCAGGTACTACTACCAGTCCAAGCTGGGTCCACTCTCAATCTTCTCTTCATCCCAACATCCTTTGGAACTCAAGACCCTCTCCAAAGTCCTGGCCAGTGCCTTAATTCCTCAGACCAAGGTAGGGGTCAGAGGGTGGAATGGAGGGGAGGATGTGGTAGATGAGGGGTTGGGACTGAGAGTGGCCAGGCCACTGGAGTGGGACTTGAACCCATGAATGATCTGAGTTTAATGCTACCACTGAGCACATCCAGAAATGATGGAGCTGTGGAGATAGGAGAGCTCCAACATTGCCCAGGTAGCAGCTGAAATGTTTGGAGCAGGCTAGCAAAGCAGAATTGTCTTTTTTATTTCCTCTCTGTGCTGCACTTCATTTGCATGACAGCAACATCTATAAATATCCCAGCTCGTCATCGCCACCCCTCACTGCCAAAGCAGATTGATATGATATTCAAGTGAGATGGGTCATATTGACAGCTGGGAGATAGTGGTAGGAGTGCCACTAACAGATGGGTGCTCGTGTGCAAGTTGCCAGCACGAAGCGAACCATCGATCAATTAAATGAATTGACTGGGCCACTAGTACAGAGCTTATTCCCTCCCTGTCCTGTGTTGATGCTGTTGCATTCTATTGATCTTTAGCTGCCCTGGTCTTTGGGTCAGTCTGTCTGAGTGAACGTAACCAGATGCAATAGCAACGTTTAAAGGGTATTCAGACAGACATATGAACAGGCAAGGAATAGAGGGATACAGACCATGTGCAGGCAGATGGGGTTAGTTTAGGAAAGCATCATGGTTGGCGCAAATGTAGTGGGCCGAAAAGCCTGTACATATGCTGTACTGTTCTGTGTTCTCAATTTAAGAATATGGAATTTTAAACGTTAAGAAAACAAAGAAATGAATATCAATAAAAGCTCCCAGAGGAGAAGGCAAGAACTGGAGATGCTGGAGTCAGAGTCGATACAGTGTGGAGCTGGAGGAACACAGCAGGTTCGGCAGCATCAGAGGAGTAGGAGAGTCGACGATTCGGGCTTAGACTCTTCGTCAGGGCCTTGATGAAGGTTTTAGGTCCGAAACGTCAGCTTTCCTGCCCCTCTGATGCTGCCTGACCTGCTGTGTTCCTCCAACTCCACACTGTATCGACAAAAGCTCCCAGTGGAACTGTTGACTCGTGGAAAACCCAGATGAATTGTGTAAAGTTATGTGGCACATAAACAAGGCAGACAGGAGCAAACATTTTCCTTGGGGGAGGGATCAGTGACCAAGGGGCATAGATTTAAAGTAAGGGGCAGGAGGTTTAGAGGAGATGTGAGGAAAAACCTTTTCGCCCAGAGGGTGGTGGAAATCTGGAACTCACTGCCTGTAAGGATGATAGAATCATTAACCCTCATAACTCTGAACAATTATTTGAATTGCATTTGTGATGTCAACACATTCAAGGCCATAGACTAAGTGCTGGAAAATTGAATTAGAATAGTTAGGTGGTTGTTTTTGACTGGTGTAGACTCAATGGGCCAAAGGGCTTTTTTATTTGCTCGTGGACATATAGAACATAGAACATAGAACAGTACAGCACAGTACAGGCCCTTCGGCCCACGAGGTTGGGCTGACCTATTATCCTACTAAGATCAATCTACCCTGCATACCCTACGTTTTACTATCTTCCATGTGCCAATCCAAGAGTCGCTTAAAAGTCTCTAAGTATCTGACTCCACTACCAATGCCGGCAGTGCATTCCACACGCCCACCACTCTCTGTGTGAAGTACCTACCTCTGACATCTCCCCTATTCCTTCCTCCAATCACCTTAAAATGATGCCCCCTCATAATAGTCATTCCCACCCTGGGAAAAAGTCTCTGACTATCCACTCTATCTATGTCTCTCATCATCTTGTAAACCTCTATTAAGTCATCTCTCATCTGTCTCCGCTCCAATGAAAAAAGCCCTAGCTCACTCTACCTTTCCTCATAAGACCTGCCGTCCAGTCCAGGCAGCATCCTGGTAAATCTCCTCTGCACCCTCTCTAAACTTCCACATCCTTCCTATAATGAGGCGACCTCTATGATTCGATGATAGTTGCTTCTGGTATCTCTTTATGGATGTCCTTATGTGGGTCTAGCCAGTATCTTATCTATATTCATTTATGGGATGTGGGCATAATTGCCTGGGCCATCATTTAACGCCCACTCTGAACAGCCCTTGTAGAAAGTGGTAATGAGCTGCCTCTTTGAACCGCTGCAGCCTTTGGGTGTAAGAGAAGGAGTTCTGTGACTTTGACCAGCCTCACTGAGGAATACAACGTGGTTCCAATCAGAGGCTGTGTGACTTGTCGTCAGCAGTGCTCCCGAGCTGCTGCAGTGTGAGTCCTGTCAATGGTGTTGCGTGTCAGCTGTGGAGGCAGTGAATATTTGTAGATGTGGTGCCAATCTGTGGACTCCTTTGCCTTGGATGTTGTCAAGTTTCCTGAATGACGTTAAAGCTGTACCCATCAGACTTCTGACATGTGCATTGTAGATGATGGACAGGCTTTGAGCAGTCTGGAGGTGACTTATTTATCATGGAACCCCTAGCTATTGAGCTGCTCTTGTGTCACGGTATTTATCCATCTAGTCCAATTCAGTTTCTGGTCAATAGTAACCCATAAGATGTTTTTGGGGGAATTCGGCAATGGTAATGCCATTGAACTTCAATGATTAATGTTTAGAGTGACTTTTGTTCGAGATGGTCATTGACTGGCACTTACATGGCACAATATTGAGTGCCACCTCTCAGGCTAAGCCTGGATATTACCATTTGAACATGGACTGCTTCAGTATCTGAGGAGCCATGAATGCTGCTGAACATTAGTGAACATCCCCTTCTGACCTTATGATGGAGGGAAGGTCATTGATGAAGCAGCTGAAGATGGTTGGGCCTAGGACACTACCCTGAGCAACTCCTGCAGGGATGCATTGGAGTTGAAATGGCTGATCTCCAACAACCATGACCATCTTCCTTTGTGCCAACTATGACTCTAACCAACACAGAAATTTCCCCCTGCTTCCTATTGATTCCAGTTTTGCTCAGGTTTCTCGATGCTTCTGTTATTTTAATGCTGCCTTGATGTCAAGGACATCACCCTCATCTCATCTGAGAGTTCAGCTCTTTTGTCCATATTTGGACCATGATAGGAATGAGGTCAGGAACCAAAGGGCCCTGGTGTAATTCAAACTGCTTAAGCAGGTTAAAATTGAATCAGAGATAGTAGGGACTGCAGATGCTGGAGAATCCGAG
>NC_063339.1:9075819-9076453 GCF_021869965.1 Rhincodon typus | reverse complement strand
GAGGATGATGCGTTGGATCCGGAGGTTGGTGGGGTGGTACGTGAGGACGAGGGAGATTCTTTTTTGGTTCTTATTGCGTGGACGGGGTGTGAGGGATGAGTTGCGGGAAATGTGGGAGACACGGTTGAGGCCGTTCTCGACCACTGACGGGGGGAAGTCACGGTCCTTGAAAAACGAGGACAACTGAGATGTACGGGAGTGGAATGCCTCATGGTGGGGTCATGATCAAGGGGGCGGTAGGAGGAGGTGTCGGAGAGTTGACGTCTGGCCTCGGCGATGTAGAGGTCAGTGCGCCATCGCATGGGCCCAAGCGACGCCTGCCTCTTTGTAGGTTACGTGTAACAATCCCTCTTCCATACCTACACTGGCCCTAAACCCCACCTCTTCCTCCATTACATTGATGACTGTATCGGCGCCGCCTCGTGCTCCCACGAGGAGCTCGAACAGTTCATCCACTTCACCAACACCTTCCACCCCAACCTTAAGTTTGCCTGGACCATCTCTAATACCTCTCTCTCATTCCTGGACCTCTCTGTCTCCATCTCGGGCAACCACCTAGAAACCGATATTCATTTCAAGCCCACCGACTCCCACAGCTACCTCGAATACTCCTCCTCCCACCCACCTTCCTGCA
>NC_063339.1:9075178-9075719 GCF_021869965.1 Rhincodon typus | reverse complement strand
ACACCCCGTCCACGCAATAAGAACCAAAAAAGAATCCCCCTCGTCCTAACGTACCACCCCACCAACCTCCGGATCCAACGCATCATCCTCCGATACTTCCGCCATCTGCAATCTGACCCCACCACCAAAGACATCTTTCCCTCCCCACCCTTATCTGCTTTCCGGAGGGACCACTCTCTCCGTGACTTCCTTTTCCGCTCCACACTCCCCTCCAGCCCCACCACACCCGGCACTTGTCCCTGCAACCGCAGGAAGTGCTACACCTGCCCCCATACCTCCTCCCTCACCCCCATCCCAGGCCCCAAGAAGACTTTCCACATCAAGCAGATGTTCACCTGCACATCTGCCAATGTGGTATACTGCATCCGCTGTACCCGTTGTGGCCTCCTCTACATCGAGGAAACCAAGTGGAGGCTCGGGGACCGCTTTGCAGAACACCTACGCTCGGTTTGCAATAAACAACTGCACCTCCCAGTCGCGAACCATTTCAACACCCCCCTCCCATTCCGCAGACGACATGTCCATCCTGGGCCTTCTGCAG
>NC_063339.1:9060579-9075078 GCF_021869965.1 Rhincodon typus | reverse complement strand
GACGACATGTCCATCCTGGGCCTCCTGCAGTGCCACAACGATGCCACACGAAGGTTGCAGGAACAGCACCTCATATTCCGCTTGGGAATCCTGCAGCCCAATGGTATCAATGTGGATTTCACAAGCTTCAAAATCTCCCCTCCCCCTACCGCATCCCAAAACCAGTCCAGCTCGTCCCCGCCTCCCTCACCTGTTCATCCTCCCACCTATCCCCTCCTCCCACCTCAAGCCGCACCTCCATCTCCTACCTACTAACTCATCCCGCCCCCTTGACCTATCCGTCCTCCCTGGACTGACCTATCCCCTCCCTAACTCCCCACCTACACTCACCTTTACTGGCTCTATCCCCGCCTCTTCGACCTGTTTGTTTCCTCTCCACCTATCCTCTCCTCTATCCATCTTCTATCCGCCTCCCCCTCTCTCCCTATTTATTTCAGGACCCCCTTCCCCTCCCCCATTTCTGATGAAGGGTCTCGGCCCGAAACGTCAGCCTTTCTGCTCCTATGATGCTGCTTGGCCTGCTGTGTTCATCCAGCTCTACACCTTGTTGTCTGGCTTAAGCAGGTTGTTATTGAGTAAGTGTTGCTTGAAAACAGTGTCGATGACCCCTTCCATCACATTACTGCTAACCAACAGTGGACTGATGGGGAGGGAATTGGCTGGGTTGGATGTGTCCTGTTTTTGTTAGTAGGACGTATTTTCCACATTGGTAATTTTTCCGCCTTGTTGTGTGGATGCCTGTGATGTAGCTGTGATCCAGTTGCTATACCATAACCTTGATTGCCCAGTGATATGATCCCAGTTTCCAACTCAGTTGGTACCACCAAAGCAAGTAGGAATGACCTGTAAATGCCAAAAATGTTCAGTGACACCAATATCAAGAGAAGGATTTCTTTCAGAAAACTTATAGGACAGAATCTGGGATCCTACTACTTTACTGCAGCTGGATACCACACCAAGTAAAGCTCTTTCTTGATCTTAACTTGTTGCTACAAGAATACAGGATTGCTTGCTTTACTTTATCGATCTCTGAATCTTTGCTTCAGGCAGCTAATCATATTAAGAAATTACAATGGAATTAAAATGTTCCTTTCAGAACAAAGAGCAACTCTTGTTTGCTGCTCCATTTTCACTGGCAGCTCCTCGATTCTCTCTGTTTCCTCTATTGTGGATGTTATCCCAAAGAGCTGTCTGAGCCATTTTAATTTTCAGTCTCCCCATGCAGAAAATTGCAAAATAATGATCTTTCATGTAATGTAAACACTGTGTCTGAGCAATATAGATTACTGCGATTTTATAGCCCTCTTATAATGCATAATTTCTGTTTTCTTTTCATGAAGCTGTGAGGAGAAATTCTGAAATGTGGGCCACTAAAGACCTCTCATAGTTGTGGGATGTCCTTTTTGGTGATGTACCAACATACTCTTAGACATTTTGATGCTCTGTCTGAGTTCTTTTAATGATGGGAGGCCCTTGTGAATTATAAATCTTTCATTTGGCTTCTTAACTCCCCAGGACTCCCGATACCTGGAGACTAGAGAATAATTTAAGTCAGGGGTGTGTAATAAGCAGTGCTGCAAGGTCCAAAGGAGGAGATCACAGAAATGTAGAATTAATAACAAAGAACAAAGAACAAAGAAAATTACAGCACAGGAACAGGCCCTTCAACCCTCCAAGCATGTGCCGATCCAGATCCCCTATCTAAACCTGTTGCCTATTTTCCAAGGATCTGTATCCCTCTGCTCCCTGCCCATTCATGTATCTGTCTAGATACATCTTAAATGACGCTATCATGCCTGCCTCTACCACCTCCG
This sequence comes from Rhincodon typus, assembly GCF_021869965.1. Lineage (NCBI taxonomy): Eukaryota > Metazoa > Chordata > Chondrichthyes > Orectolobiformes > Rhincodontidae > Rhincodon > Rhincodon typus. The sequence continues at coordinate 9,073,264 of NC_063339.1, read as the reverse complement.
CTGGCAACGCATTCCAGGCACCCACCACCCTCTGCGTAAAGAACTTTCCACGCATACCTCCCTTAAACTTTTCCCCTCTCACCTTGAAATCGTGACCCCTAGTAATTGAGTCCCCCACTCTGAGAAAAAGCTTCTTGCTATCCACCCTGTCTATACCTCTCATGGTTTTGTAGACCTCAATCAGGTCCCCCCTCAACCTCCGTCTTTCTAATGTAAATAATCCTAATCTACTCAACCTCTCTTCATAGCTCGTGCCCTCCATACCAGGCAACATCCTGGTGAACCTCCTCTGCACCTTCTCCAAAGCATCCACATCCTTTTGGTAATATGGCAACCAGAACTGTACACAGTATTCCAAATGTGGTCAAACCAAAGTCCTATACAACTGTAACATGACCTGCCAACTCTTGTACTCAATACCCCGTCCGATGAATGAAAGCATGCCGTATGCCTTCTTGACCACTCTATCGACCTGCGTTGCCACCTTCAGGGTACAATGGACCTGAACACCCAGATCTCATAATGGTGAGATACAATCCCCTGTTAAAGGCCTGGTATCTGTAAGACCTGGGGATTTCACACACAAGCTGTTGACCAGCTCTGGTCTCATTTTGGAGAGCGAGAACAAAGAACAAAGAAAATTACAGCACAGGAACAGGCCCTTCGGCCCTCCAAGCCTGCACTGAGATGCTGCCCGTCACAACTAAAACCCCCTACCCTGCCGGGGACCGTATGCCTCTATTCCCATCCTATTCATGTATTTGTCAAGACGCCCTTTAAAAGTCACTACCGTATCTGAACACAAAAATCTCGTCTGGCCCATTTTTAAAATTTGATCACTGGATGTGATGTCACTTGGTGAGCCAGCATTTATTGTCTATACCTTATTGTTCAGACTCAGCCCCATTGTTGTGGATCTGGAGTCACATATAGTCTCAGACCAGGTAAGGATGGCAGATTTCCTTCTTGAAAGCACCTTAGTAAATCAGATGGGTTTTTTTTTAGTGACAGTAGTAGTTACAAGGTCATGTTTAGGCTCGCTTTCTTGATGTTTTTTGAATTCAGATTTCACCCTCTGCCATGGTAGGATTTCGAATCCATATGAATTGAATTGAATGGAATGGAATGCCAGGGGAGGCAGTGGTCTGGTGGTATTACTGCCAGACTGTTAACCTAGAGACCCAGGTAATGTTGTGGGGACCCAGGTTTGAATCCCACCACAGCAGATGGTGGAATTTGAATTCAATGAAAGTATGGAATTAAGAGGCGAATGATGACCATGGATCAATTGTCAGGAAAAACCAAGCTGGTTCTCTCATGCCCTTTAGGGAAGGAAACTGCCATCCTTACCTGGTCTGGCCTCCAGTGACTCCAGACCCACAGCAATGTGGTTGACTCAGAAGTGCCCTCTGGGCAATTAGGGATGGGCAATAAATGCTGCCTGGCCAGCGACGCCCTCATCCCGTGAATGAATTTTAAAAATTTATTGTCGCATGAGTGCAGTGAAAAGTTTATATGTTGCCACTTACAGCACCATAAAACTAACCTGGGATTCTGGATTACTAGCCCAGTGACATTACTACTATACCATCACCCTTTTTTTCAAAAAATTTGTTCACAGGATGTGGGCATCACTGACGGGATTAACCCGTTATTGCCCAGAGGGCAGGTAAGAGTCAACCAGACTGTTGTGGTTCTGGAGTCACATACCATTCCAGACCAGGTAAGGACAGCTGATTTATTTAAAGAGCATCAGTGAACCAGAGGGGCTTTTAACAAAAATCAACAGTTGGTCATCATCGGGCTGGGCTTATTATTGGATTCAAGTTCCGTTAACTGTCATAGCGGGATTCAAACCCGGGACCCCCGTGACATTACCATGGCACCACCACCTTCCCACGGGCACCACCACCTTCCCACAGGCACTCCGTAGCAGTTGGGACTTGAACCCAAGCATTTTGACCCAGTGGTAAGGACACTGAGTGGGTTACAAAGACCCTCTCCATATACCAGTATTGGTACTGAGTGAGTGCAATGTGGATGTGTCTGTTCTTTTGTGTATGAAATGACGAAATGAGAACCTGGATGCCTGATTAGGCGGCATGCAGAAATTCCTAGGCCAGATTTTAAAAGTGAACAGGAGTTCAGAAGAGATTTACCAAGACATTGGCGGGTATGGGCGGTTTGAGTGATAAAGAAGGGCTGGATAGGCTGAGACCTTTTTCAGTGGAGTGTAGGAGGCTGAGATGTGACCTTATAGAAGTTTATAAAATAGTTTGGGGTATAGATTGTGTTAATAGTAGTTGTCTTTTCCCTAGGATGGGAGATTTCAAGACTAGAGGGCACATTTTTAAGGCAAGACGAGAGAGATTTTAAAAAGTCATGAGGGGCAATTTTTTTACACACAACAGTGGTTCATCTGTAGAATGAACTTCCAGAGGAAGTGGTAGACGCAGGTACAGTTGCAACATTTAAAAGACATTTGGATAAGTACATGAATAGGAAAGGTTTGGTGGGATAGGGGCCAGGAGCAGGCAAGTGGGACTAGTTTAGTGTGGGATTATGGTTGGCACAGACTGGTTGGACTGAAGGAGCTAGAACATAGAACATAGAAAATACAACAGTACCGCACAGTACAGGCCCTTTGGTCTACGATGTTGTGCTGACCTATTATCCTACTCTAAGATCAAACTACCCTGCATACCCTACATTTTACTATCCTCCATGTACCTATCCAAGAGTCGTATAAGAGTCTCTGAAGTATCTGACCCCACTACCACTGCCGACAGCGCATTCCACACGCCCACCACTCTCTGTGTGAAGAACCTACCTCTGACATCTCCCCTATACCTTCCTCCAATCACCTTAAAATTATGCCCCCTCGTAATAGTCATTTCCACCCTGGGAAAAAGTCTGTGGCTATCCACTCTATCTGTGCCTCTAATCATCTTCTAAACCTCTATCAAGTCACCTCTCGTCCTTCTTTGCTCCAGTGAAAAAAGCTCTAGCCTCCTCAACCTTTCCTCATAAGACCTGCCCTCCAGTCCAGGCAGCATCCTGGTAAATCTCCTCTGCACCCTCTCTAAAGCTTCCACATCCTTCCTGTAATGAGGGGACCAGAACTGAACACATCGCTGTTTCTATGCTGTATGGGTTCAGGACTCAATGGCCTCCTGGGCAACGTTAATCCCTTCCTCAGCCAACACTTAACTGAGACACTGCTCGTGGTGCACCCATATTCAGTGAGCCAGCGCTCTCATGTTATATTAGTGACGGGATGCACATGATATAACCCACCCTGGAACATACAGGCCTACCTGGTACCAGAGGCCGAGGCACTATCAGTGTGCCATGAGAAAAAAAAATAGATATCCTTAATCTACTCACTTCCCGAGAACACGCTTAGAAGGTATTCCAGCAGCTAGGTGCTTTCTTCTCCGAATCCAGTTGACAGCTTAACTTTTGTTGCTAGTTCTGCTGTTTCATGCCAACACGAATAACTTTGATCCCATTCTCGTTTTCTGACTGCACTGAAACTTTGAATCTGTGACCATTCTAGATTCGTCTTTTCCAACCTCAATTCACAGTTTTGTGAGTCTCCCCCTATATCTTTTATCCTGGAATTGTTTTATCATTCAGGCAGATGTTTTTTTTGAAGCTTTCTTGTCTCGCTGCGTCTTTGCTCCATTATGGGTTGCCAAGCTGTCTGTTCAAGTGTAGGCAAGGCCTCTCTGTCATGGTAAGGTAACTGTCTTTGATTTGCTTTTCAGTTTACTCCTGCAACACTCAGTGATTTGGTTTTGATGTTGACTTGATGCCTTGAAGTGTCATCTATTAGGAAGCTAGGATTGTTCTTCCTCACTTTATAAAAATCAAAATAGCACTGATCAAAATTAAAAGAGGAATGCACAGCAGGTCAAGAGCATCTGTGGAGAGAGAGAAAAACAGAGGGTTACAGGTCAATTCCCTCATTTCTGCCCGAGAAATTTAACTTGAGCTTCCTGTCTGCACAGTTGGAGTCTGACCAGCTGATAGTTTCTGACATGTTCTCTCACTATTCCAGTCTATTCAGTATTTTCCCATTAATCTGGTTGCACTCTTATTTGTTCCTAAGTACAGTACATTACACTGATCCTTGTTAAACTGTCCCTATTCTCCCTGTGTCTGTGTGGGTTTCCTCTAGGTGCTCAGGTCCCCTCCCATGGGAGTTAGAGGGATGGGACTGGGTGGGATGCTGTTTAGAGGTGTTGGGGTGAATATGCAAACTCCATACAGACAGTCACCTGAGGGTGGAATTGAATCCAGTGCCTAGTGCTATGAGGCAGCAATGCTTTTTTTTTCTCCTTTATTCATTAACGGGATGAGGACGTCGCTGACCAGGCAGCATTTATTGCCCATCCCTAATTGCCCAGAGGGCAGTTCAGAGCCAACCACATTGCTGTGGGTCTGGAGTCACATGTAGGCCAGACCAGGTAAGGATTGCATTTTCCTTCCCTAAAGGACAACAGTGAGCCAGCTGGGCTTTTCCGACAATCAGCAATGGATTCATGTTTGTCATTAGCTCAGTTGGCTGTGTAGCTGGTTCACAATGTAATGTAATAGCACCAGCGTGGATTCAATTCCTGTATTGGCTGAGGTTACCATGAAGGACTCTCCTGCTCAACCTCTCCCCTCGCCCAAGGCAAGGTGACCCTCACGTTAAACCACCACTGGTCGTCTCTCTCTCTCTAATGAGAGATTGGGACAGTGATGACTATACCTTTACATTTGTCCAACTTTGGAATTTTCTGCCTCTGAAGGCAATGGAAGCTGGGTCATTGAACATTTTTAAGGTAGAGATGAATAGATTCCTGTCAGGTAGGGGAGTCAAAGATTATCGCGAATGCAGAATTCTAAAGACAGACAGATCAGCCATGATCTTAATGAATGGCCGATGAGATGGGCTGAATGGCCTAATCCTCCTAATTCATGTGATTACATGTATGTTTGTACAGAATGCTGTTTGTTAGGGTATGACAGCAATGTTTTCAATCACTCTCAGCGTTCAGTGAGAGGGATCTGGATTGGTGTCTGCCTGATAGATTCTCCATCAGCAGATTTTCTTCTTTATTTTACTGACTCCGTAGAAATCAGGATTAGCGCTGGAGAATTGGCAGTTGCTCCATAAATTTTAGCCTGTGACTTATTGGTATCAAGTGGGCCAAATCCTGAGAGAAAATTGCAGTTTGGCTTTCTTGGTGTAAAACACTGTGCGAGTTTGCGAGTGAATACGGGAATAGAGTCGCACAAGCAATTGAAATGGAATGTCGATGCTTAATCACATTTATAAGGATTTGCACCGTTGAATATAAAGGAATCATTCTGATTTTTAAGTTAAATTTATATTTCCCTGAGGTCACTGTTGCTGTAATTTGAGACAAGGGCAGCTGTTGATTTTTCTCTGCTGGATTTTTAAGCAATGCTTTAACTAGCAATGAATATCACTTTTATTTTCACTTTTCATCCCATTACTTTGCCTGCCCCTCAACCCAACTCCTACAGCCCAGTTACACCAATCAGATTGTGTTTTATGCAGTCACCGTTGTTTAAAGTGGCATTATGTCATCGCACAAATCTAAAAATAAAGAGGAAATCTGCACAGTGACCTCCGTCACTCCCTGGAACATCCAGGAGTCCATTCGGCCCGTTGAAGTCCCTTTCATCAATTCACTCCAGTGTTCTGACTGTGAGGTTGTGCAGGAAGAAGCCACTAAAATGGGCAATTGGCCATCATTTGTATTGGAGACTGGAATGCGCCCTAGTCTGCCTAGTGAGGTCATGGCTGATGTCACCCATAAATGTTTCAGCTCCAACTTTCGATTTTCATTTACGGGATGAGGACATCGCTGGCTAGGCCAGCAGATATTGCCCATCCCTAATTGTCCAGAGGGTGCTTAAAAGTTAACCACATTGGGTCTGGAGTCACATGTAGGCCAGATCAGATAAGGATGGTGGGTGTCCTTCCCTCGTTGGTGAACCAGATGGGTTTTTAACAACACTCGACAGTGGTTACATAGTCAACATTAATTATTGGTTTGAAACTTCACATCTGCCAAGGTGGGATTTGAACCCAGCACATGAGCTGAAGTATAGGTTTACTCGTCCAGCGATGTGACCACGACACCGCCACCTCCCCAACTGAAAGACATTTAAGTTCATAATGAATTTCCAAAAAAATTGAACCTTGTGTTAAGTTGTGTTAATCCTTTCTGCTTCTTGTTCATTTCATCTGCTCATCAAAATGAAAGAAGGTTAACTGCAGGCACCTGATGCTAGCGTTGTTGGAAGGTTGTGTGGTTCAATGGGTAGCGGCCTGCCTCTAAGTCAGGAGGCCAAAGTAATTGTGTTTATAATCCGGCTATATCAGCTTGTAAGTCTTTCCAACATGTGACATAAAGTTGGGTGGGAGGGTGAGCTGTGATGAGGTTGCAGAGATGTTGCAGAGTAATTTGGACAGGTTGAGTGATGTTATCCACATTAGTAGCAAAAACAAGAAAGTGGATCGTTATCTGAATGGCTGTAAATTGAGAGAGGGGAATGTTCAAAGGGACCTGGTTACCCTTGTACAAGGGCTGAACAAAAGAAACCTGTTGATCACAGACTTAAAATTGACAATATATGGGGCATTGATTAGATATGAAGATCTGTTTCACAGTTGGGAATGTAGATGCATCCTAATGATCCATCCCAACTTCATCATTTTGTCTCCCTTTGTCCCATGAGCTTGATGTCTTTAATTCAAGCTTTAATTTCTCAAATCTTTTAAGTCTAATGTAGCACTGCTATCTGAGTTTCTGTTCATAATCTGGGCTCCTTTCCAAGGCTGAGCATGTAAATGTACTGTGTTTTTGCTCCTAGAATTCACTTTGAATGTTCTTTGGGAAAGTTCAGCTTATTTTTGAGAATCATTTCTCATTGTGCAAAATACGGGTTAATTTTGAAATTGGCAGCTAGCAAGTCATAAATATAGTCACCAGTCACATTACCATCTGGCACGGTGTTGAGCTGTACGTGATGTGAGGTAGTTGGATATACCCACCCACTCCAACACAATATGTTCAGAGTTGGCTGATCACAGTTGGACATTAGACGTGAATCAAGGATTGGCAGCCCGTACCTTTGGAGCTGGAGAAAGGAGGTCAGGCTACAGTTTCCATCCCAATGGCTGTCTACTGTTGTCGGATGGAGACTGGAGTTGCACTTCGGGTTAAGGTGGATTCCAATCAGGCCTACCTTGCATTCTTGAGGTCAAAGGTGAACCAGGCGTTTGGCGAAACCAGAAGGGGAGGTAATGGCCTAATGGCATTATCGCTGGACCTTAAATCCAGAGACCCAGATAATGTTCTGCTGACCCGGGTACGAATCCCGCCACGGCAGATGGTGGAATTTGAATTCAGTAAAGATCTGGAATTAAGAATCTAATGATGACTGTGAATCCATTGTCAATTGTCAGGAAAAACCCACCTGATTCACTAATGTCCTTTAGGGAGGGAAACTACCATCCTTACCTGGTCTGGCCTACATGTGACTCCAGACCCACAGCAATGTGGTTGACTCTTAACTGCCCTCTGGGCAATTAGGGATGGGCAATAAATGCTGCCTCGCCGGCGATGCCCTCATCCCGTGAATGAATAAAGGAAAAAAGACAGGCCGTTATATGAAAATAGGAGGTATGAGAGAAACAACCAGACTGTACCATCATCATTTCAAGGGGAACGGAGGCTGGTATTTGAGAGAAGTTAGAATGTTGCTGCCAAAGCTTACTAACCAAAGCTCAATTGGACTTCACTTGGTTTCTGAAGAAACCATAGAACTGGAGAAATGTTACAACATAGAAAGAGGCCATTTATCCCAATGCTGGCTGAATGAGCCAACCACCCATTTTTTTTTAAAATCCCTACAGTGTGGAAACAGGCCCTTCGGCCCAATAAGTCCCCACTGAACCTCAGAGCATCTCACCCAGGCTCATCCCCCTATAACCCACCTAACCTACACATCCCTATGGGGAAGTTAGCATGGCCAATTCACCTAGCCTGCACATCTTTGGACTGTGGGAGGAAACAGGAGCACCCAGAGGAAACCCACGCAGACACAGGGAGAATATGCAAACTCCACACAGACAGTCGCCCGAGGCTGGAATCAAACCTGGATCCCTGGCGCTGTGAGGCAGCAGTGCTAACCACTGAGCCACCGTGCCACCCATCTTTCCATCATCTGATCCCCAGCCTTACAGGTCACGGTGTTTCATTTGCATATCAGGGTTCCTTGTAAGTTTCCACCTCAACCAGGCAGTGAATTCCAGAGTAAAAACAGAAAGAACTGCGGATGCTGTAAATCAGGAACAAAAACAGAAGTTGCTGGAAAAGCTCAGCAGGTCTGGCAGCATCTGCAAAGAGAAAACACAGTTAACGTTTCGGGCCCTGTGACCCTTCCCCAGTTCTGAGGAAGGGTCCCTGGACCCAAAACGTTAACTCAGTGAATTCCAGAGACCTACCACGAAAAAATGCCCTGTCAAATCCTTCTAACGATCGCCTCAAATCCATGTCCCTGGTAATTGACACCCTCAGTGCTGGTCTTCCCTGTCCACTCTATCCGAACCCCTCATTATTTTGTACCCATCAAATAAGTAATGCCTCGGCCTCTCAGTTCTAAGGGAAACAGCCTTAGCCTGTTAACTCTTTCTTCATAGCTGCAATTGGCAACATTCTTGTAAATCTCTGTACACTCTTTGGAATAATTATATCCTTTCCGTAATTTGGTGACCAGAACTGTACACAAAACTCTGGCTTAATGTGTGTCTGATAAGACCACAAGAAATAGGAACAGGAGTAGATCATTTAGCCCCTTGAGCCTGCTCCACTATTGAATAGGTTTGTGGCTGATCCACTGTTCCTCACATCCACTTTCCTGCCCTTTCCCTGTGATCCTTATATGAAGGTTCCATCCATAGGCTCAGTGGGTAGCACTGTTTGTCTGGGAAAGAACATTCCGAGGATGTTATTAAACTGGAGAGGGTTCAGAAAATATTTACCAACATGTTGCCGGGAATGGAGGGTTTGAGTTATAAAAATTGACTGGGACCTTTTTCACTGGAGTGTAGGAGGTTGAGGGCTGACCTTACAGAGGTTTACAAAATCATGAGGGGCATAGATAAGGTGAATGACAGGGTCTTTTCTGTAGGATGGGGAGTTCAAAACAAGAGGGCCTACTTTTAAGGTGAGAGGAGAAAGATTTAAAAAGGATACGAAGGGCAGCTTTTTTTACGCAGGGGGTGGTTTGTATTTGGAATGAACTGCCAGAGAAAGTGGTAGATACGCGTATGGTTATAATGTTTAAAAGACACTTCGATACGTTCATGAATAAGAAGCAAAAACAGAAATTGCTGGAAAAGCTCAGCAGGTCTGGCAGCATCTGTGAAGAAAAAGATCAGTTAACATTTCGGGTCCGGTGACCCTTCCTCAGAACATGAATAGGAAATGTTTGGAAGGTTACAGGCCAAATGCTGGCAGATGGGACATAGTTTAGTTTGAGGTTATGGTTGGTGTGGACTGTTTGGACTGAAGGCTTTGTTTCTGTGTTATATGACGATATGACTCTATAAGTTCATAGTCTCATTTCAGCCAATTCAGCAAAAATTCTCAGAGCGCGACTTTGTCAGGAGTACTGCCTCTCAGATGAAGGGGTTAGACTGAAAGCCCACTTGCTTGCTCAGACAAATGTAAAAAGTTTCCATAGCACCATTCTGACAAAGGGCAGGAAAGCTGTTCCCAATGTTCTGAAATATATTTCCTTCAATCAGCAACTGAAACCAGGCAGCCTTGGCATTATCAGAATGCATGATAGCAAATACACTTCAAAAATGTTTGAGAGTTGTGTAAAGCCCTTTGGGACATCTGAGGTCATGAAGACCATTCCAGAATCACAGAAAATTGGAAATAATAAATAATGGAATGCTTTCTGAAAGAAACCTCTTTATGTTTATTTTTGCGGCTGCAATAACAAGTGGCTGGATACTTCTAGCTAAATATTCATACAATGTTCTTCAAGTATGTACAGTAGTGCAGTACCAATTGATAAGAGACTGTACAAGGCTATGACCTGGGTAAGCTTATTAAGAGATGGAAGCAACTCAGTTCCTTTACTCAACCAGTTAATGTTTGTAATAATGGTTTGCTGTCTCAAGGGCAGTACTTACTAAATCCCTTTTTGTCGACAATGATTTTCGCTTATTGTGTAACACTGAGGAATTGTGCTCTGTTTCTCGTTAAAGTGGCTTTGAAAAGTGTAGAAAGGCTGTGTTGCTGTTACTTTTTGACATTTTTCTCTCGTGAGTGTAAAGATGTCAGCATAGGATGAGCAAAAGTTTTTCTAAGCATTGCCCCTTGACATTTAACATTATCACCACTGAATCCCCCACTATCAACATCCTGGGGGTTACCATCGAACTGGATGCTCCGCATAAACATTGTGGTGACAAGATCCGGCCAGAGACTGGGAATTCTGTGGAGAGTAACTGTCCTCCTGTATTTCATAGAATCCCTACAGTGTGGGAACAGGCCCTTTGGCCCAACAAGTCCACACCGACCCTTAGACATCCTATCCATACCCCGCTTGTCTGCCATCTACAAGGCACAAGTCAGGGATGTGATGGAATACTCACTACTTGCCTGGATGAGTGCAGCTCCAACAACACCATCCAGGTCAAAGTGGTCCAGTCTATTGACACCCCATCCAACCACTTCAATGTCCACTCCCTCCGCCAGCAATGTGCAGATGGCAGCAGTGTGTGCCCTCTGCAAGGGGCACAGAAGCTGTTCACTCAGGCGCCTTTCACAGCACCTTCCGAACCCACAACTGTACCACCTGCAAATTCCCCCCCGAGCCACAAACCGTCCTTGGAAATATTTCACCCCTCCTTCTAACCATCGTCCCTTGGGTGTTCAATGGCATTACCACTCTTAACATCCTGGGGGTGACCAGTAGGCCAGAAACAACGAGACCAGAGATATCACCCACCATCCTGACTTGGAAATATATTGCCATTCCTTCAGTGTCGCTGGGTTGCTCCCTCCCAAACAGCATTGTGACTGTAGCTATGTCTGATGGACTGTAGCCATTTAAGAAAGTTCCCACCACTACCTTGGCAACAAACAATAAATTTTTGCTTAAAACCTGTTTTACGTAAGCTGTACTAACTTACTGGCTGAATGTCAAATGTCTATAAAAATGCTCCTGTGAAGCGAGGGACAGTTTACCATTTTATCCCCTCTGTTTGGTACAATGCAGCGTCATTTTGACAACCCACTTTAAATTTTTTTAATTCGCCTGCTTGATGTCCTGCAAGTAGGAATTTACTCCATGATAACATTTCGGACATTTCAGTATGAATGGCATCGTAGGAAATGCATGAAAAAGGAACTTGTTTTGTGGAATATTAGAATTCAGGTAGCATCAGATTAAACAATTATATTTGGAAATGATCTCATCTCAAGCTAAGAAGCAGTCATCAGTGGGAGGGAATCTTCAATCCATCTGTCTGTGGTGAGCTCCAGGTTTCAAAAGTGAAAGGACACTGCGTTCCTCACTATTCCACTGAACACCTTCTCTCCTGGATTTTAAGTAGGCGTTTGCTTGAGGTACCCTGTCATTTCAAGATCAGAGTTGAAGGTTTCTCTCCCCACCTCCTCTAAATCCACACTCCACATCCCGCACTTCAGCTCGCCTGATAGGACGACAGAAGCCGGTTCAGTCATTATGGTTGAAAGGGAATTAGATAACTGTTTGAAGGGGAAAAATTCTGAATGGTTATGGGGAAAGGGCAGTGGGAGAAATGGAAAGCAGGCAAGATGGGCCTAATGGCCTCTACTCAAGCCAAATAAAAAACCGAAAGAACTGTGGATGCTGTAAATCAGGAACAAAACCACAAGTTGCTGGAAAAGCTCAGCAGGTCTGGCAGCATCTGTGAAGGAGAAAACAGAGTTAATGTTTCAGGTCCGGTGACCCTTCCTCAGAACGAAACGTTAATTCTGTTTTCTCCTTTACAGATGCTGCCAGACCAGCTGAGCTTTTCCAGCAACTTTGTTTTTGTGTCTACTCGAGCCATATCATTCTGTAATGCACAGCAGAATGCATCAGGCCAGGTTCTGATGTACCCAGATCTGTCCCTTTCTTTGGCTGTGTGCTCAGCCTTTCCCACTTATTTAACCAGCTTTCCAGTTTTCATGTGCTGAAGATTACAAAGAAGCAAGGATAAGAAAGAAAGAGATCCCACAGCCCTGTACAGTCATCAAAGTGGGGATAGTGTGGTTCAGTTCACTCAGAGAATCCAGGTTGCTCTGGCAATATTCACTTTACATTCATGTTGTAACCGAGAGGTATGGATGGCATTGGTAAACATTCTTTCCATCTCAAGCCTGACCAGGAAGACTTTTCCTTTTCTGGAAAATTGTGATTAATACAAGGAAGAACACTGAATTCCACTTTGGTTAGCTCCTGATCCAAGGGGTATTTGGGAATAGACCAGCCCCAGACAACTAGAGGAAAAGGTTGACCCTGAAGAAAGTGTAGAGCTGGATGAACACAGCAGGCCAAGCAGCATCATAGGAGCAGGAAGGCTGAGGTTTCGGGCCTAGACCCTTCATCAGAA
>NC_063339.1:9027603-9060179 GCF_021869965.1 Rhincodon typus | reverse complement strand
GAAGGGTCTAGGCCCGAAACATCAGCCTTCCTGCTCCTATGATGCTGCTTGGCCTGCTGTGTTCATCCAGCTCTACACCTTGTTATCTCAGATTTTCCAGCATCTGCAGTTCCTACTATCTCTGACCCTGAAGAATCCTTGATCTGAAATATTTTATGGGAACAGGAATGGGAAATGCAAGGAGCAATGTGATCTCCATAGCTTAATTTTAAAAAAATATTCCCAGATGAGGGCTAGGCCAGCATTTATTGCTTATCCCTAATTGCCCAGAGAGCAATTAAGAGTCAACTCCATTGCAAACAGTTTACTTCCTGAAAGGACGTTGATGAACCAAATGGGCTTTTCCCCTGACAATTGGCAACTCGACTCTTAACTCCAGAATTTTGTTTCATTGAATTCAAATCCTACCATCTGCTGTGGGAGGATTCAAACCAAGGTCCCCAGAGCATTACTTGCGTCCTTGGATTAACAGTCCAGTGATAATGGTGGCTAAGTTTTCAAACACCGTTATGGAGGTAAAACTTTAGACTTTAAGATCTGGGTGTTTTCTTATCTTTTGGCTCTTTTGTTAAATTTCTTCTGTTGTTTTTCTTTTAATTCTCGATTTGTAACCAAGATGATGCCGGAAAATGGTAACTTTGCACACTTTTCACTGTACTTATGTATTCCTATACTTGACTACACATGACAATAAAATCTAATTCTAATTCTAATACCACTAGTCCATCACCTCCCCTTATACCTGTACCATGGGTTGTATACTGCCAAAGTATACAATGCATCAGGTCAATCCGTTCCAGCTGCAAAAAAGCAGAAAGGGAGGCTATAAAATTGAAAAAAAGATTAGTTGTCAGGCAGCCATTTTGTTTTATGTTGGCAGCCATTTTTCTTTCTCTCTCTCTCGCTGCTTCAGATCGTAGCCTCGGCTGTAAGATTAGATGTGTGCACTCACTGAAAAGATGCAGCAAAAAAAACTTTCATTCTGGGCCACTCTCACACGCATACGTGTGTCAACCCAATGGGGACAAGTAAGATTTGTATTTCTCCTTCGCTAATCTTATCGCTCTGGCTCCCTGAGGAGAGGTCATTGGATCTGAATTGCGTAAAGAGGTCCAAACAGTCGTCTGTCCACAGCAAATCTGCATGTTTTTTTTGTTGTTTAACCGACGTTGAGAGGCTTGATGGAAAGAGGTGGCCATTGCTTACCAGCTTGTCACGTTGGAAGTTTAGAGAAAATTGTACAGCCCCTTATCAAATCTGCGCAGAATTATTTCTATTTTTCGAAACTGATTGCATCCTGTCAGAGCCTCGTCAGTCTGGGAGGTGCTCCACAGCGACTGACAGGATCCCCCGGGGAAGATGGAACATGTTCCAATTCCTGCTGTATATTGTTTTTTTTCTCGAGGAATTCGATTAAAAACCATTCTCCTTTCAGATTTATAAAAGTCCGGGGACCACTGCAGCACAGTGATGTACTTTACCCTTTTTCATGTCTGAGGGGAAGTCCATCCTCAAAGAGAACTATCGATATGGAGCCCACACTTTTGCTGGGCCCTGATCACTTGCAGAGGAGGTACAAGCAGCTTTCCATTGTGCAGAAGTGTGGGACTTCAGACTTAGTTGCATCTTTGTCACCTGTCAGTTACCAACTTTGACCTTCTTGCTGCAGTTATACAGAGCCTTGGTGAGACCACACCTGGAGTATTGTATGCAGTTTTAGAACATAGAACATAGAACAGTACAGCACAGTACAGGCCCTTTGGCCCACGATGTTGGGCCGACCTATTATCCTCCTAAGATCAATCTACCCTGCATACCCTACATTTCACAATCCTCCATGTGCCTATCCAAGAGTCGCTTAAAAGTCTCTAAAGTATCTGACTCCACTACCACTGCTGGCAGCGCATTCCACACGCCCACCACTCTCTGTGTGAAGAACCTACCTCTGACATCTCCCCTATACCTTCCTCCAATCACCTTAAAATTATGCCCCCTCGTAATAGTCATTCCTGCCCTGGGAAAAAGTCTCTGACTATCCACTCTATCTGTGCCTTGCATCGTGGTCTCTTTATCTGAGGATGTTGTTATGGACCAGACCAAACCCCCTCAAAAGATTTTGAGAAGCTAGCTCGGACCCTAACTTTTTCTTATCTTAAATGCATATGTAAAGTGCTGTGTTCCAAATGCAATGTGACTGGTCAACGTTAAGCAAAACACAATTTATTCAATCACTGTAATTAAAATAGAAAACGAAAAGGAGGAATTTAGAATAACAACTCTGTTGGAAAACTTAACAGAATATCAGATACAGTAACTATGACAAATTAGCTGTTCCAATGTACTAACATCTCATAAACACATCCCTTGGCAGAAAGGCAAATTCAGAAAAATAGATTTGTCTCACATGTAACCCAGCAGCAGAGAGAAACCCCAGCTTCTAGCTGTAACCAAGAGAGGGAAAATATAGCTTCTACTTCAAAACTCCAGCAACTTATGCCCTGTTGAGGTTCCAAAAGCAGCTGCTTAAAGCTGAATCTAAAAACTAAAAGAAACTGGAAATCCTGATCTGTGAGAGCTGGCCGTACCCATTCAGGCTGTTTCTATTCTTCCGACTTTGAAAAAGGACGAAGCACCTCACAAGCTGTTTACTTTACTGACTTTCCAAGTAGGCAGCTCAGTACCTCTGCCTTAAAACCTCTCTTTGAAAAAAAAACACAGAGAGAAGGAGGTTTGCATTTACTGGAGTTTAGAAGAATGAGAGATGATCTCATCAAAAACCCATAGAATTCTAATAGGTCAGATGCAGGACAGATGTTCCCGATGGTGGTAGAGACTAGAACTAGGGGTCATAGTTTAAGGATAAGGGGTAAACCTTTTAGGACTGAGGTGAGGAGAAATTTCTTAACTCAGAGAGTGGTGAGCCTGTGGAATTCACTGTCACAGCAATGTGGCTGAGGCAAAACATTATGTACTTTTTTTTAGGAAGAAGTAGATATAGCTCTTCTAGTTAAAGGGATTAAGGGATATGGAGGGGCGTGAAGGGGTTATTAGGGTATGAGCTCAATGATCATCTAAGATCATATTGATTGGTGGGGGAGACTTGGGGAATCGAATGGCCTACTCCTGCTCCTGTATTCTATGTTTCCGTGTTGATGAGAGGTGGTGGGGGTGCTGGTGGTATTCCTGGCACCTGCCTCCTCACCCAACAACCAATGTCCCATTCTCACATTGTCACAACTCCCAGAGCAAGCAGCCTCTCTTCATTGCATTGTTCGATCTACGTGCAAGATCCACTGGGCCTTCCTGGTGCTGATATCTAACTTGCCTTGGAGACAGTTTTAATATTAATTCAATTTCCTGTTTGCAGAAAGTAATCAAGGACTTTCTCGTTAGTACAATACATGGCTGGCTAGCGAACCTTGAACAAATTTCTCGAAATTTAGAGATAACAAGGTGTGGAGCTGGATGAACACAGCAGGCCAAGCAGCATCGGAGGAGCAGGAAGGCTGACGTTTTGGGTCTGGACTCTTCCTCAAAATTTAATTTTGTTCATCAAGAAACCAAGGAAAAGGCCTGGGTCTTGCAGCTGAGGAGGGCACAAAGTATGAGGAGAATAGGGGAGCCGAGAAGTTGAAGAAAATTTAAAAAAATAAAATGTAGGAGTTAATGCAGCTGCTCGATCCTGCTCCACTATTGAAAAACATCAGGATTGATGGAGCACCTCAGATCCACCTTCCTGCATCATCCCTTCATTGCACTCATTCAAAAGTCTTTTAATTTGTGTCTTGATTGTACTCGTGTTTGAGCATCCAAAGCTCTTCTGGTTGGAAAATCACCAAGATTTACAACCTTCCGAATAAACCAGTTTCTCCGCTTCTCAAAGATAGATAGTTCAGCTCTTTATTTTTGGACTGTGACCGCACCCCCATGATTGAGACTCTCCAATCCAAGGAGAATATCTTCACAATGTTGTTGCCATCAAACTAATGGAGAATTTTCAGTGCTTTAAATGAGATCACCGTATCCTTCTGGTCTCTAAAGAACATGTGCCCACGCCACTCAATCTCCCTTTATAAGGCAACACTCTCATTCAATGAATTGGTCCAGCTTTTCTTTATTTGTTCATGTGATATGGTGTCACTGGTGAATCCAACATTTGTTTCCAGACAGTAGCCACGTTGCTATGGGTCTGGAGTTACACGTAGGCCTGACCAGGTAAGGATGGCATTTGTGAACCAGATGGGCTTTTAACAACACTCACTGGGAATTATGTGCTTACCATTGGGCTAGCTTCTCAATCCAGAGTTTTATTGAATTCACCCACCCTCCATTTATTTCCGAGCTCCCTACCCCCTCCCCATGAAGGATGTAGACCCGAAACATAAACTTTCCTGTTCCTCTGATGCTGCCTGGCCTACTGTGTTCTCCACTCCACACTGTATTATCTCTGACTCTGGCATCGGCAGTTCTTGCTGTCTCATAATTTCACCATCTGCCCTGGTGGGATTTGAACCCATGACCCCAGGGCATTGCCTGTGATTTTAGATCAAAGTGCAGTGGAGTTGCCACAGTGCTTCTACTTCCACCTGCGAAGGGAGCCTTCATTAAACCTAAGGCAAATGCATCATTCTGTACATCAGGAGGCAAAAACTCCACTTAATATTTCAAGGTCTGACCTCATTATACCCTTCCCAGCAAGTAATTAAGAAGGCAAATGGAACTTTGGCCTTTATTGGCTGGGCGGAGGATTGGAATTTAAGAAAAGGGGTGTCATGTCACAACAGTACAGTGTTTTGGTGAGGCCACACCAAGGGTACTGTGTACAGTTTAGGTTCACATGTTTTAAAAGAGATATACTGTTCTTGGAGGCAGTTTAAAAGAGATTCATTAGCCTAATTCCTAGGCTGAAGGGTTTGATTGATCTTTGATTTGATTTATTATTGTCACATGTACCTGGGTACAGTGAAAAGTTTTACTTTGTGTGCAGTACAGGCAGATCATACCACACAAAGTACGTGAGGGTGATGGAACAGAGTGAGGATACAGTGTTAAGGCTGCAGAGAAAATTCACAAGGATTGAGATCGACATTAAATTTAAAATTTGAGAGATCCATTCAGAAGTCTAATAACAAAGGGGAAGAAGCTGATCTTGAACCTGTTGGTACATTTTCAAGCTTTTACGTCTTCTGCCCAATGGAAGAGTATAACTAGGGTGGGAAGGGTCTTTGATAATGTTGGCTGCCTTCCTGAATAACTTGTCAGGTTGAGCTTTTGTTCAGTTGAATTTAGGAGAAGACAGTGTCTGTTAGCACCGGAGCTGCAGAGCAACTGTGCATCTGCACTCGCTGACTCAGACATGTGTACAGTTTCCAACCTCAATGTTGTTGCACCATGCCGGATAAGAGGAGTGATATAAAGGCCCCAGGAGCCGGGAGACCTTCCCCTCCTGTTCTCTCCTCATCTTGGGTCCCAATCTCACCCCTCACCCACCCCACCCAATCCCCAACTAACCCCACTGTTTCATTGCCCAACCCAGCTTACAATTCCAGATTTATTCCGCTGAATTCAAATTCCACCATCTGCCAGAGACTCAGAGATCTCTGGCCCAGTGATTTTGTCACTGTACCATCATCACCCTGTTATTTGCAAACAGTCCCAGATCGTTTTTAGCAAACAATTAAGTCTGAGAAATGAGAAGAGATTACACATTTGTATTACCTAGAATATAGAAGACTCTGTGATTGGAGGAAATTTGGAAGAAATTGATTGATAGGCTTTATGGTGAGAAATTTTATTTTCTTGATGGTGTAGTTTATAGGGAGGCTATGATCATAAAATCTAAGCCAGGCATTGGAGGAGAGAATTTAGGAAACACAGCAACAGGCCTCAATTTCTAACTTAGTTAATAACTTCAAATTAATTGCTCTTTGCCAGCCAAAGATATCAAGGGACCAAGGTGAAGCTGTAGGCATTAATTTGGTAGAATCTGATTGAATTTTTCTTTGAAAATGGTTGAAGGGTCACAGGCCGAAAGACCTACAAAGTCAAAAAAGAAATGGATGACTATCAGAGGTTGACAGGTTTGTAGGGGTTGTAGGAAATGCAGATGCTGGAGAAACTGAGATAACAAGGCGTAGAGCTGGATGTACACAGCAGGCCAAGCAGCATCAGAGGAGCAGGAAGGCTGACGTTTCGGGCCTAGACCCATCTTCAGAAAAGGTGGTTTTCCTGCCAGCTACGGGCTGAAGCAAGAACATAAGGGAGGCATTTTGAGGGTGAAGATGGCATCTGGGAAGACGACAAAAACAATCAAGAAAAATCAGAAATTGGGAGCTCAGCAGAGGCCACAGCTATGATGGAGGTTGTAGGACACATGGAAGAAGAGAGAGGCAATCCCTTACTCTTGAGGATAGACATGTTTCATAAGCGCGTTTCAGTCCAGTGAAGAAAATGTACATTTAGGATGGTAGCAAAATTTATGCACAAAATGTGTGCTATTGATACAGCTGTGCCCTGCCATATTGGCTCTGTTGTGCAGCAGGAGAGCTGGATTTTTAAAAATTCTTTCACAGAACGTGAGCATCACTGGCTAGGCCAGCATTTGCTACCCATCCCCAATTGTCCAGGGGACAGTTGAATGTCAACCACATTGCTGTGAGTCTGGAGTCAGATGTAGGCCAGACCAAATTAATGGCAGATTTCGTTCCCTGAAGGGTATTAGTGAGCCAGATGTGTTTTCCTCTGATAGTTGACAATGGATTCATGGTCATCATTAGACTCTTAATTCCAGACATTTATTGAATTCAAATTCCACCATCCGCCATGGTGGGATTCAAATCCAGATTACCAGGGTCTCTGGATTAATAGGCTGGCGATAATACCACGAGGCCGTCACCTCCCCTAACAGCAATTGCTTTAAATGACTGGCCATAGTATCAGTTTAATGCTCCCAACCAATATATTTTTTCTGCCCCTATGCTGTTGGCATAGTTTCATTGAATCCCTACACTGTGGAAGCAAGCCATTCAGCCCATCAAGTCCACACTGACCCCTCAAAGAGCACTGGACCCAGACTCACCCCTGTACCCTCACATTTCTCATGGCGAATCCACCTAAGCCTGCATATCTTTGGGGTGTGGGAGGAAACCAGACCACCCAGACATGGCGAGAATGTGCAGACTCCACACAGACAGTTGCTTAAGACTAGAATCAAACCCAGGTCCTTGGTGCTGTGAGGCAGCAGTGCTAACCACTAAGCCACTGTCATATAGAAGGTACAGCACTCAAACAGACCACTCATCCCCTCTAGTCAGTGCTTATGCTCCCATCAAGCTTGCTTTTCCCCTTACTTCATCTCTCACCTTTCTACAAATTTCCCCCTCGTGCACTTAGAAGTGTTACTTTGAGAGGGGAATAAAGAAAACAATCTTGGGAGCTGACAAAGTCTGTATCATTTTCTTATAGCAAAGTAAGGAAGCCTGCGACAGGCTGAGGCATTGTGGTTACCAGCAATCTCCCAAAAATTGTTTTGAAACAGTAGTTAAAATGTTGTAGTTTAAAATAAAACCTTATAAAATCATACAGTCTTGCGACAATGGCAAATTATTAAATTTGACAGGTTTGCTGAACTGCGGTTTATTTACAGTGAAGCATGCCGACTCGAGTTTATTCAGAAGTTGCATTTTCAAATGCAGAGCAAGAAGTTGACTCTTTAAAACAAGAAAGGAAATGGCAGGTTGGTGAATCTTCACCATGATCGTTGTGCTGTTATGAGCAGGTGCTATGGAATTCCTGGCTTTTGATCCATCAGCAAAGAAACTATTAACGGATAATATGACCAATCAACTAATGCAAACGATCTCCTTTCCCCACCTTCATCCTCAGACAATAGCACAATCAGTAGTGGGTAAGTTAACAGTCACAGGTTCAAGGGGATCGAGAGTGGGCTCTGGGCTGGTGTTCACTATGCTGCCGTTAAGGTGTGGACTTGATGGGCTGAATGGCCTGCTTCCACACTGTAGGGATTCTGTGATTCTATGAAATGATGAAATTGGTGTTCCATCCCAAAAAGGCTCACACTTAACGAATAATTTGTGGTGCAATAGGGACTGCTGGACCTCAAGCCACATCGAGAAGCAGTTGTTATTGATGAAGGTGTGCTACCCAAACCTTCCCAAGTCAGTGAGGGATGGGCAGTTAGTGAACACATTGAGGTAATGGGGATACATTCTCAATATGTCCCCACCCCACCAGACATGATCTTTACAAGCAGCCATCAATATTCAACTTCCCACGTTCCCATTTCAATGGAAATGGAGCCGTTCCTGTAATAGACTGCTGATGTACAATGACAAGATGCCTGCACATCAATCCAATCCAGTGAAGCATTTGGATGGAGAGGACTGGTTCCAATGGGAACCTTGACCAAGATCATCTCCCCCCTCGGGCACTCCACTCATTGGGTTCCTTGAGAATGGAAGAACACCACAAAACCAAACCCAATCCTTCCTTCACACGTGCTCCCAACAGTAGTCATTGGATACTAGTCAGCAATCAGTAGCTGATATTCCCTTCCTCCAACCAGGGGCAACTGACACACCGCCCGGCTGTGGTTGAACCCCTCGTTCCTAATTATAACTTCTTCCAGCTTAAGCTGTACTCTTGAACATTTCCAATCAAGGAGCTTCCCTTTTGGTGTCAGTTTGTGGGTCAGGAGAATTGCAATGGTAACACAGCTCTCAAGCGCTCACTAATCACGACCGAAAAGCATGAGTAGATCTGGTGTACCTACCAGTTATTGACTTTTGACGAGCTTTATTTAAAAGAGATTGGTTTCAATCAAAGGCCTTGTCTACATAGGCCTCAGGGGGTGCCTGAAGCATCCTGCACTGTGACGCAAATCACAAACTAACATTTCTCGCTACCCATTCATTACCAGGATCTCTTGAGCCTACAGAAGTGAAATAAAGCCAAGGGTTGCTTTTAATTAACTCTAATGCACTTTACAAACTTTTGAGAGGCTTTCATGTCTGAAATACGAGTGGTATTAACAGCCGCGGTATCGGGAAGATATCAACAATGGAAGATTGCAACTTGCCGTGTACCTGCGGCAACTTCTCAAGCCAAAAATATCAACATTAGGTTTTCTTTTGAGTATGTTTTCTAGGTATGAATAAATAAACTAATTTGTCCAACATGGAATTCAGGAGGAATTTCTTTACTCAAGAGACTAGTTAGAATGTGAAACTTGCTACCTCAGAGAGTCATTAAGGTGAATCATTGTTTTTAAGCTAGATAGGTACACGATACCGAAAGGAACAGAATTATGTTATATTAATAATGAATATGTTGAGTGGATTCAATAAATCAGATGGGAGGAATCTAATTTTGAGTATAAATACCAGCATAGACCACGTGGGGCGAATGGCCTGTTTTGCGCAAAGTAAAAGATAAAGTTACCATTGTCCTGCTTTCTTGTTGAAGAGAGACAACCGGTGGTGGTTAAACAAAGGGTCCCCGCAGGTGAGGTCAGGAGTCACACGACGCCAGGTTATAGTCCAACAGGTTTATTTGAAATCACAGGTTTTGGAGCATAGCCTCTATGTCAGGTGCAGTGACTTCACCCGACAAAGGACTCGTGCTCTGAAAGCTTGTGATTTCAAATAAACCTGATGGCCAATAACCTCGTGACGTGTGACTCCTGACCTTGTCCATGCCAGTCCAACCCCGGCACCTCCACCTCAGGCGAGGGGAGAGGTTGTGAAGGTGGGGTCTCTATGGTAACCTGAGCAGGTATGGGATTTGGACCCACACTCTCGGGGTCACTCTGCACCACACACCAGCAATCCAAGATAACCAACGCCATTGGTTTTGAGTAACATGTAGGTGTCTTACATTTCACACATTCCACGCAGCTGGCGTCCCATTTCAAAGTATCACATTTTGTGACTGAACTGATTAAAATTCTTCTGCAAAAAGAGGGCAGAGGTTAATGGGCGGGTTACAATGGCCTGTGTTTGATCTCACCAGTTTCCAGACACTATTTCTCAGTTTTATTTTCTAACAAAGAGTTCTTTAGAGGGTTGAGTTGTAACATCTCAATCAGCATCAGACGCATTGTGAAGTGCCTATCACTTCTGTAGGCTCAAGAGATCCTGGTAACAAATGGGTAGCTAGAAATGTCAGGTGTTTAGAAGAGTGAGAGGTGATCTCCCTAAAATGGGGCTTGGCATGGATAGACACCGAGAGGTTATTTCCCGCTCCCCCCCACCACCACCACCAACCCCCCAGCTGAGGAATCCAGAGAAGAGGAGCAGGAGAAGGAGCTGGTGAATTAGGTCTCACATGAGGAAAAAGAAATTCGCTTCTCAGAGAAGAAGCTGTGGGATTTTTCTCCCTCAGAGGCTGTCAGTATGGGGGGATACATAGAAAATAGATGCAGGAGTGGGCCATTCGGCCCTTCAAGCCTGTACCACCTTTCAACACGATCATGGCTGATCATACAATCTCAGTATCCCACTCCCACTTTCTCTCCATGCCCCTTGATCCCATCAGCTCCCTTTTGAATATATCTAATGAACTGGCTCCAACAGCTTTCTGGAGGAGAGAATTCCACAGGTTCACAACTCTTTGAGTGAAGAAATTCTTCCTCCTCTCAGTCCTGAATGGCTAACCATTTATTAGACTGTGACACCGAGTTCTGGACATCTCCAGCATCAGGAACACTCTTCCCACATCTAACCTGCCCAGTCCCATCAGGATTTTATATGCTTCTTTGAGATCCCCCCCGTCATTCTTCTAAATTCCAGCAAGTACAAGCCCAGTTGATCCAGTCTTTCCTCATAGGTCAGTTCTGCCATCCCGGGGATCGTCTGGTGAACCTTTGCAGGGCTCTCCCAATAGCAGGAATGTCCTTCCTCAGACTAGGAGACCAAAACTGCACACAGTACTCAAGGTATAACCTCACCAATGCCTTGTATAAGTGGTAATGTCACTGGACTAATAATTCACTGATCTACTAAAGTTCTGGAGAACCACGTTCAAATATCACAGTGGCAAATAGTGAGATTTGAATTCACTAAAATCTGGTAAACTGGAATCACTGTGACCATGGCTACAAAACCCAATCAGCTCAACCATTGGAAGGAAATCTGCTGTCCTTATCTGGTCTGGCCCACATGTGACTCCAGACCCCAGCAATATGGTTGTCTCTGAAATAGCCTAGAGATCCAATCACTTCAAAGGCAACTATGGAAGGGCAACAATTGCTGACAATACCCATGTCCCATGTGCAAATAAACCCAATATATCAATTAAAGGTAGTGACAGGCAGGCACTCTGGGAATCAACGATGTGGGAAATTGAAGTTGAAGCTGAAGATGAGATTGTGTTAAATAGTGTGGCAGGCTGAGTTAGCTTACTCTTGCTTAAATTTCTTATGTTCTTAAACATCACACAAACTGGGAGTGGTGGCATGCAACACCAGCTTTTCTACGTTAAGGGAGTCTGCGCTGTGTTTGCAACGTGGATGAGGGTTTCTTCAGCCAGCCAAATCTGGACTGGGCCTTCTTAGAATGTTCTGGAGATGGGAACTGGCTATTTTTATACAAACCGGGAACTTATTTTTTTAAAAAGCTCAGGTTTAACAATGAAGATGCAAGACCCAGCTGCTTATCAGCGTGCTCTTGTACTGAAACAGCCAGTGCACCAATATTAAAGAGAAATCAGGTCAATGGCATTTATTTTTCTTTTCTTCTCTGAAAAAGGCATCTCTACCATTTGCAACACAGAAGGTGTTGGATGACGTTTCTGGGAATCTAAAAACAGTCACTGTAGTTAACCCTGATCTGAACAGCCCTCACAATCTACCGTGGATGCATTGATTTGCTTTTTTTAAAAATTCCTTCGTCGGATGTGGGCCCTGCTGGCTGAGCCTGCATTTATTGGCCATCCCTAGTTGCCCTTGAGAAGGTGGTGGTGAGCTGCCTTCTTGAACTGTTGTAGTCCATCTGCTGTCGATTGACCCACAATGATGTTAGAGAGACCGTTACAGGATTTTGACCCAGCGACAGTGAAGGAACGGTGATATATTTCCAAGTCAGGATGGTAAGTGACTGGGAGGGGAACTTGCAGGTGGATGGTGTTCCCATGCATCTGCTGCCCTTGTCCTTTTAGACGGAAGTGATCGTGGGTTCAGAAGGCATTGTCTAAGGATCTTTGGTGAATTTCTGCAGTGCATCTTGGAGATATGACATGCTGCTGCTACTCAGTAAAGCTGAAGGGAGTGAATGTTTGTGGATGTAGTGCCAATCATCCTGGATGGTGTCAAACTTCTTGAATGTTGTTGGAGCTGCACTCATCCAGGCAACTGGGGAGTATTCCAACAAAATCCTGACTTGTGCTTCGTAGATGATGGGCAGGTTTTTGGGAATCAGAAGAGGCCACCTTCAGTTTAAGAAAAGTTACACTGATACTGGGGAACTGTTCTAAAGAGACTCACATGGCTGAATCTTGGAATGAAAAGCGTTGACTTACCAAGTACGGCTAAACAGTTTAGGCCTTTATCCATTAGAGTTTAGAAGAATGAGAGGTGATCTTTTTCAAACATATAGGAATCTGGGGGCCTCTTGACAAGGTAGATGTTGAGATGTGGCTCATTGGGGAATTTTAAACTAGGGGACAAAGTTACCGAATAAGGGAACGCATGTTTAAAACTGAGACATAAAGGAATTTCTCTCCCACATGTTACTGAATGTCTGGAATTCTCTATCCGAGAGAATTTTGGAGGCTAGTACTGAAAGTAAAGTTAAATGGATTTTTGAAATAACATGGGATTGAGGGCTATGAAGAGTTGGCTCAGGAGAGGAGTTAAAGCCTGGAGTAGATTAGCCATGACCTTATGGAATGATGAGGCAGACCGGAGGGGCTGAATGGCCTACTTCTTTTTCTAAGGCTCGGCAAGGTGTGTGCATGTGTGTGTGTGTGTGTTAATATATCAGGTATTTATACCCGATGAGGTAGTACTTACGTTGGTTCACATAACATAAGAACTATACCTGAGTGAAGTAGTACTGAAAGACTCAATAGGCTTTCAGTACAGCTCCTGCTATCTACACATACGGCCAGACCCCAGGTTGCAAACAGGTTCCATTCTGAAGTCCATTTGCAAATTGATCTGTACGCAGATACAATGAAGAACAATATAAAGGAGCCATTTATAAATACAGGAAATGTTCGTATGTTGGGTCTTTAAAGTTACATCCCTGTATAGGATCACGTTTGTAAGTATGGGCATTTGAAAATGGGGAATCTCCTGTATTCCAAGCAAAACAACTGCCACGTTTGGAACAATTTGGTTCCAAGCTCCTGCACACTTCCCTCAGTGTGTCATGCTGCAATTGGCCTCAGTAAGATGGAGACTGAGACCTTTATACCATCAGGTCATGCCATGTTACATTGACGATATCCTGAACATGCACCTTCAAGTTATATTGCATACTTACTGTGACATATAAATCGATTTTAAGGGTTGTGTTTTACTCCAGCCTTCTGCCACTGCAGTATTGATGACCATTGATGCAACAAGCATATACAATCCCTATGGTGAGAGTAGGCCATTAGGCCCATCAAGTCTGCGCCAACCGTCCGAAGAGCATCGTACCCAGACCCATCCCCCTACCCTGTCCCTGTAACCCTGCATTCCCCATGGTTAACCCACCTAGCCTGCATGGCCCTGGACACAATGGGGCAACTTAGCATGGCAAATCCACCTAACCTGCACATTTTTGACTGTGGGAGGAAACTGGAGCACCGAGCAGAAACCCACGCAGACACGGGGAGAATGTGCAAATACCCCTGTCGCCCGAGGGTGGGTCCCTGGCACTCTGAGGCAGCAGTCCTAGTCACTGAGCCACCGTGCCACCCCAACGCCAGAAATTGACCCAGATGTATATTCTCCCATTGCCTGTCCTTCAGACTCTGTTGGAAAGCGTTTGACCTTCAAGCAATGCCTGCTCATGTAAACACCACTGAGATCTGTAGCTCCCCCAAGAAGAACACAGCACCAAAATGGGGCTGAGTTGACCCTGTTGTCACTGGGGCCTTGTTGCATGCCTGCCTGTCATCTCAACACCTGCGGCTTCTGACCCATTTGCCCAGGACGAGAATTGGTTCAACCAAAGCAGGTTGAAACAGTTGCCAGCTGAGATATGGGATCAATGGCCAATCGTGGTTACAGCCAGTTGACCATTCCCCAATCCGAAATGGTCAACATTAGTCAACCCCAGTTGGCATTTTACTGGGCGAAATGGTTAACACACGTTGTTGCCTGTTCAGTCCAACTGTGAAAGCGAAAAAGAACAAACACATCCCAATAATCTCATTTGGGAGTACCTTCCACACCAAAGTGTGGAAAACTTAATAAAGAATCTGAAAAAGATCCTGACTGATGCAGTGAGTTTCAAATGTTTTTGGGAAGAGCAGAGATGCAAGAAGGAAAGATAAAACAATTAAGATGAACATTGCACAAATCAGATTTACTTTATTTCCAAATCTCAAATGTTACACACCTATGTGATGCCTCTTTACAAAATTTAAACATCATATAGATCGAGAGAGAGAGAGAGTGAGTGAACAAAAGAGAAAGAATATTGAGAACAAGGGGGAGAGAAAGAGAGCGAAATGGGGAAGGGAAAAAGAAACGGGGTCAGAGACAGAAAACTTGGGAGATGAAAGAGAAAGGAAGAGAGAGAACTGAGAAAGTGAAATAGAAAAGGGCAGGGGGAGAGAAAGAGAATCAGGGAAGTAAAAGAGAAAGCGGGAAAGAAAGAGAGAGAGAATAGAGAATGGGAGAGAGAGAGAGAGACCAAAGAATGGGAGAGAGAGAGAAAGAACAGAATGGGAGAGAGAGAGAGAACAGAGAATGGGAGAGAGAGAGAGGGAACCAGAGAATGGGAGAGAGAGAGAGAACAGAGAGTGGGAGAGAGAGAGAACAGAGAATGGGAGAGAGAGAGAGAACAGAATGGGAGAGAGAGAGAGAAAACAGGGAAAGTGAAAGGGAGAGAAAAAGAGAAAAAAGTTGTGGAGAGAGAGGGAGGTGAACAGAAGGAGAGAGAAGAAAGGGGATAGATCATAGGAGAGAACTGAGGTGGGGCAGTAGTGGGAGAGGCAGAGAAAGACGGAGATAGAACAGAGGGTGAGGAAGAGAAAGAGAGAGGGAAGAAGGCAATACCTTGGGCAGAGATGGAAACTGAACCTTTAAAGTAAAAGATTACAAGCAGCCTTACAGCCCTCAACCATCCAGCCTCCCTTCCCCATTACACTGGCCACTGTTTTTTTTCCAGTGTCCAGAGCTCAGCCAACTTTGGTGATTAGTCTGCTGAAAGAATAATTTATTTCCCTGTCCTCAACCTGCCCCTTTGTGCCTGGGAGCATGTGTCGTGCTGGAGGATCTGAGACAGTGGAACACCTCATTCACCTCCTGCTCCGTGCCCAGCGTTGGAGCAGGGTAACCTTCACCTGGCAAAGACAGCTTTGCAGGCAGGGAATGCCTCTCTGTGAAGGGTTGACAAATGGAATGAGACAGGTTGGAGGCAGTGAGGGAACAGCCCCTTGTGTTCGCTCTGAAGGAGTTCACACAACGTGTCAACAGCATCAAGAACCCAAATCCTTGTGATCAAGTTCAGAATATTCACCTGGGAGATTTCCTCATGGTTTTTTTTTGAAAGAGGACTGCAGGAGGTAACTATGGCAATGGCTGAGCCACTGGAAGCTACACACCCCTGGTAAAAGCTTGGCAGGATTGATGATAACATCATCTTTGAGACAAGCGAAGACAATAGTAAGATGCAAGAATTATGCAGTGAACCAAACTCCTAAATCCAGCTTTTTCTAATTAAAATAATACACATTGTGCTGCAGAGCTTTAAAGAGGGTCCTTAGTTTGAATGGTGTTCTCATTTTTCCACCGTCTTAAAGGGACATAGTTGTGCTATCCCAAGTTATTAGTATTTTTCTTAAAAATGTGCTGCTTCTGAGAGATTCTCCCAAACGCACTTGATTACCATATACTGAGAAAGACACAGTCATAGCTTTTCATTGTCACAGGGACTAGGTCCGTGGGTTTTGCCATTTAGTCATTCCAACATCTTGTGTGAAAAGAAATAAAACATCAACAGCATCAACAAAATCAGAAATTGCTGGAAAAGCTCAGCAGGTCTGGAGGCAGCAGTGGAGAGAAATCAGAGTTCACGTTTCAGGCCCAGTGACCGTTTCTCAGAAGCGTGATGAGGAAGGCTCATCAGAACCAAAACGTCAACTCTCATTTCTCTCCACAAATGCTGCCAGACCTGCTGAGCTTTTCCAGCAATTTCTGTTTTTGTTCCTGAGTTCCAGCATCCGCAGTCATTTTGGTTTTTAAAGAAACAGAGCAGTTTGGCTGCAGCTGTGGACAACTTTTATGGCGTATTTATTGAGGGCGTCTAAGTTGGCTAGATGAGAGCTCCAGTTAAAGATGCCTCCCATGAGGACACTTAAATTCTGCTGATGTGAACTGTTTTTATGTTTGATACATATCTCTCCAGCCCTGTTTATACCTAGTGTGATGATAGAGGCTTTAAGAGGTATATTTTGTCCTTTTGTTTATGAAGAAAAGTTGAAACAGAAACAGAGAGCAGTCTGCTCTGAAGCAAATAAAATAAACAACTTGTGAAGCTTTGGCATTTTTTTAAATTTGGAGCAATAGAAGCAGCTTGAATGGGTGGGGTCAATCTCCCACAAAACTGGCATTTTTAGTTTTAGCTTTCTGCAGTTGCTGGGATCTTGAAGCTGGATGTGGAAGCTCTTATTCCTCTCTCTGTTACAGCTAAAAGCTGAGGTTATCTTCATGCTGCTAGAATTGCATGTGACACGATCTGTTTTCCTAGGTTTGCCTTTGCCAAGGGTTTGTATATGGGATATTACTATATTGGAACAGCGAATTAATATTAATCAATATATATACTATTTTGTTAAGCATTTCAATAGAGTTACAGTTAAGCCAATTCTTTTCTTTAGTTTTTATTTTGTCTGTATTTTAAGTATAATGTAAAAATAAAGTGTGTTTTGGCATGAAGTCAAATAGTTTGACAAATCGAATTGCATCTGGAATTCAGTGTCTTACACATATCTTTAAAATAAAGGAAATCTAAGGTCTAGACTATCTTCTTAATATACTTTGAGGGAATTTAGTCTGGTCCATAACACTGGGCCTTCTCGTGTAAGATTTTGTGGATTGTGAGTGGCGCTAATGAGCATCAGTAAGCTATTCATTCTTGGAGGGCATCACAGCTAAATCCTGTCCTCTCCTTATCCATCAGCCAAACATACCAAAATGGTCTGGACCTGTCCATGTCACAGTGCAGCAAAGTCTTGTCAATATCCAGACTTGCGTTGAAAAATGGCCAGTAACAGACATGCCACACAAAAGTCCGGCAATGACAATCTACAATAAGAGACCATCACTGAACCCTACCCCCACTGTCAGCATCCTGGGGGTTACCACTGACCAGAAACTGAACTGGACTAGCCATATAAATATAGCGGTTCCAAGAGCAGGTCGAGAAACCAGGAATCCTGCAGCAAATACTCACCTCTTGACCAACCAAAGGCACAAGTCAGGAGTGCGATGGAATACTCCCCACTTGCCTGGATGGGTGCAGCTCCAACAACACTCAGGAAGCTTGCCATCATCGAGGACAAACCAGCCCGCTTGATTGGCACCACATCCACAAACGTAATCCCTTCACTATCACTGCTTCATTAGCAGTGGTGTGTACTATCTACAAGATGCACTGCAAAAAATTCAACAAAGATCCTTAGCACTTTTCAAACCCATGACCACTTCCATTTAGAAGGACAAGGGCAGCAGATACATAAGAATGCTACCCAATGCAAGTTCCCCTCCAAGCCACTCACCATCCTGACTTGGAAATATATCGCCGTTCCTTCACTGTCGCTGGGTCAAAATCCTGGAATTCCCTCCCTAATGGCATTGTTGGTCAACCCACAGCACAGGGACTGCAACGGTTCAAGAAGGCAGCTCATCACCACCTTCTGAAGGGGCAACTAGGGACGGGCAATAAATATTGGCCAGGCAGCAATGCCTATGTCTCAAGAGGGAGTAAAAAACTAAAGAGATGGTTCATCAAAGCACAAAGGTGGTAGAGATTTAGAGCTCTGTTCCACAAATGGCAGTTGATGCTAGATCAGTTGCTCATTTTAAATCTGCAACAAATAATGTTTTGTTAGCAAAGGCAATAAGGGATATGAACCAAAGGCAGGTGTATGGAGTTAGGCCACAGATCAACCATGAGGTCTCTGAATGGGGCTGAATGGCCTACCACCATTCCTATGTTGCGGTGGATCCTCCCTTTTCCCAGGTCAAGTAGAAAGCTATCCCCAGCTGAGACCAAGTAATTTATTCCCCATCACCCCACACAGCACTGCTGCCACATTTCGGAAGGATTTCTGTTGTTGTCAAAATTTCCAGGGACATGTTGAGGCAGTGGGAGGTGCCATGGTATCACAAAGGCATCTGGATGGGTATATGAATAGGAAGGGTTTAGAGGGATATGGGCCAAATGCTGGCAAATGGGACTAGATGAATTAAGGATCTCTGGTCAGCATGGACAAGTTGGACCGAAAGGGCTGTTTCTGTGCTGTACAACTCTATGACCATATGAGTCTAAGTGTCCTTCCATCACTAACAGACAAACAGCTCAGAGACTGTCACGAGAACAAGGTACACACTCACAAATAAAATCTATTCTCCTTTATACTTTTACAGTAAAATTTACCAGCCACTGAGGTGTCTGGAAGAGTAACAATATTTTTAGTGGCTATTTCAATCGGGCGTGTGTGAGTATATTACAGAAGGAGGATCTGAACTTCAATTAATGTCTCTTGACTCTCCAGGCCTCTTTAATGTAATGCATAAAATCATGCCTCAATTCTTTTAAGTGCATGGTACAAATTTGTGTTTATTTAATGGAATGGGAATGACAGTCTGTTGTCTAAATGTCACAGTATATAAAACACTGAAAATTTGTATTCTGTTGCATTGACAACAGCCTGAAATGAGTTTCAGGAGAGCCTTACACATTCACTGAGATGGTTGGGTCTTTATTAAGGGCCATAGCTCTGTGGCTGTGGAATCTCACCTCACATCAAGTTAAAAATTGCACCTCACGCTGTCAGTCTCCTTCATATAGGGTTATTCTAATTCTGGAAAGCCTCTAATTATCTCTCTGGAGCTCAGCTGAATTCATACATCAATGATCTAATTCCTTCCTGGTGATTGCCTCACACGCAGAAGTAAAGCGATTTTCACATTGGGCTCCCAACGAATCAGATTTGACTGGGCTCCTTCTTTCATCTGAAGGAAGGGTAGACTGAGGGCTTAGTTCTTGCCCTGGTCTCTACCCCTACTATTGGCCCATCCCCACTGATGGCTCAGTGGGTAGGTGTGCCAATCAATATGGTCCTCTGTGACAACAAATTGAAAACATCCCAGATTTAATCCCTGGGAATAGAGCTAGGATAGTCTGGGAATATCTTGGCTTCAGTCCCTGGGAGCAGGGCTGGAATAGACAAGGAATATCTTAGCTTAAATCCCTGGGAGCAGGAGTGGGATAGACAGTGAATATCCCAACTTCATTCCCTTGAAGCAGGGCTGGGATAAACTGGGAGTATCCCAACTTCAATCCGTGGGAACAGGGCTGGGATAAACATTAAATATCCCACCTTCAACCCCTGGGAGCAGGGTTGGAATAGACTGGGAATATCACGGCTTCATTCACTGGGAGCAGGGCAGGGATAAACTGGGAAAATCCCAAATTAAATCCCTGGGTGCAGGGCTGGGATCGACAAGGAATATCCCAACTTCATTCACTGGGAGCAAGGCTGGGATAAACTGGGAATATCCCAACTTCAATCCCTGGGTGCGGTGTTGGAATAGACTGGGAATAGCATGGCTTTGATCCCTGGGAACAGGTCTGGAATAGAGAATATCTCAGCTTCAATCTCTGGATGCAATGACAGGAATGAGCAGATGAAATCTTTGATTGAAAGTTCAGAGGTAGAGCTGGAGGTTTCAGTTGGATCATGTTGTCAGGTCTGTGATGATTATTGAAATACCGAGGGTAGGAAGGAGGCAGGTTCATTACAATCAGCAGTCCTCATTAATGTCTAGCGCCTCAAGTTAATTGGAAAGTAATTGCGAATGGTATGTGCTTGATTATGTGATGTTCCGTGTAGTGGAACATTCTGACAACCCAAGAACCAGTTTAAGGAAGCTTCTCAGAAATGGATGGGTGGTTATGAGGGAAGGAGATATTTTTGGTCATTCCTCAAGGATAAGCTAGAGGTCCCCATCAAAAAAGAAGTCTATACATTTCTTTAAACATTTCTCCTAAGTCAGCTCTTCCACTCCACCACTTCTGTCAACCATGACACTGTCTCTCAATGATCAGATCACTGATCTGAGATCTTTCTGCTAGATAAGCAGCAGCTTCCTCTGACTAAATACTGGGGAAGGGTTCTTAGTTCAAAAAGAGAGGAGACAAACAAGAAAACTGTTTAAACATAGTCAGCATCATTGGAAAGTGTTAGAGTCTATTATAAAGGATTTAATATTTAGAAATACAAAATAGAGTCAAACAGAATCAGCATGGCATCATGAAGGGAAATCATGCCTGACAAAGCTATTAGAATTCTTGAGAAGCTAACAAACAGGATAGATCAAGTGAAACCAGTAAATGCAAAATATGAAGATTTCCAAAAGGAAATTTTTGAAGGTACCACACATAAGGCTACTTACTCAAAGAAGAGCCCATGGTGTTGGAGATATCATATTTGCATCGATAGAGGATTGACTAACCAGTAGAAAACAGAGATTTGGGATAGATGGGGCACCTTCACGATGGCAATCTGTAACTGGTGGTGTGCCATAGGGATCAGTGCTGGGGCCACAATTATTTTAAAATAATATTAATGACTTGGATGAGGAAAATGAATTTACTACAACCAAGTTTGTGGAAGACACAAAAACAGGCAGGAATACACGTACTGAGGATGAGACAAAGAATCTGGAGAGAAATGTAGACAGGTTAAGAAAGTGGACCAAAATTTTGCAGATGGAACATAATGTGGGAAAATGAGGGTTATGTCTTTTACCAGGAAGAATAGAGGATCTGAATATTGTTTAAGTGAGGAAAGTTACAGAACAGAGAGATTTGGGAGTCCTTGTATGTTAATCATTAAAAGCCATTATCCACATTCAGCAAATAATAGGGAAGGCAAAAGAATTGTTGGTCTCTATTTCAAAGGGAATGGAGTATAAAAATAAGGAGTCTTGATAAAACTATATGAGACACAAAGTTGATCACAGCTGAAATGCATTGAACAGTTTTGGTCACCTTTTCAAGGAAGAATGGAGACAGTCCAGTCCCTAGCTGATTCTGGGTCGGGAGAAATTTCTATATGAGGAGAATTTGAATAGTTTGGGCTTGGAATAGTTTGAAGAATGACAATATTATTGAAACATAAATGATGCTTACAGGGCTTGACAAGGTAGATGCAGAGAGGATTTTTCCCCTTGTGGGAGAGTGTAGGACCAGAGGGAATTGTCTCACAAGAAGGGGGCATACATTGAAGACAGAGTTGAGGAGGAATTTCTTCTCTCAGAGGTTAGTTAATCCATGGAATCCTTTAGAGGACTATAGAGACTGGTTCATTAAGTCTATTCAAGGCTGATATAGACAGATTTTTAATCAGTAAGGGAATCAAGAGTTCTGGGGAGGAAGCAGGCAAGTGGAAATGAGGGTTATCAGATCATCTATGACCTCATTGAATGGTGGAACAGACTCGATGGGTTGAATGGCGGTAGTCAGTTGGCTGGATATCTGGTCGGCGATGCAGAGTGACTGTAACAGTGGGGCTTCAATTCCCAGACCAGCTGAGGTTACCATGAAGGACTGTCCTTCTCCATCTCTCCCCTCGCCTGAGGCCTGGCGACCCTCAAGTTAAACCACCACCAGTTGTCTCTCTGTAATGAGAGAGCAGCCCTGTAGTCCATTAAGACTATGGCGACTCTACCTTTCGCAGGACTGACCCAACATTGCCCCTGGCTGGAATTGGTCTCAAAGCAACCATCACGCTACCCCTGTCATTTGGCTGGACAGAGCCATGGACCTAACAGCCTGAAAGAAAATAAAACAGCTTTAAAGAACCATTAAGACCTGGAAGTGACTATCATGACCTGAACTGGAGTTTCACTTTCAGGTCAACAAGACAAGTTCACATCATTTCCAAGTTCAACTGAGTTTTCCAATGCCCCAAATTTAAGCCCAAAGATAGTCCGAGACAAATCTCTAGCCTGTGACCATTTGGGTTATATTGTTAAGGCTGCTCAGCCCCTGTGGCACTTTACCTTGTTCAGAAGCAAAGGGGAAATGAAATAAGGAGACTTCATCCTTCCAATATCTTGTTGATAGTATCGTTAGAATATGTCTCAGCTCACTGAACAAAAATGCACATTTTCATCTTTATTGCTGGGTATATTTTATAAGCATCCATCTGTTAACCACTTCTGGATTCCCCAGAGGTTTATTTAACAATTTCAATTACCTATCTGCATTAAACGATATGCTAATTCAAGGACGAAAAAGGAAATAAATCAATCAAGATAATTCTGTAATCGGCCGAGTGGGATCTCCAAATGTCCATGGGCAACCATGCAAAATGCTTATTGACAGGTGTAGTCAGGACCTTACTGTGGGGAGATTTTGGAGTTTGAGGAAAATGGAACTCGGAATAATTGATGCTGAAAGTGATTAAATTGGCGAGTTTTAAGCACTGAGAGATGTGAGGCTGCAGGAATGCCCTAACACTATGCAACATTCAGCTGTGTAGCACAGTGTGCATGTGGTGTGTGTTTGTGTGTGTTTGTGTGTGTGTGCTTGTGTGTGTTTGTGTGTGTGTGTGTGTGTGTTTGTGTGTCTTTGTGTATGTATGTGTGTGTGTGCACACACGTGCATGTCTGTGTGTGTACATGGATGTGTTTATGTGTGTGTGTGCATGCGCGAGTACAATTGTGTGTGTGTGATTACATGTGTATCTGTAGTGTACAAGAGCGTGTGTTTGTGCATGAGACTGTATGTGCATGAATATGATTGTGTGTGTACAAGAGTGTGCATTTCTGTACAAGAGTTTGCGTTTGTATATGAGAGTGTATGAGTATGATTGTGTATGTGTACAGAGTGTGCATTTGTGTACAAGAATGTGAATTTGTGTATGAGAGTGTGTGCATGTAAGTGCGATTGTGTGTGTCTACAAGAGTGTGCATTTGTGTATGAGACTGTATGCATGTGAGTACAATTGTGTGTGTGCACAAGAGTGTGCATTTGTATATGAGAGAGTGTGTGAATGTACAAGATTATGAGGGTGTGTGTGTGTGTGTGAATGTGTATATGTGTGTATATATATGAATTTGCATGTGTGCATGAGTGTACATGTGTGTGTATGTGATGTGTATGTATGTATGGGTGTGACCGAGCATCTGTGTAAGTATGAGAATGTGCATGTATGTGTGTGTGCTTGTGGGCTTCCATGAATGTGTATGTATTTCAAGAATGTGTCTGTGCAGGGTTTTGAAATAAACATTTCATAAAATGTTTTCTCCAGAGTATTATAAAATAATGGTCAGCACCTCATATCTTTCAACCAGATGGAAGTGTAGTGATCTGTCATCGGATTAGTAATTGAGCTGCTCAGACTAGTTCACTGAGGAGATGGTTTTGAATCCCATCATGATAGGTGGTGGAGTTTAAATTCAATTAATACACCTAGAATTGAAAGCTAATCTCAGTAATGGTGACCATGGATCTGTCATGGAGCATTGCCCTGAAAAAAGGAAGGATATTATTGGAGATGATTCGGAAAAGATTTACCAGGATGTTGCCAGAACTGAAGGGGTTGAGTTATAAGAAGAGGATGGATAGGCTGGGACTTTTTTCACTGGAGTGTGGGAGGTTGAGGGGTGACCTTATAAAGGCTTATAAAATCATGAAGGGCATAGATAATGTGAATAGCCAAGGTCTTTTCCCTAGGGTGGGACGGGGGGGTTCAAAGATCAGGGCCATATTTTTAAGGTGAGAGGAGAGAGATTTAAAAGGGACCTAAGGGGCAACTTTTTCACACAGAGGGTGGTACGTGTATGGAATGTGCTGCCAGAGGAAGTGATGGAGGCCGGTACAGTTGCAACATTTAAAGGGCACCTGGACGGGTATATGAATAGGAAGGGTTTAGAGGGATACGGGCTAAATGCTGGCAAATGGGACTAGATTAATTTAGGATATGTGGTTGGTATAGACAAATAGGACCGAAGAGTCTGTTTCTGTGCTGTACATCTCCTTGACTCTAGTTGAAAGGAATCTGAGGAGCAACTGTTTCACACAGAGGGTGGCTTCTATGTGGAATGAACTGCCTGAGGAAGTGGTAGATATTACAACATTCAAAAGTCATTTGGATGGGTATTTGAATTGGAAGGGTTTGGAGGATTATGGGCCAAATGCAGGCAAATGGGACTAGATTAGTTTGGGAAACTTGGTCAGCATGGACTAGTTGGACCAAAGGGTCTGTTTCCATGTTATTTGACTGTATAACCCTGTAAAAACCCATCTGGTTCACTGATGTTTTGAGGGAAGGAAATCTGCCACCCTCCTACACCTGACTCTATACCTGCAACAATGCGGTTGACTCTTAAATGCCCTTTGAAATGGCCCTAGCAAACCATTCAACACAATCAGCAATGGCAACGAATAAAAGCATGAAGTGCTGGAGAAACTCAGCAGGTCTGGCAACATCTGAGGAGAGAGAAAGCGAGTTAAAAGTTTCAAGTCCAGTATCGAGCGCCTTTTTGGAACTCTCGGTTCTGAAGAAGAGTCATTAACTCAGTTTCTCTCTGTACAGATGCTGCCAGACCTGTTGATCCTCTCCAGCACCTTCTACTTTTATTTTAGATCGCCAGCATGGGCAGTAAGCACGGGCCTTCCCAGCAACGTTCACATTGCCATGGAAGAATTAACATAAAACTATTCCTGCTATGGGATATTGATTGAATTGCATGACAACTCTGTGCCCCTTTACCTGTTTGAAAGCAACAGAAAACCTATGGTTAATAGACAGTGTTCAGTGTTATGATCTTATGGTTCAATTGAGTAGTTTCCCTGCTGAAGTGTAAAGGTCTGTTACAGTTTGGGACACCTCCGCCATCTTTATACTGTGCATCTCCTCAATCTTCTGTCTTTTCTGGAAGTTAATAAATGTTCACCTGTCAGCTCTGCCAATGAGTATCAGTCGAGACTAATTGATTTATTGTCCAGTAGAACTCCGCGCAAAAGCAGCAAGGAGAAAGTGAATTCCCAAAGTACGATCTAGAGTATATATCCTCCACAGTTCAATAACCTGTGAGGTTTTTGGACAACTGTCTTTCACAGACTTCCCAAAACAGTGTCATACATGACAAATTTGACTTCACAGGAAAGCTGAATGAATCATTTTGAGGAAAATTCTCCACTATGTATTCCAAAGCTTAAGCTCCTGGGAGCCAAGATGCCCATCAAACAAGATCAAACACACAACAGAGACTGATAGGCTTTGACTGGCTGACAAACAGTTGTTAGTTCTTTGGCAGTGCACATAGCTATCTGCTCCTCTTTCGGTCAAATACAAATTGTATGGAATTTGAAGCAGTAGCCCCGATGTTATTCACTCACTCCCAGCATTGGGTTGAGAAAAGGCCAGGTTTGAAATCTCAACCAGGGTAGGTGAGTCCAAAATTACAGGGCATAGATTTAAGGTGAGAGGGGAAAGGTTTAAAAGGGACCTAAGGGGCACCTTTTTCACCCAGAGAGTGGTGCGTGTATGGAATGAGCTGCCAGAGGAAGTGGTAGAGGCTGGTACAATTGCGACATTTAAAGGGCATCTGGATGGGTACATGAATAGGAAGGGTTCAGGGGGATATGGGCCAAATGCTGGCAAATGGGACTAGATTAATTTAGGATAGCTGGTCGGTGAGGATGAGTTGGATTGAAGGGTCTGTCTCCAGGCTGCAAATCCTAATGATTCCATGCCACAATATGCCACACAAGCCAATTGCCATTTTTAAGATGGTAAGTATCACAGAATCGAAAAGTCTTGCTTTGGTGAGGACAAACCTTTGGAGAGCACAACTCCCACAAATGCTGTTGGATTGCATATGTTCACACATCCCCACCCATTCCCAACAGGCATGTAAGTCTTTGGAGAGACTGGAATACTGTGTGCAGTTTTGGTCTCCATATTTAAAGGAAGGCGTACTCACATTAGAGTCAGCCCAACGAACACTCACTAGATCGGTCCCGAAATAAGAGGTTGGACCTATCCTTAAAGTGTGAGTAAATCTTGGGAATTTTGAAGATTGGGAGGTGATCGGAGTTGCAAGATTTTGAAGGAGCCCGTTAGGGTTGGGTTCCATGTGATTGTCTCCTCTGGTCGGGGAATCTAAAACGTAGGGAGCACAGTCTCAGGAAAAGAGGCCGGGTCATTTAGGACTGAGACGACAAGAAATTATTTCACTCAAGAGGCTGTGTTTTTCTACCACAGAAAATTCTCCAGGACAGAGGCTTCTGGATGCTACATCATTGAGTATACTTCAGTCTTGTAGACAGATTAGTGGTCACTCAGGGAATCAAGGGATATTGGGAGTGGGCAGGAATGTGGAGTTGAGGCAAAAGATCATATTAAATGGCAAAGCAAAGCTTGAGAGGACAGATAACTCTAGTCCTGTTCCTATTTCTTGTTTTTTTGGGAATGGGTCCTTTTGAGCTGGGAGCGTGTATTTCATGTATATCAGACAGAAGCTATAACTGTGTGGATTTCTGAATCGATCATCGTAAAGTTCCCACTAAGCTGTTGATGGGTGTCCAGACAAACTGGGTCACCTTCTTTCCCTGTATATCCCTCCATAAATAACCAAATGTTAGTCGTAGAGTCATGAAGGTGCAGTGGAAAATCTTTCGCTCTTCATTTGCAGATATTAAGGTCCCCTATTCCTCCAACCCTTCATATCTAATCATGCTTTGTGCTTGAGAAATGCGACAGGATTTTCACAATAAAACCTCATCACACATTCAACAGGAAAGAGTCTTTGAATCTTGTATAAAAAAAGAGATCATCAAGAGCGAGCCATTAGGTGGGTGAATGGAATGTCACTTTGAATTGAATGCTAAATTGGATGGATAAGAATAACATAGAGCTGAACACTGTCATTAAATATGTATCAGTCTTAATATATCACGATGTGCTACCTGTGCCTGATTTTTGAAGGAATCTTTCCGTCAATTGCAAGGCTACACGCAAATTCAAAACGTACGTCATAGTTGCCTCTTTCTAGATATAGAGACATTGAAGTTTTTTTTGGTCCATTCATTTGAAGCGTGTTCATTCTGAGCAAAGGCAGAGAACTTCCGACAAAGGATGGTCCATGCCAAATTGAACCAAGTTTAGTTTAACGACATCATACACAGGGTGAAATCCTCCTGCAGCTGCCAAGGTGGGTTCTCAGGTGGCATGAGGGGCAGGACTGGTGTTAAGGGTGTCCTGCTACAACACATAACCCAGCTGGAAACGTATGATCATCAGCAACAGCTACCTTCCTAGGAGCAGTGGGTAAAACATATTCTAATCAAACTGTCCAGAAATATAATCAGCAGGAGGCAAGCGGGATCTGAACCTGGGCAGCCTGGCTCAGAGATGGGGAGACTACAACTGCACCACATGATCCCCCAGTGGGTAACCAACAATGAACAATTAAGGGACTAAAAAGGAGGATGTGGAGGGCTCAGCTGTGGTTTTCCTGGCATCAGACTGGTCTCCTGATGATATTTCATTTATTTATTCACTCATGGGGCATGGGCATTGCTGGCTGGGCCAGCGTTTATTGCCTATCCCTAGTTGCCCTTGAGGAGATGGTGGTGAGCTGCCTCCTTGAACCATTGTAGTCCATGTGCTGTAGGTTGACCCACTTAGGGAGGGAATTCCAGGATTTTGACCCAATAACAGTGAAGGAATGGCAACATATTTCCAAGTCAGGATGGTGATTGGCTTAGAGGGGAACTTGCAGACGGTGGTGTTCCCATGTATCTGCTGCCCTTGTTCTTCCAGAAGGAAGTGGCCCTTTATTCATTCATGGGATAAGGGTGTTGCTGGCTAGGAAGCATTTCTTACCCATCCCTAATTGCCCAGAGGGAAGTTAAGAGTCAACCACATTGCTGTGGGTCTGGAGTCACATGTAGGCCAGATCAGGTAAAGATGGCAGTTTCCTTCCCTAAAAGACATTAGTGAACCAGGGCTTTTCCAACAATTGACAATGGATTCATGCTCATCATTAGATTCTTAATTCCAGATATTTTATTGAATTCAAATTCCATCATCTGCCGTGGTGGGATCTGAACCCAGGTCCCCAGAACATTAGAGATAGTAGGAACTGCAGATGCTGGAGAATCCGAGACAACAAGGTGCAGGGCTGGATGAAAACAGCAGGCCAAGCAGCATCATAGGAGCAGAAAGGCTGACGTTAGAACATTATCTGGGTCTCTGGATTAACAGTCCAGCAACAATACCACTAAGCTATCACCTTCCTGTGGGTCATGGATTTGAAACTGTGCTGTCCAAGCACCTTTGTTGAATTTCTGCAGTGCATCTTGCAGATCATCCAGATTGCTGCTATTAAGCATCGGTGGTGGAGGGAGTGGATGTTTGTGGATGTAGTGCCAATCAAGCGGGCTGCTTTGTCCTGCATGGTGTCAAGCTTCTTGAACGTTGTTGGGGCTGCACTCATCCAGGCAAGAGTCAATCGTGGCAAGCCTCAGGTGGTATCTTCTTAAATGAGAGTTCAAATGTATGGCCAATTGTGCACTACAATACAGAAGAGGAATGATGATCTTATAGAATCCCTACAGTGCAGAAAGAGGCCACTGAGTCTGCACCAACCCTCTAAGCAGCAGCCCACCCAGACCCAGCCCCCTACCCTATCCCTGTAATAACCCTGCATTTCCCATGGCTAGCCCACCTATCCTGCCCATCGCTGGGCACAACAGGGCAATTTAGCATGTCCAGTCCACCCAGGCTGCACATCTTTGCACTGTGGGAAGAAACCGGAGCACCCGGAGGGAACCCATGCAGATACGTGGAGAATGTGCAAACTACATAGACAGTCACCCGAGGCTGGAATCGAACCTGGGTCCCTGGCGCTGTGAGGCAGCAGTGCTAACCACCGAGCCATCCATTGCAAGGGAGCACCACTTCCGACTTGGTGTAAATGCAAAAGTCAAGAGTCAAATGAAGAGGAAAGAAATGATCAACTTGAGCACAATTTTGAACCAAAATGCAGCAGAGCTGGTGGAGAGGAACAGTTAGAAAGAAAATGGGATTCATTAAATTCTTTTGACTTTCTATCTTCATACTTGAAACTGGCATTTGGTCCCCAAATGAATGGCACCTGGGTAAGTAGAAGTACTGAACGTAAAGTAGGACCAAACTATTCACTTAGAAAATGGGCCACAACTTTCAAACTGAGCACCATTTATAACCTGAAGTCCCTTTTGGGTGTCTACTTAGCCCAGGTCTCAAAGCTAGCCACGCATTTCTGATTGAATGAGGGGTTTACTGCACTAAGTGGCAGAAGTCACTTAGTTGGTCAGGACCGCAGGTCAACACAGTTGGACAGCTTTACCTTTCGATCACAACCAATTGCAGGAGGTGATCAAATTCAGATTGGAGACTGAGTCCGTACACATCTCCCTTTTCCCACCCCATACTTTCTTTCCCTATCATCAAGATTTCTCAAACAACCTGGCAGCCCTGAAGGAGACCATTCAGCCCATTATTCCAGAGCTGATTCTTTGAAAGAATTGACCAAATCATCTCATTCCCCACTGCTCTGTTCCTGTTGCTCTGTCAGTGAATCCCATTGAATTATACATTCTGCTTAGAAAGTACCCATTGAATCTACTTCCAACAACCTCTCATTGCAGGCCATCATGATTCGCCTCATCTCTCTACATTGTTTCGCAATCACCTTGGATCGCCATCATAACGTTTAGGTGTCTGGCTTCATCAAGAGTACGTCCTTTAAACCCTCGAGCCAGTTTCACCAACGGCTTACAAACATTCCCCCAGTGTAGCGTTCTGAGGAGTGGGCTCGTGAGATGGTCATCAGATAGCCATCTCGTCTGCCAGCAACTGAGGATGCTGTGCACATCCCTGAGGTTGGTGGGCTCAATCTGAGAGCTCAGGGCCTGGAACAGCTGGCAACTTCCCTGGGAAGGGTAGGGTCTGATCGGGCAAAAAGCAGAGCATGAGTCTCCACCACGAAGTTGAGATACTCCTTGTAAGGGTCAACACAATTCTGAAGGCGGGAAGCTGGTGAAGGTTAGAGAAATGGGGAAATTTTTTGGAGTGCACACGGATTCTTGCTGTTGGATTCCTCAACACCCACCCCTCAAAGAAACCCACCATGCCCCACCTCGTGATTAAATAGCCCCGAAGTTACGGTCATGGGTTATGCACCTGACACGTTTTATCATTGATGTTGTTCCCTCCATCTGGGCTTTCTGCCTTTAACTTCTTCACCACTCTACAATGCTCTCCTCCTTTAAGGTACCCTTAAAAACCTGACTCCTCTGAGACTCTCATTGTGGTTGTAGTTTTGTGGGCTTTGATAAGGCTTCACCTGGGAATACTGTGTGTGGGTTTCGTCTCCTCAGTTGAAGAAGGATATCTTTGCCCTAGATCCTTGAAGGACCGTTAGAGCGGCTCCCGGAATGAGAAGACATTGCATAGACAAGGTCTGACTTCTCTGGAGATTAGAAGAGTGTTAGCTGATCTTGTTGAAACATAAAATTCTTAAGGGGCTTGACATGGTAAGTGATGAGAAACGGTTCACTACGTGTATGATGCCTGGGGCAAGGATTGTGATCTCGGAAGAAAGGACCAGTCACTTC
Source organism: Rhincodon typus (assembly GCF_021869965.1). NCBI lineage: Eukaryota > Metazoa > Chordata > Chondrichthyes > Orectolobiformes > Rhincodontidae > Rhincodon > Rhincodon typus. The sequence goes on along the minus strand of NC_063339.1, from coordinate 9,029,100 downwards.
GGATTGGATTTTAAAAAAAAATTCTTCACCCAAAACACTTACAGATTCATAGAGTTATACAGCATGGAAACAGACCCTTCGGTTCAACACGTCCATGCCATCCAGGTATCCTAAACTCACTTCATCCTATTTGCCTGCGTTTAGCCCATACCCCTCTAAACTTTCCTATTCATGCACCTGTCCAAAATGTCTTTTAAATATTGTAACTGTAACCCCTACTACTTCATATCCATACACATACCACCCTCTGTATGAAAGAGCTTACCCCTTGGGTCCCTTCTAAACCTTTCTCCTCTTAAACCAATGCCCTCTAGTTTTGGCCTCCCCCACCTTGGGCAAAAGACCTTGGCTATTCAGCTTATTCATTGTGAAAGTTTCGAACGATACACCTTAGACAACTGCAGATGGTTATTCACTGAGTATATTCAAGACAGATCTCAATAGATTTTGAAAGACCGAGGGGATAATGTATGCAGGACAGTGAGGAAAGTGGCTTCCTCCAGCTCTCATTTTTTTTTAATGTTCTTATACTTTGACTCAGAAGTGGCAATGCTACCCATTTTGACACAGCTAACATCTTAAAAGACCATCAGGTCAAAAAAAAATCTTTATTAAATCCAAATAGTGAGAGATCTTGGAAGTTGTGGAAATAGATGGCAACTTTGGTGTGCTTCTGCGTTTGATTTTGATGCACTCTGCTGTGTGAATGTGGTAAGCGGACTTACAAAACAAGTTCTTCGCAAACACCCTCACCGTTTTGACATGCCCATGCGAAGTCTGGAAGCATTGGCAACAGTAAGGACAGTTCAAGAAGTGGCAGAGAGGAATCATGTGCCCAAGCAGTGATTGACTGGAAAGTCCATGACATATTGACGTGTTTGTTAGCAGTTGCCATCATTTCACTGGAGTTACACACACACAGCACCTGTCCTCAGGCTGAGCCTACCAACGGTGTATTTGACAACCACCACACTGAATGGGATAGACACAGAATAGATCCACCAAGATAACTGGGCATCTACAAGGCGCTGTTGGCTATCAGCTGCGCTGAATTGTGTTCTGCCAGTCTGTCCCTTTGTAGAGTGGCAGATCCTCACACTACTGTTACCGTCAAACCCAGCGCGCCAAGCTTGGTTCAATAGAGAGTGACGTTGAGTCTGTCAGCACCAGACATAACTAGACTGAGAAAAACAGACAGTAGGAACTGCAGATGCTGGAGAATCTGAGATAACAAGGTGTAGAGCTGGATGAACACAGCAGGCCAAGCAGCATCAGAGGAGCAGGAAAGCTGACATTTTGGGCCTCGACCCTTCTTCAGAAATGGGGGAGGGGAAGGGGGTTCTGAAATAAATAGGGAGAGAGGGGGAGGCGGATAGAAGATGGATAGAGGAGAGGATAGGTGGTGAGGAGACAGACAGGTCAAAGAGGCGGGGATGGAGCCAATAAAGGTGAGTGTAGGTGGGGAGTTAGGGAGGGGATAGGTCAGTCCAGGGAGGA
>NC_063339.1:9027236-9027503 GCF_021869965.1 Rhincodon typus | reverse complement strand
TGAGGTGGGAGGAGGGGATAGGTGGGAGGAAGGACAGGTTAGGGAGACGGGGATAAGCTGGGCTGGTTTTGGGATGCGGTTGGGGGAGGGGAGATTTTGAAGCTTGTGAAGTCCACATTGATACCATTGGGCTGCAGGGTTCCCAAGCGAAATATGAGGTGCTGTTCCTGCAACCTTCGGGTGGCATCGTTGTGGCACTGCAGGAGGCCCAGGATGGACATGTCGTCTGAGGAATGGGAGGGGGAGTTGAAATGGTTCGCGATTGGG
>NC_063339.1:9004125-9022236 GCF_021869965.1 Rhincodon typus | reverse complement strand
ATTTCTGAAGAAGGGTCTAGGCCTGAAACGTCAGCCTCCCTGCTCCTATGATGCTGCTTGGCCTGCTGTGTTCATCCAGCCCTGCACCTTGTTGTCTCGGATTCTCCAGCATCTGCAGTTCCTACTATCCCTGTCAGAGATACCTTCTTTTAAATGAGATATTTGGTAGGATGTTGAAGGGTCTGATTTTGAAGAAGGACGGGGGAGTTCTCTCCAGTGTCCTAGTCAACATTTAATGCTCAATCTATGTGATCATTATTGCATTTCTCTTTGTAGGAGCTTGGCTGTGTGCAGAATGGCCATCAATTTTCCCACAATACACTTCAAAAGTACTTCATTGTTTCCAAAGTGCTTTGAAACAGTTGTGAAAAGTGCTCAAAAAAAAAGCCTTTCTTTCAGTCGGTAGACTAGGTTGAAATAACGTGCAGCTCCTTTTGTTTCGGGAAACGGATATGAAAGGGGTCATCTGAGCTCAGTGAAGCTCTAGCCAGTCTCATACATAATATAACCACTAAATGGTACATCGGGCAGTTTTCAGAGGTTCTGGAAAGTTGCAATTTGAGACTGACAGACACTTCTATTCAAACACAGGTTGTGCGCATTGCTTGCTAGGTCATCATTTGTTGCCCAGAGGGCAGTTAAAAGTCAAGCACATTGCTGTGGGTCTGGAATCACATGTAGGCCTGACTAGGTAAGGACAGCAGATTTCCTTCCTTAGTGAACCAAATGGATTTTTAGAACAATTCTCAATGGTTTAGTTGACATCCTTAACTCTTAGGCTAATTTTTTAAAATTTAATTCAAATTCCACCACGGCAGAATTCCGAGAATAGATCCCTAGAAATTGTCTGGATTTCTGGATTAATATTACAGTGATAATACCACTAGGCCATCACCTCCCCATGTCTTCTACTCCTCATGTAACTATCAGTACGATGTAATATGTATAAAGTTACTAAGGAGATCTTGTGGCACAGCAGTAGTTCAGATCCTACCCTTTCACAAGGTATGTGGTAACATCATTCAACAAGTTGATGAGGAATTACCTACAGTTACTAAGATGTAGTAAACCTTACCTTATTATTTAAGAATGCAGCTTCTTCTTCTGAAACTCACTTGTGACTTACCCTTCACCACAGGCTCCTACAAAGCCCTTAGACTGGCAAAGAAAGGAGAGGTGGGTCCCGACCCAAAATGTCAACTTTCCTGCTCCTCTGCTGCTGCCTGACCTGCCGTGTTCCTCCAGCTCCACACTGTATCGACTCTGACTCCAGCATCTGCAGTTCTTGCTATCTCTGACCTCTCTACCCATGCTGTTTGGAGGGTCAGTGCAGACCCATTGGACCAAATGGCCTCTTTCTGCACTGTAGGGATTCTATGACTCGATGAACCATGAGTGATTTGTGTCTAGACCTTGCTATCATGTTAAAAGAGCGTCAGAAGAAGGGGTATCTCCTGAATTTTGAGTAACAGGAACTCTCTCTTCACGCAGCAATGGGTCAGTTGGGATAGGTTGCCAGGGAGGATAGTGCAGACCAAAAGAATGGATCTATTAAGAAAGTAAACAGGAAATGACACATCAGATTGGGCAGTGTCAGCGCAGAGAGAGACAGAAACAGATTTCTCACTCCTGAGATGCTACCTGACTTGCTCACTGTTTCCAGCACATTCTGTTTGCATTTTCACTGCAGATCATGGCACATATGTTGACTCTGGCCAATGGGCAACCACATTTTTACAGACTAGCCCCATCCCAAAAAATGTCTTTGTAAGTGATCAGTTTATAAGTTGACTTCCCCTTTTCTTCCCAGTCATGACAAGCTGTACTTGATTTCATCAGCCTTAACTTTGCACCCCACAATTTTTTTTTTATGATCTATAACTTATAACTGGGTGCAAGGGATCAAGCTAGAGAGATTTTGTATTGCACTGGTGTGTGAGGTTTTGGAGACATACCAACACAGAGTCTACCTCCCATGGTCAATAACAAAGGTGGAGACCACCCTGGGTGGTGGTTCACTTTTATACTCGGCAGGATTTTTTGAGGCTCCAAAGACCCGGATTTCTTACCAACACCTGATGCATGTCAGATTTCCAGAATCCACAATGTTTGCTTTTCTATCAGAAAGAGTTGGTTCCGACCTGGGCAAGATGACACCATTCATACTGAGGTCCATGGACAAGTTTCCATCATCTACTTCTCCCCTCTTTGGGGGACAAACCATACGATGTAGGAGCGGAAATAGACCATTCAGCCCATCAAATCTGTTCTGCCATTGAATGAAAACATAGCTGATCTGATAGTCTTTAACTCCACTTTCCTGCCTTTTCCCCATAGCCCTTGATCCCCTTTTTAATAAAAAATTTGTCTTTCTCAGCACAGAATATACTTAATGACCCTCTGTGTTAAATAATTCCACAGATTCGTACTTTGTTTCAATTTTTCAGTTAACCGTTACCTTGCTGAAGTCTTTCCTGTATATTAAAAGGTCAACAACAAACTATATCGATATAATGCCTTTGATGTAATGGAGGCGTTTCACAGGAGCAGTATAAAGCAAGGTGTGCCATTAAATTGCACATAAGGGGGATGAGGTCAGATGGTTAAAGGCTTGGACAATGGGGTAGGTTGTGAGGAGTGTCTTAAAGGTGTACCTAGGTAACAAGTGATAATATTAAATAAATCTAAATCTAAGATGTAACATGTAGACAGATCAACTTTGAGCCCAGGGCCTAGGCAACTAAGGCATGCAACTAAGATTTTCTGAAGAAGGGTCCTGACCCAATACGTCAGCTTTCCTGTTCCTCTGATGCTGCCTGGCCTGCTGTATTCCTCCAGCTCCACACTGTGTTATCTCAGACTCCAACATCAGCAGTTCTCACTATCTCTAAGGCATGCAGCAATTGTGAACGCACAAGGCCATTAACTTGGAGGGTTCTGAGGAGGTTTCAGAGATGGGGCAGGAAGATAGTACAATGGTGGTGGGGTGGAGGGATTTGAAAACAAAGATGGGAATTTTAAAATCAAGATTGGCTTGACCGGGAGGCAATGTTGTTTGACATGATATTATGTGTTGAGGTTTTGTTTGTACTTTTTGTTTAAAATGTCAATCGGTGTAGTCATTCTTTCTGGTGACTGCGACAATGGTTTTAGCAAACCTAATTAAAGCTCATCTACAGCTGGAGGGTGTGTGAAGTTGGTTGAATTATTCCAACTTGTAAATCACCTTCAGCACGTTGCACATCATATTGTAAATATGATCTAACAAATGGTCTATTTGGAGGATAATTGAGGGTTTGAAACCCAAGTCACAACGGGGATTTCAGAACTTGGGGTTCCACTTTATAATAAGGAGAGACAGCCTGAGCTAAAATCCCTTTCCCTGAAAGGAAAATGTTGAGAGAACTGCTGATTCAAAACTCCTGTTGGTCATTTGACTTAGAGGACACCAAGGTAGGAATTAATAACCAAGACGAGAACTATCAACTTTGGCGACAGATACTCTTTGGTCTGCCTGAGACTTGTTGGTCATCCAGAGCAGGAAGTTAACCTCAATTGAGTGTTGCAGACTGGCACATTCCAAGGTCCAGGACTCCGTGTTGAGGGACGCACTAAAGCTTGGGGTAAGTGCTGCCAAGGTGCAGTGGGGAAAGACCCCGGCTGAGGTCTTCCTGCTGAAGTTAAGTCGGGGTGGGGTGGAAACTGTTCAGTTATCTCTCCCTGTGGCTCAAATATATGAAAGTATAGTCTGATACAAGTAAGAAATGTCTTTGGTTTGTTGGATAGAGTCAAACTCCAATGTTTGCTCTGTTTCTTCAGATGCTACTGTATAGAACCAAACTGCTTCAGTGACTATATGTGTATATGAAGACATTTTAATAAATAAAATATATTATTGAAATCTAAAAAAAAACCAGAAACAGGACTCAAGGTAGAAACTTTTAATCCCAAAATGGAGAATATGTTGAACAACATCATTTTAAAATCATTGCCTGGGGCATTCAGTTCATTACATCAGTCGTGAGCTGATTCAGATTGTTCTAGATTCTTAGGAACATTGGAACAGGAGGAGACCATTTGATGTGCTATTCATTGAGATCTCAGCTGTCCTGACTGTGATCTCAACCTCACTTTTCTTTCCCCATCCCCATAAACCAGGACTCTGTCTTTCAAAGGTCCAACTACTTACAGCTCTAAGACAAGCCTTGATGTCAATCTATCAATTTCAATCTACATTCTTTGGAAACAGATTTCCCTGCTCTGTTTTGTCAAAACACTTTGTAGCTTTGCCATTCAATCTCAATCTGACCTTCTTCACTTTAAGGCGATCAGTCTTAACTTCTCCAGCCTTCCCTCACAACTGAAGTCCTCCCGACCTGACCCCATTCCAGCTCTGCACCCACTCCAGAGCCTTGATATCCCTCCTATTGTCCATAAGTTCATAAGATATAGGGGCGGAATTAGGCCATTCGGCCCTTCGAAGTCTGCTCTGCCATTCAATCCTGGCTGATAAGTTTATCACCCTCATTTTCCTCACTTCTCCCCATTACCAATTAAAAATCTGTCTAAATCCTCCTTAAGTTTACTCACTGTCCCACCATCGACTTCACATCGTTGTCAGCAGTCATTCACTAGGGTGTCTAATTGCCCGCCTAGGAAGCTTTGAGTCACTGGTTATGGGTCCTTAGAATCGTGGAAGCAGGCCATTGGGTCCATACTCACCCTCTGAAGAGCATCCCACCCAAACCTGCCCCATTCCTGTAAACCTTCATTTCTCATGACTAACCCACCTAACCTACACAACTGGATACTAAGGCTGATTTAGCACGGCCAATCCACCTAACCTGCAAATCTTTGGACTGTGGGAGGAAACCAGAGCGCCCGGAGGAAGCCCACACAGACACGGGGAGAACGTGCAAACTCCACACAGACAGTGGCCACAGGCTGGAATCGCACCCAGGTCCCTGGTACTATGAGGTAGCAGCACTAACCGCTGAGCTACAGTGTCACCTGTGTGGCTGATGAGGTCAATTGTAGAGCTCCATTTCCGACCACACACTTGGCATCTGTTTCCAGGAGGTTGAATTGATCCCTTGGCCTTGAGATTATCGACATTCCTTTCTCCGGTTCCTTTTCCATAGTTCCTCTTGCCAATGGCTGTTTTCAAAGAACATAGTACTTCCAGAAAAGGGGCACAAATTATACTTGTTCCTTTCTTCATGGGTATTAATATGACTGGCCAGGCCAGAAGCTGTGAACCCTGATTGCTTTTGAAGTGAGTGGCTGCCTCGGCCATTTTAGAGGGTCGTTAGGATTGAAACACATTGCTGTGGGTCTGGAGTCACTTGTAGGCCAGTCCAGATAAGGACAGCAGATTTTCTTCCCTAAAAGATGGGCTTTTATGACTAACCCCAATAATTTCATGGTTATTGTGACTGGGAGTAGCTTTCACTTTAAGATTTTATTCACTCCATTTAACTGCTGCAATGGGATTTGAGGCCAAATGACCATTGCATTAACCTTGCCTCTCATTAGCTAGTCCAGTGACAGTGCCAATATGTCTTTATCTCTTCAGCCTTCTGTTCATATGAGACATAATGGTCCTCTATTACTGCATAAAGAATGATTACTATGGATTGCAGCAGAACAGAGTGAAGTTGGTTAAAAACTGTGCCCAGTTGCCTTTTATGAATCAGGAAGTGTTTCTATAAATGGAGTGTGTTTTGCCAATGCCAAGGGGCCATCCAGGATGGCCGCCATTGTGCCTGAGAAGACACAGAGGGTGGCACTGCCATGGCTTCTGCTACCCTCCTCACCATTGTTGCCTGCTATTGCCCCCTGCCCATTGCTAGCCACTGTCGCCTCCACCCCATTCACTGTACAAACCACCCCTTCAAACTCTTCAGGGACAGCTGTAGGATGAATGCTGAAGTGGCAAAGTGCTGGAAGTGTAATGAAATCTCGCCGATAAATCAATTAGTCATAGAGATTTTACACCACAGAAGGAGGCCCTTTGGCCTATTGCGTCCACACCAGTCAACCATTCTCATCCCATTTCAATCACTTGGCCCGTAGCATTGTGTGCTACGGCATTTAATTGTTCATCTAAATAGTTCTACAATGTCTTAAGGGGTCCAGCCTGATTCGACTTTCGGAAACCCAGAACCCTCTGGGGTGAAAAAAAATTTTCTACTCCAATCCCCTTTAAGCCTCCTGCTCCTTGCCTTTTAAAACGTTGCCGTAGGATTCTTAAGAATTCTGTCACGTTGTTATGTCTTCACTTGAGTGAGTCATCACTCAGACACTTGACCGCAAAGATGTGTCTCCGCCCATGTACAGTCATACTAACACTTAGAGATGGTATTGGCATTAAACACAGCCTTTAAAACCTCCCCCTGGGAATTTACTGGGATAAAGAGAGCACCATTAGAGAGAAGGCTGCCTGGGGAAGCTGTGGACTTAATGCTTTATTTCCTGCTCTCTTGCAATAATATTTACTTGCTTTAGTCAACTTATTTCTCCAAGGAGCAGAGGCATTCTCTTCATTAGAGTAGTATGCATTACTCTGTCTGTGCCCTGGTGTCTTAGGATCAGGAGAACACTCACAGCGGTGCTAATTATTCTGTATCATCGCTTGTCATTGAGACAAATGAAATATAGTTTTCTTCAGGAGATGCTGAGGTCTTCTGGTGTAAAACTGACTGAAACAATTCAGAAAATTTTATCTGATTGCCTTTTATGAATCAGGAAGTGTTTTTATAAATGGAGTGTGTTTTGCCAATGCCAAGGGGGCCATCCAAGATGGCCACCATTGTGGCCATTAAGCCAACGTGCCTATGAATGCATCCTTGCTGAGTTGGTCTGCTCTACGAATCACCTCAGTGACCTTGTAGGAGGCAAGGGAACTATTTAGCATAATCAGGCGCCAATGGCCAAGATCCATTGTGTTTGCCTGGGCATTAAGAAAACCAACCATCATAAAGTCCAGGGCAGGGACTAATGAGCCTAAAATTGAAACAAAACGTCAGTATCAATTGGAAATTTAAGGAAGATAATTTAACTCCATGAAAGGAAAGAAAATAGTTTATTTCCAATCATTGTTTTGGAAATGCCGAAAAGATTGAAAGGAATTGAGAAGGTATTCCTGTCAGTGGTGCAGTCTGTACTTGAATCAGGAGTTAGGGGACAGAAGAAACATAATGGGAAAATTGTGCTGATGTCTCAGTGGTTGAAATAAATGGTGAAGTAAATGGATGTGAAAATGCCTTCGTGCCGGATACACTTCCAATTAGGGGTCAAGGAGCTAAGGTGTGTCAATAGATCTCAGACAGACATTGATCAACCATGACCTCACTGACCGATGGAACACACTTGAGGGTTTGTTCTATCATTTACCCGAGTGGCCACACCAAACAGTACTCCGTCCCAAAGGGCTCTGTTGTCATGTCTAATCTTGTTCTCATTGATGGCCACCCAAAGGGAAGCTTCTCTGTGCCCAAGCTAACACTCCCACCACAACTAAAAACAGACAAATGGGCCAGTCACTCTGTGTGGGAGTTGTGAACACAGACTAGCTGGTCTATTTGCTCACATAACAAATCAGAACACATCAAAATCATCCATCATTTGTGAGTGCTTTTCAAACTCCTCCACCACCTTTGCCCTCCCCAACTCAGTAACTCTTTCTAATTCCAAACCAGCAAGATACTTGCCCTGCTCTGACTTTGATCTCGTTGTTGACCATTGGTTGCCATATCTTCAGCTGCTCGCCTCCCAAGCTCTGGAACTCCCTCCTCGGAGCTCTCTGATCTTTATTTCTCTTTCCCAATTTAAGATGCTCCTCAGAAACGTCCTCTCAAACAAATCATTGACCACCTGCCCAAACATCATCTTATGTGGCTCAGTGTCAAATTCTGCTTCACATCCCTCTGATAATTTTAACATTTCTGTTAATATTTCTTGACATGATGCATCACCATCGAGTAAGATTGGGGTCTGACGGACATTCCCCTCTCCCTCCCAGGTAAATTGAGTCCAATTCTTTGCATTCTATAATTCTCCTTCTTATTTTTAAATTCACCCCTCCTTTATCTTATTAACTTCTCTAACTCGAACCTTCAACTCCTCCCTGTTATCAATTCCACACTCTTTTCATCTCCCTCCCCATTGGTTTTAGCAACCTTAGCCTGAAGCTGTGAATGACCTCCCTACACCTCTCCCCCATCTCTCACTCCCCCTTTCAGATGCTCCTTAAAGCCTTTCTCTGAAGAATAACATAACGTTCACCAATCCTAATACCTACCTTGGTGTTGGATTTCTCTCTCTGAGCACATTCCTGGGAAGAGCCTTGAGGTTCTTGAGCACCTATGTTAAAGGTGCTATGACAATGTGGGTTGTTGTATCATCCATTTTGCAGATCAAGCTAAAGTGAGGTAAATTGCTGTTTAAGCAAAGAGCTCCCATGAAGCTGGAGGATGAAACTTCCTGTCTTTGTTTTCTGTTGTTTCCCATGAATGGAGTTTGTAACAGAGACAGCTGACTCTATTACCTTCTACTTCCTCTTTTGTATGATAGCATCTGTCCTTCAGATTGCCTCTTCCAACTTAAATCAAATTGTCATATTGAGGATGTGCTTTCTGTGACATGAGGGGCTTTGGCCAGGGATAAACCAGGAGCGAATGGTGCTTTAATTGTGTGTGACAGAGTTAGGCTTGTCATAGAATGCAAAGTTGAACTGAGAGCTTCGGAGTACGAATAACCGTCCCTCAGCCAAGGCATCTGCAATAGATTTTTACAAGGTTGTGTACTAAGTGTAGCATTGGTTTGAAATACTATCGCTTTGCAGGAATACGATACCACAGTTAACTTGCTAGTCTTGTGTAAATGAGTGCAGGAGTAACGTGGTTCCCATTCCACTGATTCATTTGCAGTTAATTGGTTCATTTCAGCGAAATAAACAGGTACTTAATAGATCCTTTGGTTTGAGATGAGAGGACAACGCAAAGAAGGAACCTGCATTGCGGTAAATCACAGTGTAGAACCATGGCCAAAGAGAAAGATATTAATATAGGAAATGATAAACAGGCCATGACAGAAGGGATGTGGAATTCTTTTACTGTAGGGGACTGTCGAGACTGGGTCATCGAGTAAGAAACGTAGAAAATAGGAACAGGAGTAAACCTTGCAGGCCAATTCCCTCCAAGGGGAACTGATGGCCTAGTGATATTACCACTCAACTATTAATGCAGAGACCCAGGTAATGTTCTGGGGATCCAGAATCCTGCCATGGCAGATGGTGGAATTTGAAAACAATTTGAAAAAAACATGTGTCTAATTAAGAGTCTAATAATGACCATGAAGCCACTGTCAGGAAAAATACATCTGGTTCACTAATGTCCTTTGTGGAAGGAAATTCTCATCCTTACCTTTTCTGGACTATATGTTATTTCAAAACCACAGTAATGTGGTTGACTCTTAACTACCTTCTGGGCAATTAGGATGGGCAGTAAATGCTGGCCTAGCCAGCGATGCCCACATCCCGTGAATGAATAAAAAATATTCAGCCCTTCCAGCCTGCTCTACCAATCAATGTGATCATGGCTGAACATTCAATTCAGCACCCTGTTCCTTCTCATGCCCTTTGATCCATTTAGCCTTATAAATTATACCTAATTCTGTCTTGTGGAGGTGCTGGTCCACAAGACCAAAGGGTGGGCAAAGTCAGAAGTCACACGACACTCGGTTATCGTCCTCCAGTTTTCACCTGACGAAGGAGCAGTGCTCTGAAAGCTTGTGAATTCAGATAAACCTGTTGGACTATAACCTGGTGTAGTGCGACTTTTAACTCCTTTTTGAAAATATTTTTGTTCTGGCCTCAACCACTTTCTGTTGAGGCCTTTCGAGGCTGAGATGGATTTTTGATCAGTGACAGAATCAATGGTTGTACAAAAAAGTGAAGTTGAAGATTATTGGATCAACCATGACCTCATTGAATTGTAGAACAGACTCTATGTGCTGAATGGCCTATTTCTGCTCCTATGTTTTATGGACTTATGGTCTAATATATCCACATAAGACTAGCACTTACAAAAAGAACTAAAGGATAAAACAAAATATGCTATTTGAGTGCATGCAGCATTCAACACAAACCAGATTAACAGAGATCTAGGACTCAATACATATGCATGGCTACAGTATGACACGGACTATGACATAACTCTTAAAGGGTGCAGGATATTTTAGGAGAACAGGAAGCTGGGAAAAGGTACAGGGAAGTCTCTTTTGGTAAACAGTGATGCTATCAGAACAATGGAGAGGGAGGACCTAAGATCAGGAAATCTGAATGTTGAAATATTTTGTGTAGAAATGAGAAATGATAAATGACAAAGTCATGAAGATAAAGTGGGGTACAGGCCCCCATCAGTAGCCACATGGTAGGGTGAAGCAACATGGATGAAATCATTAAAAAGGTACATTGATAATCATGGGAGATTTTAAACTTTTTTGTAGAATGATATAAAGGGAAAAGATTGCCTGGATGGGTACAGCTCCAACAACCCTCAAGAAGCTTGATACCATCCAGGACAAAGCAGCCCGCTTGATTGACACCATATCCACAAACATCCACTCCTTCCACCACCAATGCTCAGTAGCAGCAGTGTGAACTATCTACATGATGCACTGCAGGAATTCACCAAAGTTCTTTAGACAGCACCTTCCAAACTCACGACTACTTCCATCTGGAAGGATAAGGAGCAGATACATGGAAACACCACCACCTGAAAGTTCCCCTCCAAGCCACTTACCATCCTGACTTGGAAATATATTGCCATTCCTTCACTGTTGCTGGATCAAAAGCCTGCAATTCCCTCCCGAACAACATTGTAGGTCAACTCACAGCACAATGGACTGCAGCGGTTCAAGAAGGCAGCTCATCACCCCCTTCTCAAGGACAACTAGGGACGGGCAATAAATGCTGGTCAGCCAGCGATGCCCACACCCCATTGACAAATATATAAAAAAGAGGAATTTATGGAATGTGTTTGGGATTGTTTCTTTGAACAACATGTTCTGGAGTCAAGCACAGAGCAAGCTAGACTAGCCCTAGTACTGGGCAATGAAATAGGATTCCTTAATGATCCTTTAGTGAAAACATTGCCAGATGGAAGTGACTAAATGCATTTGATTTCACTTTCAGAGCGAGAGGAGCAGGTCAGAGATTATTTTTAAAAATGTAACTGAGGACAATTACAGGATATGAATGCAGTGCTGGCTAAAGTGAATTGATGAAGTCGGGTAAATGATAGGTAAGTAGAGACGCAGCAACAAATTTAAGGGGTTATTTCAGAATACACAATATGTACATTTCAAAGTTGTCAAAGATGGAATCAAACCTTTTTAGAAAGCATATAATTGTGCCAAGACAGATGGCAGATTGAAAGGTTGGATAGGATATATAAAAAAAGGAAAAAAAACTGAAAACAAGGCTTGATTAAAAGATTAGTGTCTGAAAGAAAGCTGGCCAAACATATTTTAAAAAAGTAACGGTATCTATGAATATTCAAAAAGGAAGAGTTTACAAAGTGAGCAATGGCCTGATAGAAAGTCAGACCTTCATTGACAAGTACTAGGTCAGGATTTACAAAAGAGTCAGGAAATTTACCAGAAGAACAAATTTAAAAGCTTTGAATCTAAATGCATGAAGCATTCAAAACAAAATTAATTAATTAATGGCACAAATAGAAACAAAAGGGTATGATTTGGTAGCAATTACTGAGACATGGTTACAAGGAGAGCAGGTCTGGGAATCGAATATCCAAGGGTACTTGGCATTTCAGAGGGATAGACTAAAAGGAAAAGGAGGTGGTGTAGCTTTGCTGGTGAAGCAAGGGATCAGTGCTGTAATGAGAAATGACACAAGCATGAGAGAACAAGATGTGGAATCAGTCTGGGTAGAAATAAGAAATGGCAAAGGGAAGAAATACTTGGTAGGAGTAATTTATAGGTCCCCAGACAGTAGTTCCTCAGTGGGGCACAGATTAAACCAGGAAATGTTAGAGTCCTGCAAGAAAGGGATGGCAATAATCATGGGTGATTTTAACATGCACATAGATTGGAAGAATCAAATTGGCAAGGGTAGCCTAGAGAAAGAGTTTGTTGCATGTTTTAGAGATTGTTTCTTGGAGCAGTATGTTGTGGAACCGACCAGGGAACAGGCCACTCTGGATTTGGTACTGAGTCGGGAGGAGAGATTAATTGATGACATCATAGTTAAGGATCCTCTCGGCAGTAGTGAGCATAGTATGACAGAATTCAAAATTCAGTGTGGGGGTGAGAAAGTGCAGTCTAGAATTAAACAAAAGAAATTATGTAGGCATGAGGACAGATTTGGCCCGAGTAGATTGGGCAGGAAGGCTAAAAGGTAAGACAGAGGATGAGCAGTGGCAGTTGTTTAAGGAGCTATTCAATTCCTCACAACTAAAATATATCCCAGTGAGGAAGAAAGATGGGAAGGGTGACAAAAAACATCCGTGGCTAAACAAGGAGGTCAGGGACAATATAAAGTTAAAAACTACATTTACCATATTGCAAAGGCCAGTGGCAGGCAGCAAGATTGGGAAACTTTTAAACATAAACAAAGAGATATTAAAAAATTAATAAAAAGAGCTAAGGTAAATTATGAAAGAAAGCTAGTGCAAAATATCAAAAAGGACAGCAGGTATATAAAAGGGAAGAGAGTCACTAAGGTGAACGTTGGTCCCTTAGAAGATGAAATCGGTAAGTTATAGGGGTGATCACTGAAATGGCAGAGATGCTAAATCAATGCTTTGGCTCGGTTTTCATGGTGGAGGACAGTCGTACCATTCCTATTGGAAGAGGCAAGTCAGAGGCAATAGAAAGGATAGAACTTAGAACAATCAACATCAATAGGGAAAAGGTAGTCAACAAACTGTCAGGATTGAGGACAAGTCTCCCAGGCCTGATGGCCTACATCCTAGGGTATTAAAGGAAGTGGCAGCGGAGATAGTGGATCCGTTGGCTACAATATTCCAAAATTCCCTCGACACGGGAAAGGTTCCAGTGGATTGGAAAAATGCTAATGTAACACCCTTATTCAAAAAGGAAGGAGGCAATATGTGGAAAATTGTAGACCAGTTAGTTTAACATCTGTTGTTGGCAAAGTTTTAGAATCAATTATTAGGGAAGCAATATCAGGACATTTGGAAAGTCGAAGCACTATCTATCAGAGTCAGCATGGTTTTATGAAGGGCAAGTCATGTTTGACTAATTTGCTGGAGTTCTTCAAAGATGTAACAAGCAAAATGGATAATGGGGATTCTGTAGATGTAACATGTCTGGATTTCTGGAAGATATTTGATAAGGTGCTGCACAAAAGGTTAATTCACAAGGTTGGATCAGTTGGGATTGGGGTAATTTATTAGCTTGGATAGGTGACTGGCTGATGGACAGCAGACAGGGAGTCAGGATAAATGGGTTTATTTCTGGATGGCAAGAAATAACAATTGGGGTGCCACAGGTTTCGGTTCTTGAATCCCAGCTATTTACAATCTACATTAACGACTTGGATACAGGGTTAGAAGGGTCTATAGCCAAATTTGTGGATGACACAAAAATAGGCTGGATGGTAAATAGCAATGAGGAAATAAGAATCTTACAAACAGATATAGATAGGTTAGGACTGCGGGCCAAAATGTGGCAGATGGAGTTTAAAATGGGAAGGCAATCTATTCTCTAAATGGGGAGACACTTCAAGTTGCTCTGGTGCAGAGGGATCTGGGTGTCTTCATTCATGAGTACAGCAGATAATAAAGAAAGTGAATGGAATGTTTGCTTTTATAGCAGAAGGAATGGAATATAAACGTAAAGAAGTATTGTTGCAACTATATGAGGCATTGGTGAGACACACTTTTGGTCCCCTAATTTGAGGAAGGTGTAGTGGCATTGGAGCCAGTTCAGAGGAGGTTCGCTAGATTGATCCCAGAGATGAGTTGTTTGAGTTGTATGAAGAGAGATTGAACAGTTTAGGCCTATATCCTCTCGAATTTAGAAGAAAGAGGAGAGATCAAATTGAGGTATTCAAGATTATAAAAGATGTGGATAAGATAGACCTGGAGCAGATGCTTCCTTTTGTGGGGCATTCTAGGATGAAGGGGTCATAGTCTGAGGATAACGGGTCGCAAATTTAAAACAGAGTTGAGGAGAAACTACTTTTCCCAAAAAATTGTGAATCTGTGGAATTTGCTCCCCCAAAATGCATTGGATGCTGGGACAGTGAGTACATTTAAGGAGGAGTTAGATAGATTTTTAATTAGTAATGGGTTGAAGGGTTATGGGGAGAAGGCAGGAAAATAGGGGTGAGGACCATATCAGCCATGATTGAATGGCGGCACAGACTTCGATGGGCTGAATGGCCTAAATCTGCCTCTATATCATATGAACTTATGAACTAGAGAATTAATGATGGAAAATAAAGAGATGGGAATGAATTGATCAGGTATCTTACATTAGTCTTCTCCATAGAGGATACAAGTGACATCTAAGAAGCAACGAAACATTAGGAAGTAGAAAACAGGGAGGAACACAGGTAAATTACAATCACCAGAGAAGTGTTACTGAGTAAATTGTTGAAACTATGGGCTTATAAGTGGCTGGGTCATGCGGGACATCAGCCTAGAGTCCAAAAAGAAGTGATGAGTGAAATAGTAGAAGCACTGATTTTAATTTTCCCTGTTTCCTACATGAGGGAATGCCCCACTGAGGATAACAAATGTTGTTCCTTTATTCAAAAAGGGAGGGAGACTGAGAGAAGTAAACTACAGACAGGTTAGCTCAACATCTGTCATTGAGAAGATGTTAGAAGCTAGTATGAAAGAAATTATAGCGACACTTGAGTAAGTTCAATTCATTCAAGCAGAGTCAAAATGGCTTTGTGAATGGGGCACGATGTTTGACCAATGTATTGGAGCTCAGTGGATATACTGTGTTTATTATTTTCAAAAAGGCAGTTGATAAGGTGCCACATCAAAAATTATCATGCAAAATAAAAGCTCGTGGGATAGCAGATTGGCATGGATAGAAGGTTGGCTGAGGAAGCAGAGAATGGGCATAAGTGGGGTCCTTTCAGGTTGGTAAGGTGTAATGAATGGTGTGCCACAGGGATTGGTGCTGGAACATAACCACTTACAATTTATATGAATGACTTAGAAGAAGCGGCAGAAGGTGTGGTTGTCAGATTTGCCAGTGATACTGAGGTAGGTCGGAGAATAAGTTGTAAAGACGACACAAGGAAGCTATAAAATCGATTGATAGATTAACATAGAAACATGGAAAATAGCTGCAGGGGTAGGCCATTCAAGCCAAATGTGAATAGTAAAGATGTGGCAAATGGGGTATAAATTGGGAAAATGTGAAACTGTCCATTTTGACAGGAAAAATAAACAAGAAACATTGGCTAAATGGTGAGAAATTACAGAACTCTGCAATGCAGAGGGATCTGTGTGTCCTGGTGCATAAAACACAAATGGTTAGTATTCAGGTGCAGCAAGTAATTGGGAAAGTTAATAGAATGTTATCATGCATCATGAGGGGAATTGAATACAAAAGTAGGGAAAGTTATGCTTCATTTGCACAAGCCACTGGTGAGATCACATCAGGAGTATTGTTTGTAGTATTGGTCTCTTTAGTTGTGGAAGGATGTAAAAGCATTGGAAGCAGTTCAAAGAAGGTTTACCAGACAAATACCTGACATGGGGGCTGTGAGTTGCTCATGAGGAAATGTTCAATGGGTTAGGCTTTTATCTGCTACAGTTTAGAAGAGTAAAAGATAGCTTTATTAAAATATATAAGATCCCGAGGAATTTTGATAGGATAGATGGGGAGAGAATGTTTCCTATGATGGAAGAATCCCACTTTAGGGGTCACAGAATAAAAATGAGGGCTGCCAATTAAAAATAGAATCCCTACATTGTGGAAGCAGGCCATTCAGCCCGCACCTGTCCTCCAAAAAGCATCCCATCTAGATACATTCCCCCATCCTATTCCCTTAGCCCTGTGTTTCCCATGGCTAATCCACCTTGCCTGTACATCCCTGGACACTATGGGCAATTTAGCATGGCCAGTCCACCTAGTCTGCCCATCTTTGGATTGTGAGAGGAAACCGGAGCACCCGGAGGAAACCCACGCAGACACGGGGAGAATGTGCATACTCCACACAGACAGCGTGGAGACAAAATAGGCAAACAGACAAAAATATAATTTATTCATAAGAAAAATCTTTGTATATATACCTAGTCACAAACACAGTTCTATTCCGTACTGTTGTATATCAAGGAAACAAAGAAAGCATTGGCATTTAACTCTGTCCAAAGACCTCTCTTACACATATTTGAGGCACTAAGAGGGCCTGAGAACTGAACAGGTACCCATTTGCCTTCAGCACAAAGGCCTTAGACAATGGTCCTTCCCACTAATCCTTGGCAACAGCTGCCCCAAACATTAGTGCATTCCACACAGACAATCACCTGAAGTTGGAATTGAATCTGGGTCCTTCGTGTTGCAAGGTAGTGGTACTAGCCGTAGAATCACTGAGCCACCATGGAGCTGAGGTAATTTTTTTTTCTCTCTCTGTTAAGAGTTTTGAGTCTTTGAACTGTCTGTGGAAGGTTTTGAAAACATAGCCCTGGCATACTTTTGTGGTGAGGTGGATAAGATTCTTGGTAAGTAAGGGGGTGAAAGGTTATCTGGGGTGGATGGGAATGGGGTTTTAGGCTTGCAGTCAGACCAGCAAGAGAACTTGTTTTTCATGTTCAATGAGTTTGGATAGTAGACCATCAATACCTGGAGGTTTGGCCATGACAGGTGAGTAATAGCATTGTTAAGATCCTCAATTGAGAGTTCGATGCCCAGCTGTCTTTATCTTCCTCACTATCCATATTCTCCATTGGTAGCGTTCCACACATCTCTACAACTGTTCACTACAGTCAGTGATGATCTCCCCTGCTTCTGTTTTTCAATGGAGCTGTTAATAGCTGAGAACACGGCACAAAAAGGAAATTATCTTGAAGAGCTGTGAAGATTGACTTTAATTTTATTCTTTGGAATGTCTTTAATGCAATAACTGGGACTCATATCAAGTGTCTCGAGTGCATTTTGAAGTAAGAGCTTGAGTTTTCAGAGGTCAATATTCAATTAATTAAAGGCATTAAAAAGGAAGTGGTGTCAGTCCAGATTGAGGGATTTGACAAGTACAGTTAAAGGCTCCAGTCATTCATATTGGGAACCGAGTGGAAGCCCTTAACACCCCTCCCCACCACCAACCTCCACCCCGTCATGTACAGCTTCCACTTTTTCCAGTCGAGAGGTGCTTGCTATCAAACAAATTCTTGTTTGTGAGACCTGTGACCACTCAAAAGAATCTGGGTCTTTAAAAACTGAATCTACATGCCATTGGAAATGTGGAACATAACTCTGTTGAACTATAATGGGGAGGAGTTACCAATGTGACTCTCAGTAGAAAAGCACCAACAGAAATAGATTCTGAACTGCTGGGAGTTTTATATCAAGGTGGGTTGGGAGTGACTGAGAAACCAATCTCAAATGGATAGTGAATGCAGAAGCAGGACTGATATTCTGGAGTCATGCTGTGTGCTTCCCCTGAGTGAGTAGACAGTGGTACATATTGAAAAGGTTAGTTTTGATTGGTCAGTTGTTTTAATCGTTCAAGGGGTGTGGGCATCACTGACTGGACCAGCATTCCTTGCCCATCCCTACTTACCCTTGAGAATGTAATAGTGAAGTGTCATCTTGTACCGCTACAGTCCACCTACTGTGGGTTGACCCACAATGCTGTTGGGGAGGAATGCCAGTATTTTGACCCAATGATAATGAAAGAATGGCGATATATTTCCAAGCCAGGATGGTGAGTGGCTTGGAGGGGAACTTGTACGCTGGTGGTGTTCCCACGTATCTGCCACCTTTGTCCTTCTAGAATCATTATAGAGTCATACAGTACAGAAGAGGCCCTTCAGCCCATCGAGCCTGCACTGACAAGAAGCTTCTTCAAATTGAGATAAAACAATGTGGAGCTGGAGG
>NC_063339.1:8989493-8994125 GCF_021869965.1 Rhincodon typus | reverse complement strand
TTTCTGAAGAAGGGTCCAGACCCAAAACGTCAGCTTTCCTGCTCCTCTGATGCTGCTTGGCCTGCTGTGTTCATCCAGCTCTGCTCCTTGTTAAGTCAGATTCTCCCACATCGGCAGTTCCTACTATCTCTGCCAACTTTATCCAGTCTGGGCTACATGTGACTCCAATCCTACAGCAACGGGGTTGACTCTGAATTGAACAGTTAGCGATGGGCAGAAAATGCTCACTTAGCCTACCATGCCCGAATCTCAATGAATGAGTTTATTTTTTAAAAAAACTTTCTAAAAAAAATGTTTCTTTTAATAAAAGCAGCTCAAGATGTTTCATGGTGTTAGGGAGGTTGAATAAGGACGTTTTGTTCATCTTGAAAGCGATCTCCGGTTTGGAATGTGGCTGTTTCATATTTTCCGTCAATAGTAGCAGCAAATTTGACCTGGAACTCAATACAAGGTGGAGCAGTAAGAAAAGAAATAATTTGAGATCTTGAAAAGAGGATTGAACCACAGTATTTATACAGTAGCACTCAAAGTGATCTTCCTGTTCCAGCAGCCTGTGTGGTTTTGCTCTTTATTCTTCAGGTTTTTTTTCCCAGTGCTTTTTTCTCCTGTGTGTATCAGATTTGATGTTACATTATTGAATACGATGTTATCACAGCGGCTCACAACACCACAGTGGATGATGGAAGCATGAGGGTGGCATTATAGATTCCGACAGTAAGCCACAGGATGCCAGTGACCTGTTGCCTTATCAACCTTGCCATTTCATTTTCTTTGCATCTGAATAAGTTATATTTCCCTCTTTAAGATACAGGGCTCCCCACAGCTTTGGGATTGTTGACATTTGTAGAATGTAAAATCTCACGGTGTGATACTGACTGCAAAGCTTTGTGCTTGTTGTAAACTTACAAGCATTCTTTCTGAAAATAAAACACAAATCGCTCAGATATAGGGATGAATATTTTCCACTTCTGCTTTCTCATGGTCTCCTGAAGTTGCGAAAGCACGTTAGATTTTGGGTCCCTAGGCCCGGCCTTCTGGCCTAGTGTCAAAGGCTGTCAGACTCGAATTTTGGTTGTGTTGACAGCTCTCCTGTCTCTGAACCAGAGATTATGGATTTAAGCCCCACGTCAGTCAGAGGTGCTGTTTTAAAGATGACCATTAAATCTTCTTGCCCTCCTGGGACCTGGGTGGGTGGGGGGAGAAAAAGATTTCAGATACATCATTCAACACCTAAAACGATTAACTGGACATTACCCAATTGCTGTTTCTGGGATTTTCCTGTGAGTAAATTGGCTGCTGCAGGACAACAGTGGGAGCTCAATGCAAGTAGTCAAGTTGGTTTTGCATCATCCTGAGGCTAATTTTTATTCTTTGATGGGACGTGGGCGTCGCTGACAGAGCAAGCATTTGTTGCACAATCCCTAATTGCCTCACTGGGCCATTTCTGAGCAAGTCAAGTTGCTGTGGGTCTGGAGTCATGTGTATTTCCAGGTGACCTCTGACAAGGAGTATCACTAGTGTTAGGGCCACAACTATTCACGTTATACATTAACGATTTGGACGAAGGAACTGAGGACATTGTTGCTAAGTTTGCAGATGACGTGAAGGTAGGTGGAAGAACAGGTAGTGTGGAGGAAGCAGGGAAGTTGCAGAAGGATTTGAACAAGTTAGGAGAGTGAGCAAAGAAATGGCAGATGGAATACAATGTTGGAAAGTGTGAGGTTGTGCACTTTGGTGAGAAGAATAGAGATGTAGAGGCAACATTTTCACACAGAGGGTGGTGTGTGTATGGAATGAACTGCCAGAGGAAGTGGTGGAAGCTGGTACAATTACAACATTTGAAAGGCATCTGGATGGGTACATGAATAGGAAAGGTTTAGAGGGATATGGGCTAAATGCTGGCAAATGGGAACTGGATTAATTAAGGATATCTGGTCAGCATGGACAAGTTGGACAGAAGGGTCTGTTTCCACGCTGTACATCTCAATGACTCTTTGAGAGACGGTCAGCAACAATGTTATCCTCCACTTCCTGGACCTGCTAATAGCCAACTTGGTCAGGCCCATTAACAAACCCACAACGAGCTTGTCTGACCTGCCCACATCTCTTCACACCAGATGCCCAAAGGTTAGGAATACAGGGCTGAAGTGCAACCAAAAACACAACAGAAGATTTCTCCTGGAACTCAGGAGAGGGAGCAATCACCCACAAACAACATATACATGGCCCACAGGCGCCACAGCACAGCAGAATAAACAGTTGGACTGGGAACCCGTGAACCAACTTTACCTACGATTGCAAAGGACTGCCATGTAAAACACCCTCCACCTGACGCAAAGCTGGAGGACTACTGTTTAAAGAATCCTCCACTGGAGACCCCAAGAAACAGCTCATTTTAAAAAAAAAAATTTTCTCTATCACCCTGTTCAGAGATATTGTTACATACCTCTGGAGCAAGTTAGACCCGAACCCAGGATTTCAGGCCCAGAGGTAAGGACATTATCCCTGCACCACAAGAATCCTGCCTTTTTTAGTTCACCTATTTTCTAATCAACCTGCTTAGAGATGTTATTCTACTCCTCTGGAACAGCTAGGATTTGTACCTTCCTGGCTCAAAGGTAGGGATACTACTACTGTGCCACAAGGGTCCTGCACAAGAACCCTGAAAACGCAGAGTCTAATGAGTATTACTTGGACCCCATCAACTGCTGAAAGGGACCTGCATTCTAAAACAGACACCCTCTGCTTTGGGCAGAGGGACAGAAGCCACAATTGACCTTATCCAGAGGTCAGTGGAAATATGAAAGTTGGTTTTAGCATCTCCCACCCTGGAGAATAGGTGGCAGGAGGGTGGAACACTGTGCTGCCCTGAATTGTCACCCATGCTGGATTGCCACTCAACATGGCCTTCCTTTGAAACTGAAGAAAACAATTTCAAATAATTTTCTTTCCCCAGCCTACATCATTTCTATCTGTTCTTTGTCCCAGAGTTTCTGACAGTGGTACCCTGTGATTCCTGGATTGGTGCAGATAATCTTGATACGGTAATGGTTCTCCGAGGACACGAGAGAAATGGACTTTTGATGTTCGGGAATGCAGGCTTTGAAATGAGGGAATAAAACCTGGTTGCGGTAGTAGGGGTGGGATGTGTGTCGTGGGAAAGGGGAACAATGTGCTGCTGATAGAAAAACTAAGAAATGAAAACTAAGGAACGAAGGGGCCAAATGGCCTCTGCTCCTGCTAGTTTCTATGCGTTTTTTTATGAAGAGAACTGTGCCCCAGCCCAAACCACTTGGCAAACCTTCTGCAAACCACGACTCAGCAGGACAGGCTGTTGAGCCTGTTCTTGGTGATAACGTAACTTAATTCCGTTCTTATCTATAAGCTGAATGTTGTCTGTTGAAGAAAGGTGGGAGAGAGGGAATTCCATCACTACATTGAATCATTTAGCCTCTCTCCCCAAATTGGAGAGTAAGTTTGCATAGTTTCCATCACGTTTACGTGTGTGTGTGTGTGTGTGTGTGTGTGTGTGTGTGTGTGTGTGTGTGTGTGTGTATTTGTCTGTCTGTGTGTGTGGATGTGGATGTGTGTGTGTGTCAGTATGTGTGTTTGTGTGTGTGCGCATGTGGGTATCTGTGTGCATCAGCCTGTGTGCATCTATGTTTGTGTGTGTGTGTGTGTGTGTGTGTGTGTGTGTGTATTTATGTATGTTTATGCATTTATGTGTATTTGGGAGGAAAGACATTCGCATCATTTTAATTTAAATCCATACAACAGTGAACTGATTCTGAACCATTAGATAAATGATAGCATGAACTTGGAGAGTGGCAGCTGGATGTTCCTGAGCCTGGTTATTGAGTACACAATCAGAACAGTAGAAGGTTCACTGGACCCAACACTTTAACTCTGTTTCTCTCTCCAGACATGCTGCCAGACCTGCTGCGTTTCTCCAGCAATTTCTGAGTTTGTTTGTTTCCGTTCTCCAGCATCTGCAGTTCTTTCTTCTATTGTAGGGGCAAATGAAACTCTTGCTTTTATAGTTTTCACAATCGAAGCATTTTATTCCCAATTAAGAACTTCTCCACCACCCAATGTAGCCACTGTTGTAATGTAGAAAAGGTGGCAGCCAATTTACACACAGCAAGCTCCCAGAAACAGCAATCCGATCATGAGTGGGTCATCTGTTTTATTGTGGTGCTGACTGACATTGGAGACCTTCTCTGCTCTTCTTTGAAAGAATTCCTTTGGGATCATTCACATCCAAACTGACCAGGCAGCTAGGGCCTCAGTTTGAGATCTCATCCTCTGATTCTGGTGTGACGTGACTATGAAATTTTAGAGTTTTGAAGAGAATCTTTAGGGTAGAGAGACACAAACTTCAACTGCAAAGTTGGGACGAGTAAGACAAGGGGACCTAATGTCAAAATCAGGTCATTTAGCAGAAGAACTCAGAAATAGCTTTTCATACAACCTGTGGTAGGACAGTACTACTCTGTCTCTCTCTGTCTCCCTGTCTCTGTCTGCTGCTCTCTCTCTCTCTCTCTCTGTCTCCCTTTCTCTGTCTGCTGCTCTCTCTCTCTCTGTCTCCCTGTCTCTGTCTGCTGCTGTCTCTCTCTCTGCCCTCTCTCTCTG
>NC_063339.1:8986120-8989483 GCF_021869965.1 Rhincodon typus | reverse complement strand
TCTCTGTTTCCCTGTCTCTCTCTGCCTCTCTCTCTCTCTCTCTCTCTCTCTGTCTGTGAATCATTGCAAATCAGACAGCAATGAATTTTTAACAGTGTTCAGGATTATGGAGCCAGTGTTGTGTTGTTGAATGACAGGATGGATTCTCAGGGCTGAATGGTTAACCGTCTCAGTGTGTTGTATTAAAAATGTAACAGTCATCACAGAACAGACTTGAGATGATTCAGTGAGAGGATATTGTGCAGTATAAGTGTGAGGTTCTCTGGCAGACTTTACGAGTTTTCCCCAGTCACAGCGAGAACCTCATCCTTTTCCTCATTGGGAGTTGGAATGTATAGAAACAAATTGAATATTGCCCTATAAATACCTGCCAGTCCCACCACTGTACGTATTCAGTTACTACTCCTACATCCAAGACTCTAAAAGCTTGCCATATTTGGAGGCAAAATAGTAAAATAAGCTTTTTGTTCTGTTCGGTACACTATAGGGAGGCTAATGTTACAACGTGCCAAATCCAACTCATTAAATTTAATGAATAAGCCTCCCGAGAGGGATACAGACTTGGAAGGTTTGATATCTTACCTGTCACGCAGTCAATGCTATCAATAACAGTGTTTTTTTTTCCCTTCTTTGGCCAAGCTTGTTTCTGGTTCGTCAAAATATGAAGGATTTTCTCTTTTATAAAACCACTTTAACATTTGGTCTGTTCATCACTGATGCAGAGTAGCAGCAGTGTGTTTACCATCTACAAGATGCACAACAGTAACTGACTAAGGCTCCATAGGCAGCACCTTCCAAATTGGTGACCTCTAGAGTCGAGAAGGAGAGCAGATGCATGGGACATCCACCACATGAAAAGTCCCACTCAGCACCCTGATTTGGATATAGGTCACCACTGTTTTTTCAGTATTGCTGGGTCAAAATCCTGGATCTCCCTCCCCAACAGCACTGTGGTACTCCCTCACTGTAACAATTTAAGAAATTGACACCCCCACCACCTTCTCAAAGGCAAGTAGGGATGACCTAACCAGCGAATCCCACATTCGATGAATTAATGATTTTAAAAATTGCTGAATGGGCCAGTTAGGTCACGTGTGAACCTCCAGGAATCAACCTCGCATGAGAGATGGCAACCCTACACCTATCTTACACCCACAACTTTGCAAATGTCATTACCAAGTTCCACACCTTAAATTTTAAGTAGACTAAAAGGGACACTCCCTGTACAACAGCTTCTTTCCATCACAAAAACAGAAATTGCTGGAAAAGGTCTGGACCGAAATGTTAACTCTGACTATGGGACTATGGGACTATGGGACTAAGGGGCATGGGACTTAACCTCTGAAAGAGCCAACAGTGATTTGATGGGCCGAATATCCTCTTTCCGTGCTGCATTATTCTGGAGTACCAAACAAAATCTCCTCCTGATA
Source organism: Rhincodon typus (assembly GCF_021869965.1). Classification (NCBI taxonomy): domain Eukaryota; kingdom Metazoa; phylum Chordata; class Chondrichthyes; order Orectolobiformes; family Rhincodontidae; genus Rhincodon; species Rhincodon typus. The sequence goes on along the minus strand of NC_063339.1, from coordinate 8,988,053 downwards.
ATTTAAAGGGTTTGTGCAGAATGTGAGCTATTTCCAGGTCATTTGTCACTCACTGGTGTGCTGTGTGGGAGTCGCTCTAATTGAAATGAGGACCGATGGATAAATGGGATGGAAATTTAACTGGATTGGCTTTCTCCATCATTGTCCATTGATGCCCGCTGAATGTTAGGTGCATGGACATGGAGCGGTTTGGGATTGACTTTGATGCCTTCACTTCCAAATGGGTAAATTAACTAAGCCAACATTCTCAGTGCAGGCTCGTCCATGGAAAATGCAGAGAGAGCATTAGAGATGTGCAACATGGAAACAGACCCTTTGGTCCAACTCGTCCATGCCAACCAGATATCCTAAATTAATCTAGTCCCATTTGCCAGCATTGGGCCCATATCCCTCTAACACCTTCCCATTCATATACCCATCCAGATGCCTTTTAAATGTTGTAATTGTACCAACTTCCACCACTTAAACATTGTAATTGTACCCATATCCACCATTTCCTCTGGAAGTTCATTCCACGCATGAACCACCCTCTGTGCAAAAAAAATTGCCTCTTGTGTCTTTTTTAAATCTTTCTCCTCTCACCTTTAAAAATATGCCCCCTAGTCGTACTTTGCAAATGATCTGAGGAGGATTCCGGAGAGAAGGATGGATTGGTAGGAAGCAAAAGGAAAAAGTACATGGAAAAATGTACTCTGTGCCTTGTTAAACTGAGCGTGGAATTACTTTGCAACTGGTTGCAGTGGGCATGTGTTTGCAGCTCCTAAATTGCCTCTGATTATCAGTCAGACACAGAGGGAACACAAGCCTGTTTGGCTTTGGCGATGCACAAATATTTGCATTGCTTCACTAAGTGGAAAGAGAGAGAGATGTCTCTGAGGTTGTTTTAATGTCACATTGTTGAACAGTGCAGTGGATTGCTTGATCAAATGTCTGTCTCTAACTGGCATCGCTTGATGTTGATATGGAATGCAAGAAACTGAAGGGGGTGATCCATTCGAAGTTGAAAGTAGAAGACAATTGGAGTTGTAAAATTGAATCTGCAGAACCTTTTTAGATCGCCATGTCTGATTATTTATCATTTTGAATTTACACACACACTATCTGCCTGCCAATCTCACAATCTCATCATTTAATCCTCCCTGTAGATTTTTCTATTTTTGCCTATTCTATCTATTTCTATCATCATATTCTCCCTCATTAAGTACCTCACAATATGTGTCTGTCTATCTCACTGTATCTGCCTGTCTATCTTAACATCAATCAGTCCTGCTATCGATCCATCATAGCTTCTGTCTGTTTGTTTCCTCCAGTATTTATCTGTCTCACTAGATCACTGACTGTCAACCTCACTGTTTATCTATCGATGATTATAAGTGTTCATCTCATCATCTGTCTATCTCATGATAAACTTACACCCGGAGCAGATGCTTTACTTATTTGGGTAAAATAAATAGTTGAACGTTCCAGATCCAATTTACCTCCTCCCCTTATTCTGTCCAGTTTGTTGCCCCCACTCTGTTTAGTTTATCCCCATTCATCATTACCCCTGTCCTCAATGCCCCATCCTGTTTACCACCTCCAAATCCCTCCACATTAACAATCTCTCCCAGTCTGATCTATTTACACCTTTGCACTTCCTGTCCAATTTCAGTCCCACTGCCTAACTAATTTAGACCCTGCCATCCCTGTCCAGTTTATTCCCCCCATCAATGTCAACATTAACAACCCCTTTCTCATCCAATTATTCTCACTCCCTGCTCAATTGGTGCCTTCCTATCTCCAGTCCAAATTATTTTTTTCTTAAATGCATGTGACAATAAATCATTCAGTTTAATACCTGCTGCCCATTCAATTTAATACTTGCCTGACTATTCATACGTTAGTATATGTGTTGGTCTGCCTGTTGGTGTACAGGTAGATGTGTCGGTCTGCC
>NC_063339.1:8985814-8986110 GCF_021869965.1 Rhincodon typus | reverse complement strand
TCGGTCTGCCTGTTGGTGTACAGGTAGATGTGTCGGTCTGCCTGTTGATGGACAGGTAGATGTGTCGGTCTGCCTGTTGGTGGACAGGTAGATGTGTCAGTCTGCCTGTTGGTGACAGATAGATGTGTCGGTCTGCCTGTTGGTGGACAGGTAGATGTGTCGGTCTGCCTGTTGGTGGACAGGTGGATGTGTTGGTCAGTCTGTTGGTGGACAGGTAGATGTGTTGCTCTGCCTGTTGGTGTACAGGTAGATGTGTTGGTCTGCCTGTTGATAGTCAGGTAGATGTGTTGGTCTGC
>NC_063339.1:8908689-8985804 GCF_021869965.1 Rhincodon typus | reverse complement strand
TTGGTCTGCCTGTTGGTGGACAGGTAGATGTGTTGGTCTGCCTGTTGGTGGACAGGTAAATGTGTTGCTCTGCCTGTTGGTGGACAGGTAGATGTGTTGGTCTGCCTGTTGGTGGACAGGTCGATGTGTTGGTGTGCTTGGTGATGGATATGTTGGTCTGCCCGTTGACAGGCTTGTAGGTTTGCTGACCTGCCTACTTATAGACTGCTAGATGTGTTTCGCTGCCTGTAGACTGCCTTCTGTCAGCGTATGTCCACCATTCACTGATGCAAGTTAACCATCAGCATATTAAAAGCTCGATCAATCAATCAAGGAATTAATTCACTTTCACATTTGTGACATTGCCACTGTCTGAAAAACTTGAAATTCCAAACTTGACAGCAAGCAAAAGAAGAAAAAAAAGCGATTTGCAGTTATAGCTTAAAACAAAGAACTGCAAATGCTGGAGATCTGAAACAAAAACAGAAGAGAAACTCAGCAGGTCTGGCAGCATCTGTGAGGAGAAAGCAGAGTTAACATTTTGAGTGTAGTGATTTATCCTCAGACCCGTTAGAAAACGTGGTATTTATACCGGAGTTGAGGTGGAGAGGGATGGGGTGGGGGTGCTGGCAAAGGGAGGGAGAGGTGAGTGGAGAGATGGAGATGGAGCCTGTGAGAGAATTATGAAAGGTATAGGTGGAGTTTTTACACATCCCACACCCAGTCCTGTTATGACATGCGTTACTCACCCATTCACAAGTACTCTAAAGCCCATTGTCCAATCGTATGAGTTGCATTCAGCACAGTTTGCCTATTTTCTCCCTCTTAGCTTTTATTTCACGTTTTTTTTTAGCTTTTCTTTTGTACTGGGCTGCTTCTCATTCTGATGAAGAGTCACTGGACTCAAAGCATCAACTCTGCTTCCTTCCCACAGACGCTGCCAGATCTGCTGAGTTTCTCAAGCGATTTCTGGCTCATGTTTGCAATTGTGTCACCTGCCTCAGACAATTTTAATTTCATAATGCAATCGCCACAGCTGATTTGCACACAGCAATGTCCCAAAATCTGCAGTGACCAGGTCATTTATTGCAGTGAAGCAAAAACAAAATACAGCAGAGGCTGGAGATCTGGAATGAAAACAGAGAACCTCAGAAGATCTGGCATCATTGCTGGTCAGAGAAATGGCGTTGACATTCCAAATCTGATCTAACTTTTCTTCAGAACTGTCCCAAACACTGCCAGATCTCTTAGAATGTTTTCTTGTCTTATTGGTAGGTAGCACAGATTAAATATTGTGGATGTGGTTTGTTGGAAATATTCAAATAGATTTATTAACAGCTCAGCCCATAGCTAGTAGATACAGAAGAGTAGAGGATGTGGCCTCCTGCTAGATGAGATACTTTTTATTGAACCTCCTCAATAACGTTTTTACACACGCCTAGAGCAGGTAGGACTTGAACCCAGTCCTCCTGGTTCAAAGGTAGAATGACTACTACTATGCCACAAGGGCCCCTTCTGCTGCACTATACCTTATGTCTTAGTCTTCAGCACGTTTCTGTCTTAAGCCCTTAAAGCAACACAACTCTTGTAGCAAGGACAATCAAGTTTCTCCAGCACTTTCTGCTTTTGTTCATTTTAGTGATTCTGGTTGAAAGATAAATGGTGACCAGGGCCCCAGGGAGAGCTCCCTGACTCTTCTTTGTGATACTGCCTTTGGATCATTTCATCCATCTGCAAATTGGGGGCCTTGGTTTAACATCTCACCCTTAATCATTATCAATGCAGCATTCCTACAGTACTGCACTAGGAGCTTCGTTTATGTGGTTCTGTTTCTGAAGTTGGACTTAAACCAATTTCTATGGATACGCCATAGAAAGCATCCAATTTGGATGAATCATAGCTTGGTTATGGTGACTGCTCTACTCAAGACCGCAAGAAAATTACAGAGAGTTGTCCATCACACAGACAAACCTTCCTTTCATGGGCTCTGTCTGTGTCTTGGGAAAGCAGCCAACATAATCAAAGACCCCTCCCAAACTAGTTATACTCTCTTCCATCCTCTTCCATCAGGCAGAAAATACAAAAGTTTGAAAACATAAAATCTCCCCAGCCCCGGCCTCATCCCATGACCAACCCTCCCTCTCATCCCCACCTCCTTGACCTGACACAACCTGTCCATCTTCTCTCCCACTTATCCGCCCCTCCCATCCCACTGACCAATCCCCACCACTCCCTACCTGCATCCACCTATCACCATCTCACCTGCCTTCCCCAGCCCCACCCCTCCTCTCTCTATTTATTTCTGAGCTCCCTTCCCCCTCCTCATTTCTGAAGAAGGGCCCCAATCCGAAACATCAACTTTCCTGCTCCTCTGATGCTGCCTGGCCTGCTGTGTTCCTCCAGCTCCACACTGTATTATTTCAACAGATTCGAGAGCAGCTTCTTCCCCGCTGTTACCAGATTAATGAATGGACCTCTCATACGTTAGAGTTGATCTTTCTCTGCACCTTCTCTGTAGCTCTAACACAACATTCTGCATTCTGTTCTATTACCCTGATATACTCATGTAAGGTATGATTTGTCTGGTTAGCACGCGAACCAATACTTTTCACTATATCTCGGTACATGTGACAATAATAAATCAAATCAAATCAAACCATGAGGTGATAGCACTGCCAATTGAGCAACAGATGACCCCTCAATGAACTCCATTTTGAATGATCAAGCTTCAAGATTGCTGGCTCTAGAATGATTATATTTTGATCTAAGTAAAACATATTTTTGAAATGTCACGTACACCTTAATCTGCTAATCCACAGATAGAATCCAATTTGTGACACATTCTGTGATCTTTTCCTGTCTATTTCCCAAGAACCTTAATGAAAACCAAGCTCCTTTCTTGGTCTGACAAGCTCACCGTGCCCAGGAAGTAGAAATTTCCCAACTAAAGGTTTCCACCTGTGAATAATCTCATTGATCTCTTACTCAAAAAAGATTTTAAATTCTAATGTCTTGACAGTTGGAAACTCTGGGAGGGTCAGCTATGGTTTAATGAAGAGAGAAAGAGAGTAATTAATTTTAAATGGAATCACTTTACACAAAAGATGATGAATTCAAAAGAATAAATTGGCACGAGGAGTTGACACAAGGGACTGATCAAATATTTACCTGAGAAAAGTTTGAGAAAGAGCAGTTCAAGATTTTTTTTTGTTGTTGCTTTTAGTTTTGAGAAGGATAGAATACGATGGTTTCTTTTATTCTTATACCAGTCTCTCCAAAGATAGCTGTGTCATTGGAGCTAGTCATTGGTGGAAGGCCGATGAATCTAAGGACAGTGGATCAAGGTAATCAGCAAATGAACCAAAGGCAGCATGAGGATAAACCGTTTTAAGCAGCAGTTGGTTATGATCTGGAAGACCTTTGTCTGGAAGTGTTGAGTTGACCCAAATTGGATAGTGCCTTGCTAAAGGGAATTGGATAAGCACTTGACATACAATTTGTAGAGTGACGGGGCAAGGACGGAGATGTGGGACGAACTAAATTGCTCTTGCGCAGAGTGGTTGTAGGTTCAATGGCTAAATATTCTTATTCAGCACTTTAACCATTCTATTCTGGTATAAAAGAATAAAGACTGTCCTTAAGGCTGAGGAACATCACTTTCCGAGGATGAAAGTTAACACGTTTTATAACAATTGGAACAAGAACAAGTGGATCTCATTGACCCCTGATTGGGGTTGCTAACCTGGGCCAATCAGGCAGATTGACAGATATGAATGGGAGATTCAGGAGGTCTCCTCAGTCTAAGCACTGGCTTTGAACTGGTTGGTCAGAGCCCATGTACTATGCACATGTAAATAAAAAATGACTTGGTGAAGGGATACCAGCCTCTGTGCTGTTATTTCACAAATTAAAGGCTGATCCTTACAGTGCTTCATTTTTAGGGAAATCGCTTTATTCTGGGCCATCTGACCCCCTGAGCTGTTTATATGCGACAGCAGTCTTCACTCCACATCATTCTATGAAGCTTTCCCCAACTGCGCAAATTCATAATTGTGACAGAATCCAAATGCGATTCTGTTTATCTTTCTGTTGGGTTCTGCCTTGTGGAAGGTCCAAGCTCCAGTGAGGTTCTGGGACCACTCCACATGGAAGAGGAGCTGATGCTGGTTTCTCGTGGCTTCCTCGTTTTTCCCTCAGCATCCCTCATCCAGAGTGAACTGCAAGCAAAAGCCCCTGTCTACCCTTTACAAATATGGGAAGGACATAAAGCCTTGCTCCTGCAACCGTTGTACACCCAACCCACCCCTCCATCTTTAAGACATCCACTGTGTGGGACATCATTCCAATATTGCAAGCTGACACTGTGGCTCACTATTGTATGGAGTGAAATCCTAATCCCAAATTTCAGAGTCAGAGGCAGGAATCTTGTTAGTGAGTCACTGGTGCTCCATCTGGTTGTAGGACATCGAATGCGTGTTTATTACCCATGGTCAGGATAAGTAGACCTCGAATAGGGCAGGTACTGAGGTGGCAGGTACATAATTTAGTGCCATTAGCTAATGTACTGGTTTAGCAGGTCCATCCCACTCCAGACCACTTTGTCGGGATTGGGATGAGACTCAGTATGGTTTCCTGTACACAAGCAGCAGGTAATTGATTAACATGAGTTAAATTGCTGTGGTGTGGTAGATTTTACCTGTTTGAGGGAGCACATTTTAAATTTCCCACCACTGTCATCACAAATCAGGAGTTGATGCCATTTTTACCTGGGAGCAGGACACTCTGTGGGGTGGAGGAGAGCGTGAAAAGCCAGTGGTCGTGGTAGACGTTGGTACTAATGACGTAGGTTAACATAAGGGATGAGGTTCTAAAAGCAGAATGTAGAGAACTGGGAACAAAGTTAAAATGCAGATCCCAAAGGTAGTTATCTCAGGATTACTACCAGTGCCATGGTCTAGTCAGAATAGAAACAGCAGGATATTTAGGATGAACAAAAAAAAACTTTCTCACACAGCAAGCGGGTAGAGTATGGAATGCGCTACCTGGAAATGTGATGGGGGTCAGGCCACTGGATGATTTATCCCTCTGTATCTGAATAACAAAGTGAAATGATGAGCTGATATAGACACATAAATAAGTATAATTTGTTAGCTATTACAGCAACATGTTGAAGTGATGACATAGATTAGGAACTGAATTTTGAATGGTACATATCATTGAGGAAGGGCAGGAAATTAGAAAAAAGGTGGAGGTGTGGCAGTATTAATTAATGATGGTATTACTGGAAGACAAAGGATTAGAAGTTATTCTAGATCAGGATTTATTTTATTTCTTCATACAGTGGGGATATTGCTGCCTGGGCCAACATTTCAGGCCCATGCCTAGTTGCCTTTGAGACAAATGGTGCTGAGTTACTTTCTAGAACTACTGCACTCTATTTGGTGTGGGTGTATCCACAAGGAATCACGTCTCTACTCAGAAAGTGGTAGGGGCGTGGAATGCATTGCTGGGGCGGGTAGTGGAGTTGGCCTCATTAGGGGCATTTAAGCGGCTATTAGATAGGCATATGGGTGATAGTATAAGGTAGGGGTGGAGGTTAGGTAGACCTTAGGATCAGGGTAAAATTTCGGCACAACATCGTGGGCCAAAGGGCCTGTACTGTGCTGTACTGTTTTATGTTCTATGTTCTATGAACAGGTGGCTGAAAAGCTGGTGCGAGGGGGAAGGTTTCAGACTCGTGGAGCATTGGGACCGATTCTGGGGGAGGTGGGACCTGTACAAACTGGACGGGTTACACCTGGGCAGCACCGGGACTGATGTCCTTGGGGGGGACTTGGTAGAGTGATTGGCAAGGGATTAAACCAGTGTGGTAGGGGGGATAAGAACCAGAGGAATAGAGCAGCAGATGCAGAAATTGGGGAAAATGTAGGAACCAGGGCAAACATGACGAGGAACAGGCAGGGAAATGCTGTTGTAAAGAGCAGGGGAGGTGGTCTGTAATACATGTCAGTTAATGCAACAACTATAACAGGCAAGATGGCTAAGACCATAAGAAATAGGAGCAGAAATTAGGCCATTCGGCCCACCGAGTCTGCTCCGCCATTCAATCATGGCTGATAAGTTCCTTAACCCCATTCTCCCGCTTTCTCCTGGTAACCCTTGATCTCCTTGATAATCAAGAACATATCTATCTCAGTCAAAGAGAGCATTGGTTAGTTCTTGGAACTATGACATTACTGCAATTACGGAGACTTGGCTGAAAGAGGGACAGGACTGGCAGCTGAATGTCCCAGGATTAAGATGTTTCAGGTGTGATAGAAAGGGATGTAAAAAGGGGTGGGGAAGTTGCATTTATGGTAAAAGAGTACCTCACAGCTGTACAGAGGAAGGATACATCAATGGACCCGTGTAGTGAGGCAGTATGGTTGAATTCAGGAATAGGAAAGGTGAAACCACAATGCTGGGGGTATACTACAGGCCTCCCAATAGCTACTGGGAGATAGAGGAGAGAATGTGCAGACAGATTTTGGAAAGATGTAAAAGCAGCGGGGTTGTTGTGGTGGGTGATTTTGACTATATTGACTGGGAGTCACTGGGGCAGAATTTGTAAGGACCATTCAGAAAGGTTCCTTGACACAATATGTAATCAGTCTAACCAGGGATGGGGTTATACTGGACCTGGTTTGGGAAATGAGCCCAGCCAGGTGAGGGACGTTTCACTGGGGGAGTATTTCGGGAGTAGTGACCATAATACCATGATATTTAAGATACTCATGGATAGGGATAACAGAGGTCCTCGGGTGAAGGTGTTAAATTAGGGGAAGGCAAACTACATTTATATTAGACAGGAACTGGAGAGTGTTGATTGGAAGTGGCTGTTTGAGGGTCAATCCACATTGGGAGTATTTCAAAAGCCAGTTGATAAGAGTTTAGCAGTGGCACGTTCCTGTGAGAATGAAGGATAGGTATGGCAAGCTACGTGAACCATGGATGTCATGACCTTGGTCAAAAAGAAAAAGGAAGCACATGTAAGATCTAGGAGGATGGCAACTGACAAAGCCCTTGAAATATATAAGGAAAGTAGGAAAGAACTTAAGCAAGGAAATAGAAGGGCTAAAAGGGGTCATGAAAAGCCATTAGCCATCAAGATAAGGAGAATCCTAAGGCTTTTATAAATATGTAAAAAGCAAGAGGGTAGCCAGGGAAACAGTTGGCCCACTCAAGGCAAAAAGAGGGAATGTATGTGTGGATCCAGAAGAGGTAGGTGATGTCCTAAACGAATACTTTGTATCAGTATTCACCAAAGAGCAGGAATTGATGGAGGATCATCTCAGGGAAGGGAGTATCGAGTTTCTAAGCCACGTTGCTATTAAAACTGAAGAGGTGTTGTGCATCTTAGAAAGTATTAAGATAGATATGCCCCCAGGTCCTGATGGGATCTATCCCAGAATCTTGAAGGAGGCAAGAGAACAAATTGCTGGAGCGTTTGCAGACATCTTTGTACCCTCTTTGGCCACAAGTGAGGCCCCAGAGGACTGGAGAATAGCCAGTGTTGTCCCATCATTTAAGAAGGGTGACAGGGAAAAGTCCAGGAAATGACAGACCTGTGAGCCTCATGTCAGTGGTAGGGAAATTATTGGAAAAGATTCCCAGGTACAAGATCTATATGCATTTTGAAGCAAATGGACTTATTAGCGATAGACGACATGGCTTTGGGTGCCTCACTAATTTGATTGAGTTTTTTCAGGAGGTGATGAAGATGATTGATAAGGAGAAAGCAGCTGATGTTGTCTACATGGACTTCAGTAAAGCATTTATCCCTGAAAGTTGCCACCCAGGTTGATAGGGTTGTTAAGAAGGCGTACGGTGTGTTAGGTTTTATTGGTAGAGGGATTGAGTTTCGGAGCCATGCAGTCATGCTGCAGCTGTACAAAACTCTGGTGCGGCCGCACTTGGAGTATTGCATACAGTTCTGGTCACCGCATTATAGGAAGGATGTGGAAGCATTGGAAAGGGTGCAGAGGAGATTTACCAGGATGTTGCCTGGTATGGAGGGAAGGTCTTATGAGGAAAGGCTGAGGGACTTGAGGCTGTTTTCATTAGAGAGAAGAAGGTTAAGAGGTGACTTAATAGAGACATACAAGATGATCAAAGGATTAGATAGGGTGGACAGTGGGAGCCTTTTTCCTCGGATGGTGGTGGCTTGCACGAGGTGACGTAGCTTTAAATTGAGGGGTGATAGATATAGGACAGATGTCAGAGATAGGTTCTTTACTCAGAGAGTAGTAAGGGCGTGGAATGCCCTGCCTGCAAAAGTAGTAGACTAGCCAACTTTAAGGGCATTTAAATGGTCATTGGATAAATATATGGATGATAATGGAATAGTTTAGGTTAGATGGGCTTCAGATTGGTTTCACAGGTCGGCACAACATCGAGGGCCGAAGGGCCTGTACTGCACTGTAATGTTCTATGTTCTATGTTCTAAGGTCCCTCATGGCAGAGAGGTACAAAAGGTGAATTCACATGGTATCAGAGATGAGCTGGAAAGATAGATATAGAACTGGCTTAGTCATAGGAGACAGAGGGTAGCAATGGAAGGATGCTTTTCAGAATGGAGGGCTGTGACTCGTGGTAAAAACCGAAAGAACTGTGGATGCTGTAAATCCGAAACAAAAACAGAAGTTGCTGGAAAAGCTCAGCAGGTCTGACAACATCTGTGAAGAGAAATCAGAGTTAATGTTTTGGGTCCGGTGACTCTTCCTCAAGTTAACCCTGATTTCTTTTCACAGATGTTGCCAGACCTGCTGAGCTTTTCTAGCAACTTCTGTTTTTGTGTCTGTGACTAGTGGCGTTCCATTGGGATCAGTGCTGGGACCTCTGCTGTTCATGATCGACATAAATGATTTGGAAGAAAATATAGCTAAAATCCCCCATACCAGGCAACATCCTGGTAAACCTCCTCTGCACCCTCTCCAAAGCATCCACATCCTTCTGGTAGTGGGGTGACCAGAACTGTATGCAATACTCCAAGTGTGGCCAACTAAAGTTTCATAATGCTGAAGCATACCTCATCTATCCTTATACTCAATGCCCCTTCCAATGAAGGCAGACATGCCATGAGCCTTTTTTACTCCCTTATCTACCTGCGCTGCCACCTTCAGTGATCTGTGGACTTAATACCCAGATCCCTTTGCAAAGGGACAGTCTAAGGATATATTGTGGGCCATTTAGGACTGAGATGAGGAGAAGTTTCTTCACCCAGAGAGTGGTGAAGCCTGGAATTCTCTGACACAAAAGAGGTTGAGACCAAAACATTGAATGTTTTCAAGAAGGAGTTAGAGATGGTGCTTAGGATGAAAGAGTATGGGAAGTAAGCGGGAACAACGTACTGAGTCGGATGATCATATAGATTGGCAGAGCAGGCTTGAAGGGTTGAATGACCTATTCCTGCTCCTAATCTCCATGTTTCTACGAGATGTTTATTCCTACACAGAATACACCAGCAGTTGTACATGCCAGATGTTCTACATAGTCTCCCAGCTACCATTATTTTAAGCGAAAGCACAGAACCCATATTGTTGTTTTCTTTGTTGTGTGGTTGGCATGTTTGCAATAACCAGTGAAAAGCAACAATTGTAGGGGGATGACTGGAATTTTGCAGTCGTCCTGTGACCCCCATGTGAGAGTCAAGGAATGGGCCACGCGGTTGGAGGCAGGCACTCCATGGAGACCCAGGGAGGGAAATCAATCCCCTACAGATACACTGCTGGATTACTCAGCTCCATAGTGGCCTCAGGTGACCCTGAGGAGGGGCCTTCTCTCCACAGCGATGCCCTCGGCTTCTAAAGGCAGTCTCAAACTGAGAAATTCAAAAACCTTTGGAGATAAAGTTCCTCAAAATACAGGTGCCCTGTCTGCCTTAGATGGATTTCTATTAGCTTGACTGTATCCCCAATTTGACAATTAAGTGAAGATCTCTGCCAGGTGATTGTTCTCTGGCCAGTGGAGGTTTAGGACTCCCGTTTGACCCCTACTTTGGCAACCTGACCAAAGTCCGTGCCCATGTTCCAGTTGACACAATATGCAAGGTCTCAAACACTGTCTAACTGAGAGATAGGCATTCGGCCACCCTCTCTGCAGCAGTCATAAGCCAACTTTAGACTCATAGAGTTGTAAAGCAAGGAAACAAGCTCTTCAGTCCAGCTCGCCTATGCTGACCAGATGTTCCAAATTAATCTCATCCCATTTGCCAGCATTTAGCCCATATTCCTCTAAACCCTTCCTTTTCATTATTTATTAATGGGAAGAGGGCGATGCTGGCAAGGCAGCATTTATTGCCTATCCCTAATTGCCCAGAGGGCAGTTCAGAGTCAACCACATTGCTGTGGGCCCGGAGTCACATGTAGGCCAGACCAGATAAGGATGGCAGTTTCCTTTCCTAAAGGACATTAGTGAACCAGATGGGTTTTTTTTCCTGACAATCAACGATGGATTCATGGTCATCATTAGACTCTTAATTCCAGATATTTTATTGAATTCAAATTCCACCATTGGCCATGGCAGGATTTGAACCTCGGTCCCCAAAATGTTATCGCAGTCTCTGGATTAACAGTCTAGCAATAACACCACTAGGCCATTGCCACTCCTGTACCCAGTCAGCTGTCTTTTAAATGTTGTATTTGGACCAGCATCCACCACTTCCTCTGGCAACTGATTTCATACACGCACCACCCTCTGTATGAAAAAGTTGCCCATTGGGTCTCTTTTAAATCTTTCCCCTCTCAACTTAAACCTGTGCCCTCTAGTTTTGGACTCCCCTACCCATGCCCCTCATGATTTTATAAACTTCCGTAAGGTCACCCCTCAGTCTCTGGCGCTCCAGGGAAAATAGCCCCAGCCTATTAAGCCTCTCCCTCTAGCTCAAACCCTCCAGCAGACCTCGTTCTACAGTATTGCTAAAAATTACAAATTCACAATATGAATCAGGTCGTTAAAATGTTTTTATTCCTGACTTTAAAAGCAATCATGCTGTGTATTATGGATGTCTGCACATAAAATCACATGGATTGCAGACAGCTTATTCCCATTTATTTGTCTGATGATGGGATCAATTAATAACAGTAGAAAGGTCATTTCTTGAAACAAACGTTTTCCTCCCTTGGGAAATTTAACTTGATCTTAACGGATTCTCCAATGCACACAGGCAATGTGTATTGACCGAAATTGCAGGTTCAGTTTCCCATGTCTCAGAGTTTATAACCTCAACAGCGTGGCCTTCAGTGACCTTTATGCTGCAAGAACGTACATTTCTGTCTGTCGATGTCATCAAATATCTCAACACAGTGGACAGTGAGTCAAAACAAAAGAGAAGTTTAGAAAAAGCAAGTGAAAACTTAATGATCAAGGAGATGGAAATTGAGAAATGCCTCATTGGAGGAAAGTGAGTCCCATGGGAGAAAGGGTTTAGGATATTTGAAGAAGCTCGAAGACCGTGTCCCCCTAGAGAGATTGATGGTGGGGGAAAGAGAGGAAAGAGCCAGTGAAATAAAGAGTCATAGAGATGTACAGCATGGAAACAGACCCTTCGGTCCACTTCCTCCACGCCGACCAGCTATCTTAAATTAATCTAGTCCCATTTGCCAGCATTTGGCCCATATCCCTCTAAAGCCTTCCTATTCATGTACCCATCCAGATGCCTTTTAAATGTTGTAATTGTACCAACATCCACCACTTCCTCTGGCAGCTCATTCCATACATGCACCACCCTCAGCATGAAAAGTTACCCCTTCGGTCCCTTTTAAATCTTTCCCCTCTCACCTTAAACATATGCCCTTTAGTTTTAGACTCGCCTACCCTGGGAAAAGACCCTGACTATTCACCCTATCCATGCCCGTTGTGATTTTATAAACCTCTATAAGATTGCCCCTCAGCCGGCAACACTCCAGGGAAAATAACCCCAACCTGTTGAGCCTCTCCCTATAGCTCAGTACCCTCTGACCCTGGCAACATCCTTGTAAATCTTTGCTGAACCCTTTCAAGTTTAACATCATCTTCCCTATAGCAGGAAGACCAGAAATGGAGAGGTTGGAGCTGAGGTAAATTACAGTGTTAAGAAAGGGGCTGTGTTGGTAATAAGAGACAAAAAACCTGCAGATGCTGGAATCCAAAGTAGACAAACAGGAGGCTGGAAGAACACAGCAGGACAGGCAGCATCTGGAGGAAAGGAGAAGTTAATGTTTCGGGTATAATCCTTCTTCAGGACTGGATATGGGGTAGGGGGAGCTGCAGATAAAGAGGTGGGGGGTAGCGGAATAGTGGGTGATAGGTGGACGCTGGTGGTAGGTACAGCCTGGTTGGTCAATGGGAGGGATGTATCCAGTTGGTGGCTGGAAGGGGATGTGGGTTCAGAAGTTGGAATGGAAGGGGACACGGGGGATGGGTGGGAAAGTTATTTGAAATTAGAGAACTCAATGTTGAGTCCTGCGGGCTGTAGGGTGCCAGGCAGAAGATAAAGTGTTGTTCCTCAAATTTGCATTCTGAGTCGCTGCGACACTGGAGAAGGCCGAGGATGGACATGTCGGAGGGGGAGTGGGGGTGTGGGAGTGGGAGTAGCTGGTGATAAACTGGCAAAGTCAGCTATGGCCAGGAATGTCCCAACAAAGTGCAGTGAGGGTAAGAAGCTGATGCCTGCTGTTTATCAAAGAGTTGGATAAGCGTTTAATGGCCAAGAATGTTATGGATATCTTCTTGTCAACCCATTCAGAGATTTCATTTCACCAATCTGGAACCGATGGAGCTTGAACCTAGAACCTTCTGGTTCAGCAGGCACGGACCTTACCATTACACCACAACAGTCCTGAATGGAGTTGTGTAAGGTACAGATCTGAAGGAGTTAATGTTCATGTTACATTGAGCTCCATCCATCCTATTGAATGACCTCTAACAACCTTTACTCTGTATGTAGCTGAGTCTAGGAGATGTCAATCCTACCAGTCAGGGTAATCCCACAAAGAAGTCAACAGTTATTAAGGATGGGTATAGACACAGCTGTTGTGTTGCTAGGTTGAATGGAGATGTTTTTATAGTCCAAGGCTGGGTGAACAATCTATATTGTCCCTTGATAAATAATGGACATTGCAGAACAATCTCTTATCCTTGTTAAATGTAGAACCCACATGGCCAACTGAGGAACGCAGCTTATGGATCTAATGGCCTTTTATCTCCATTACTCCTTGGAGATTTTTTGATATTCTGTCATGAGATGTTGATGTTGCTGACAAGAACAGCATATGTTGCCCATTCATAATGAGTTCTGATGAAGAGTCACCGGACTTGAAACATTAACCCTGCTTTCTTCCCACAGCAGCTGCCAGACCTGCTGAATTTCTCCAGCACTTTCTGCTTTTGTCCCCCTAGTTCTAGGCTCTCACACAAGAGGAAACACCCTTTCAGCATCCATCCTGTCAAATTGACTGAGGATCTTTATAAAAATCTTCATTAAAATCACTTCTTATTCTTTGTAACTCCAACACTGGCAACAACTCACTGTCTGATTTGTATCTGCGTTGTAGATTCAATATAATTCCATCAAGACCACACCAGGTACTTCAGCAGGTTTCCCTGGCTGAGGGACATTTTCAGCAATTTTCAGCCTTTTAAAGCAATCATACAGTCATTTTCTACGCTATTCTACAAATGGTCAGATTTACTATATCCTATTTCACCACTTATCCCAATGAGGGTTGAAGTCTGAGCAGCAGATTGTTAAGTCCAGTGCCATTATCATTCAACTCCTGGACCTGTATCGATGGAATTAACTTTCTTGTTGTCTTATCTTTTGCAAACCCCATGGTTGGGATGATTAATACGCTGGAGTTATATGCTCCCCGCCTATTGGCTGAAGGCAAGTTCTCAATTGTTATGCATGACCACCCCCCCCCCCACCCCGGTAGGCAATGGCCTAGTGGTATTATCACTGGACTGTTAATCCAGAGACCCAGATAATGTTCTGGGGACCTGAATTCGAATCCCGCCATGGCAAATGGTGGAATTTGAATTCAATAGAATATCTGGAATTAAGAATCCAGTGGTGACTGTGAATCCATTGTTGATTGTCAGGAAAAACCCATCTGGTTCACTCATGTCCCTTAGGAAAGGAAACTGCCATCCTTACCTGGTCTGGCCTACATGTGACTCCAGACCCACAGCAATGTGGTTGATTCTGAACTGCCGTCTGGGCAATTAGGGATGGACAATAAATGCTGCTGAGTCAGCGACGCCCTCATCCCGTGAATGAATAAAGAATTTAAAAAAAAGATCTGTTTGAGAGGACAAGGAATACAGCAGCAATGAGGAACTTACATGATCAAATCAAGCTAGTTGCACATAGTAACAAGGCAGCAAGTTGAAATGGAGGTGTAATCCTTTGTACAGCTGACCCTGATGGGAGAGGAGAATGGGACAAGCAGCAGAGACAACCTTAATGACAAACATACCTGTGAATCCCTCATATTTGTTAGGGATGGGATTGGGAAGGAGATGCGTGATAGTACAGAAGCAAAGCTCTCCTCAATGGTATTGGAGTAATGGCCAGTAATAGCAGAAGGGATCAAGCCCTCAGAATCATAGAATCCCTACAGCGAGGAAGCAGACCACTGAGTCCACACTGACCCTCCAAAGAGCAAAGATGGCAGATGACACCAAAATGGATGGTGAAGTTCACAATGAAGGTCATCTAAGATTACAAGGAGGTCTTGATCAATTGGCTCAATGGTCTGAGGAGTGGCACGTGGAGTTTAATTTGGATAAATGTGAGGTATTACATTTTGGTAAAACAAACAAAGGCAGGAATTATACAATTAATGGTAAGGCACTGGGTAGTGTTGTAGAACAGAGAGACCTAGGAGTTCCGGTACATAATTCTTTGGAATTTGTGTCACATAACCTTTGAGTATAGAAGTTAGAACGACACATTGAGTTTGTACAGGATATTGGTGAGGCTTCTTCTGTAGTATGGTGTGCAGTTCTGGTCACCCTGTTATAGGGAGAATATTATTAAACTGGAAAGGCTTCAGAAAAGATTTACCAGGATGTTGCTGGGAATGGAGAGTTTGAGTTATAAAGGTAAGCTGGATAGGCTGGGACTTTTTTTCACTGGAGCGTTGGAGATTGAGAAGTGACCTTACTGAGGTTCATAAAATCATGAGGGTCACATGTGAGATGAATGACAAGGGCCTTTTCCCGAGGGGGAGGAGTTCAAAACTAGGGGTCATATTTTTAAGGTGAGAGGAGAAAGATTTTAAAAGGGCATGAGGGGCAGCGTTTTTACAGACAGTGGTTCGTGTGTGGGATGAACTGCCAAAGTAAGTGGTGAATGCAGGTACAGGTGAGTAATAGAAGAAGGGGGTGACACCTCAGAGAGAGTACTTGGTTGTGAATCTGGGGATGTTGGACGATGGAAATTTTCGAGGAGATGTGAGGAAGATGTACGAAGATGAGAAGTTGGGGAAAGGACTAAAGCCTGAGTTGGGTCTTGGCATGACTAGGATGGATTGGGCAGGATATTTGTCCAAACTTCTAACTAGACACTGAAATGCTGTTAGCAACTAATGTGTCACCATGTACAGGAGCCAAGTTGCATGAATTATAATTCACTCTCACACTTGTCTATTGTTCTGTGTTAAATTCACTTAGGCTGGAGAATGATCTCTTGCTTTCTAATAACTGCCAGCTTGAGGATGACAAGTAGGCGTGGCAATAAGACATTTCATTGCCACTCATAAATTGTATAGTTCCCTACTTCAGTACAATGTCCCATTGAGTGTGGCCTACACAATTTTGAAATAAATTTAGTGGAAAATCACATTTTAATTACATCATTTAGATCAATAAACTTTGGTGTTTAAATTTACAAGATTATATTAGTGTTAATTGCACAAATCTAAAGGACATTATTGAAACTGCACATACCTTACAAGTTTAAAAATAATTCCAGTATCACTTTCCAACCAATTAAACAAAATTCTAATGAAAAATAGAACTATAGATATATAATTGTGTGCAGCATATACTGAATGATAATCTATGCAAAATTATATCATGGATATGACATTGAGAACTAGGAATATATATGGTAAAGGCTATTGAATACCTAAAAATGAAAGATAGGGAACGTTAAATTTCTTGAGTGGAGATTACGTGCAAATCATGAATGTCAAGGAGCGAGAGAGAAAGAACAGTCACTGGCTAGGGATGAGGGCCTGATGAATAATTAATACCTTGGAGTGATATATAGAGAACAATGGAAGACCAAGAGAGATTAGCTCCTGGAACATCATGAACATCTTAGGGTGATAATGGAGAATAATGAATGACTCAAGGTGGTATAAAGCATAATGAATGCTTAGGTTAGATTACATAAAATAATTAATGTCACAGCGTGATTACATAGAGATTAATTTACAGGACGGTATCTAAGAAAAGTGCTTGAAGTTATTTTGGAAATTGAAAGTCTAAAACAGTTTTCTATACTTGTCGATTTTCACAAAAATGTGCTGCCCATAACAGAATTGGCAAATTGAAGGGGTTGGCTATATCATACTAATACACTAACAGTCTTCTGACAGTATATTGGAGCTTTCATATCACCTAATGATGATCTCGGACTTCTCTTCATCATTTCCCACTTGTCACATCTATATTCTTTGCTGATCTGGAGGCAGCTTAGAGGGACATAGGAGCAGGATTGTGCTATTTAGCAGCTCGATACCTCCTCTGCTACTTAGTTAGAAGACGGCAAATCTGTATCTTAACTCCACCTGACGATAACAAAAGGCCATGCATTTGTATAGCACTTTTCTCAACCACTGGATGTCTTCAAAGCGTCATGGAGGCAATAAAATAATTTTGTAGTGTAGTCATTTTTCCAAAGTTATGCCTTGGTTACAGACCTTTAATATCCCTGAGAAACAAAAATTGAGTAATTTCAGTTTCTAAATTTTCAGCCAAAACCCAGCCTCATACACCTTTCAGGGGAGAGAGCTATAAGTTTTCATTATCCTTTGTGTGAAGGAATGCTTCCTGATATTACACTCGCATGACCTTGCTTTAATTTTCAGATTTGTGTTCCTTTGTTCTGGACACCCCCCAACAGAGAAAATAGTTTTTTTTCTGCCTGTGCTGTTAACCCCCATTAATCATGTTAGACAGCTGAAAGAAATCACTCCTTTTGTTATGATACTTAAGGTTCTGAGTGATGGGGAGGGAGAATGGAAGACATCATCTGGAGATAATTCCCCAGACCTACCAATGATCTAGTGAAATGGTGGCTCAGTGTTAGCACTGCTGCCTCACAGTGCCAGGGGTCTTGGTTCGATTCCTCAGGCAACTACCTGTGTGGAGTTTGCACAATCTCCCTGTGCCTGCGTGGGTTTCCTCCAGGTGCTCTGGTTTCTTCCCACAGTCCAAAGATGTGCGGGTTAAGTAGATTGGCCTTGCTAAATTGCCCATAGTGCCCAGAGATGTGCAGGCTAGTTGGGATAGCCAAGGTGAATATGGGGTTACAGGGATGGGGTGGGTTTGGGAGGGATGCTGTTTGGAGGGCTGGTGTGGATATGATGGGCTGAATGGCCTGCTTCCACACTGTAGCAATCCTGTGATCAAAGGCCAAGAGAATGGGTTGAATTCATTCACCTTCCTAAAAAGAAGGAAATTTAACTTATAGAACTCTAATAGATTGCCAGATAGCCCAACAGCAATTAAAGCTGAGGACTCGGATCTGATCCCTTTGGAAATGAAAGTAGGCCATTCACAATCGCTCAAGCCATTGTGTGATATCATGGCCAATCTTTACCTCAACTAATTTGTCAACCTTTTGTTCCACATCCCTGACCTAACCAAAATCTCCCAGTCTTGGTCTTGAAAACTTCAATGATCAAGCATTAGCATCCTATTCTGGAAAACCAGTCAGTGGAAGGTAGTACTGGAACCCATCTATACCCAGTTTTACATTTACTTACAAAGTGAAACCTTTACAAAGAAACACTTTCTAATACACCCGCACCCCAGTTTCAACAAGTGTCTCTTCATATATTCTTGAGATATTTTCTAATCAAACTGTTATTACACAGTTGTGGAGCAGCTGGGACTTGAACCGGGGCCTCCTGGTTCAGAGGTAGGGAGACTGGCACTGCACCATAAGATCCCCGTACATATGCTTGAGTTTTCCATCATCCTGTTTGGACACTTTATAACACATATCCATGGCAATCACATCCTGAGATAGGTCTTGAACCTGGACCTTCTGACCCAGAGGTGGTGACACTACCACTATGCCACATAAGCTCTCATGCCACAATGTGTGAGACCCCAATTAATACTCAGAGCTGATACACTGAGGCTGCCCACTTTGTGGTTTTGGGGTTAGTAAGAACTGCCGATGCTGGAGTCAGAGACAACACTGTGTGGAGATGGGCAGCAACAGAGGAACAGGAAAGCTGACGTTTCGGGTCGGGACCCTTCTTCAGAACATCTTTCAACTTTCCTGCTCCTCTGATGCTGCCTGGCCTGTTGTGTTCCTCCGGCTCCACACTGTGTTGTCTCTTGTGCTTTTGGGGTTTTCATAAGGTCAACTGCATTCATCCCACCCTGTCAAAAGACCCTTATTTTAACTATATATTTATATATATGTGTCTTTATAGATTTCAATGTATTTCTATATGTTTGTAATTAATATCCAAAAAATAGAAAATGAAGAACAATTGAATGTCTTTATGCCTGTATAGTTTTTCCCTTGGGTCTTGTTCTCAGTATTTCATTGGAGGTTGATACCTGATTCCTGGAGTCACAGACAACTCTGTAGATTGCTGAGTGTGACCCGTGGTCAGAGCCTGGGTGATTAGTGACAGGGCAATACCTTCACCAGCTTTAATCAAGGAAGGGGAGGTCAAAAGGGAATGGAATTGTTTCGGGGTGAGGTGTGGAAATGACTTAAGACTCAGCCTGTGGTATAAAATGAAAAATGCAAAACTAGATTCAAGAAAACCGCACACAGCAGCAAAGCCTTGGACAGAAAAAGGCATTGTTTCTAATCAGGAGCTGCTGGATAAGGTACCCTGTAAGATACAATCTACCCACTGCCAAGCCAAGAAGATTACCAGGATCAGGAAGCCATGGTGTTGGGGAATGGGGTAGGTGGTTAGAGAATCATAGAATCCCTACAGTGCAGAAGCAGGCAATTCAGCCCCTTGAGTCCACACAACCTTCCAAAGACCATCTCACACAGACCCACCTCCCTACCCTGTCCCTGTAACCCCCATTTCCCATGGCTAACCCACCTAGCCTGCACATTCCTAGACACTACGGGCAATTTAGCATGGCCAATTCACCTAAACCTGCACATCTTTGGATTGTGGGAGGAAACAGCACCCAAAGGAAACCCATGCAGGTAAAGGTAGAACATGCAAACTCTACACAGATAGTCACCCAAGGGTGGAATCAAACCCAGGATCCTGGCACTATGAGGCAACAGTGCTGACCACTTGGCCACCATGCCATCCAAAGACTGGATAAGAAGAACTGAAGATATATCGATTTGGATAAGAAGAATTGAACAAAACATTTTAAAACTTCATCCAACACAAAAATAAATTAATAAAAGAATAATAATGTTCAAGCTGCAGTGACTCATTTTCCGAGGGATTACCATGGCAGTAGTCTGCAGTATAAATTCCAGCTGTCATTTTCCTGATTATCTGGCCCATTGGGTTTGTAATAATCCTACTGACCAGCTGCATTCAGGTACTTATTTGAAGTTTACTGAAAGCACAGGCGAAATCATTCGAGTAATAGGCTCAGCCTTACTTACTGTCAAAATGCTCTCCAGTGAACCCCAGCAAACCTTTATCCAAGCTAATCATCCAACTATCAATACGGCACCTGCTTTTACTAATTCTGGTTTCTCGAGCCAGAAACTGTGAAAGGAAAGCTTCAGATCCTCGAAACATTAGTGTGATTACAGCATAACCTGGTTCCTGGATTCAGCAGATCCTTAATTGTGGTTAATGACAGCCAATCAGCCTCCAGCCTTGTTTTAAAGTGTACCACGACTCCTGACTCTTGTCACAACCCACTTGGTAAAGTGGACTGTTTCACAAACCCCTTACTCCTGGGCTTGCCACAAAAGTTAATAGAAAACATAGAAACATAAAAACTAGGTGCAGGAGTGGGCCATTCGGCCCTTCAAATCTGCACCACTTTTCAACATGATCATGGCTGATTATGTAATCTCAGTATCCCACTCCCACTTTCTCTCCGCAACACTCGATCCCTTCAGCCACATCCAGCTCCCTTTTGAATATGTCTAACAATCTGGCCCCAACAGCTTTCTGTGGAAGAGAATTCCATAGATTCACAACTTTCTGAGTGAAGAAATTCTTCCTCATCTCAGTCCTGAATGGCTTACCCCTTATTCTTAGACTGTGACCCCTCATTCCAGACTTCCTCAACATTGGGAACATTCTTCCCACTTCTAGCCTGCCCAGTCCCATCAGGATTTAAATGTTTCAATGATATCCGCCCTCATTCTTCTAAACTCCAGTGAGTACAAGCCCAGTCGATCCAGTCTTTCCTTATATGTCAGTCCTGCCATCCTGGGAATCAGTCTGGTGAACCTTCTCTGGACTCCCTTAATAGCAAGAATGTCCTTCCTCAGACTAGGAGACCAAACTGCACACAATACTCAAGGTATGGCCTCACCAAGGCCCTGTATAACTGCAGCAAGACATCCCTACTCCAACTCTGGTGATTTAATAATGATTTAATCAAAGTACTCTATGTGCCCAATTTTCTTGTCTGAAGGACTCTGAACAATAAACACTGAACAGGTTTCCTTACCTAATGAGTGAATTAACTCTAGCCAAGGGTAAACAGAGCTATGAACTAGCAACATATAACTCTAATTAAAACTCTAACCCCCTTTGAAAAATACTGGGGATTCACAGTTCAATAGCACCAGTTCATAGGGTTCAATGAGATGAGGTTTTCTGCTCTCCTTCCTTCCAGGGGGATTTACACATTAATTGTCCAGTTTTACAGTCACTTGTTAGAGGTAAAAGTTTACAACAAATGGTAGAAGATAATATCTGACTGTCTTTCAGCTTGAGTTACTTTGATGCATAGGTAGATAGACAGTTTGTGCTTCGCCCAGTCTGGAAACATTCTGCCACTGTACTGTTCTCACACATAATTCAGCTGTGCAGGAAACAATCAGAGTTGTTGCTAAGCTAATGACCCTGGCATCCACAATTGGCCTTAATTACACAAAACAATCTGCAACATGTTGCCCATTGAATCTCACTTTGTGTGCGTACCCTCTGCCTTAACTCTCCTCCCCCATGACCTCAATAAAGCATCACTGTAAACACAACTCACAATGAGCTTTTAGAAGTGCAACAATTACTTGCATAATCCTTGGTTTTAAAGCAATCCTTTTTAGACATTTCAGTCCACAACCAAAAATACAGAATAATAGAGAGATGTGGTCTGTAGACTCCTTACATAACAATAACCTTATCTATTTGCATAACTCTCTCATCCCAACAGGCTGGGAGTTTCAAGCCCTATTCCATCTTCTGAGTGTAGAACTCAATTTGCCTTAATGATTCAATGATTCATTTCTGTGTTTATGTAAACATAAAAAATTAGGAGCAGGAGTTGGCCATTCAGCCCTTCTAGCTTTCCCTGCCATTGATTAAGATCTAATTGTGGTCTCAACTCCACTTTAAGGGAAAGCATTGGACTTTGCTTAAAAGAAGACTGTAAGGGTCAGGATTTGTGTTTACCTATAGATTTTTAAATTTCTTCATGCTATGCAGCTGTCTCTGGCTGATAAGCATTTATTGGCCATCCCTTGTTACCGATTAGACGATGGTGAGCAGTTTTCTTGAACCGCTGTAGTCCATGTGCTGTAGGTTGACCCACAATGCCATTAGAGAGAAAGAGAGAAAGAGGGAGAGGGAACCGGGATTTTGAACCAGTGACAGTGAAGGAACGGCGATATATTTATAAGTAATTTTGGTGAGTGGCTCGGAGGGAAATTTGAAGCTGGTGGTGTGCCCCACCTATCTGCTGCCCTTGTCGTTCCACATGGAAATAGTAGTGGGTTTTGAAGCTGCAGCTCTGTAACCTGTCTCACAGTGATGATCTGGTCATTGCTGACAGAAAGAGCCTATTTCTGTGCCATCCAAAGTGGTTAGGGTTAGTGGTTTATGAATAGTAAGAATCAATTCATCATCGTTCATGGTCTTTATAAAGTTTAAAGAGTGTCGCTGTAAAATTGTAACCAACGGTCACATTCTGGTCGATCTTAAGAAGCCACAAAAACAGACTGAATGACAGTTCTGCCAGCTCGGCTGAACTACCATTAACAATTCATTTATGTAACCTAAACCTGATTCAGGGTCAGAAGAGATGAAAAGTGTTGGTGGTTTTCGCTCTGGTCCCCAGACTCTCAATTGACATGAGCCTACTGTATAAAAGCCATCTAACTTGACAGCTTGTTTGGAGGTGAATGCAAACTGATATTAGCTTGGAAGAAGTCAAATAAGGTCAAGATAAGAGTCTCCTTGGTCCATTTGATCCTCATTGGAAGAATGCACAGGAACAGGGCAGTGGTTAGGAGGCATCTTGTGTTGTCATCTTCCCAAGAACAGATTATATTTACTGTCATACAGCAATATGGCAAACCGTATTTCATAGGGGGACATAATCCGAACAAAATTGACACCAGAGAAGGAAATATGCGTAAGAGTGCTCAGAATGTTGGTGAATTAGGTAGGTGATCAGAATCAACGTAAATAAATAGAGGGAGGTGGAGAGGTTCATGGAGACTGTTGCAGAGCTTAGGGCCCATACAGCTGAAGAACGACTACTAACGGGTGAGCAGTTAAAATTGGGCTTGTGCAGGACACCAGCATTGCGGGAGCGCATATCGCAGCGGATGGTATGTCTGGAGGACACAATGAGAAGATTGATGAAAGGGTGGAAGGATTTGAAAGAAAAAGTTTGATTCCTAAGTTGAGATATTGTTGGACCTGAGCGCATGTGAGTCCGCGAGTACTAGGCCAAGTGCTGGGAAATGGGATTAGATTAGTTAGGTGGCTGTTTTTTTGACCAGTGTGGATGCAATGGGCCGAAGGACCTTTTTCTGTGCTGTAGATGTCCATGAGTCTGAGATTAAGACCTAAGCAGTTGAAATATGCTTCATATGGTGCAAATGATCCACCTGAATCACAAGAACAGAACCAGAACATAATTCTGCAGATGCTGGAAATATAATCTAGCAACAGGAAATACTGGAAATACTCAGCAGCTCAGAGAGAAACAGAGTTAATATTTCAGGTTGAAGGTACCTTTCAAATGAGATGTAAACCAAGGTCCTGCTTGTTGCACCCAGTTGAAAGAAACATCCAAGGGAAATGTTTCAAGGAGGTTCAAGGAAAATCTCCCAATGCCCTGGCCAATATTTATCCCTTACTCAACCATCTTTAAAAGCAGATTATTTGGTCCTCTATCGCATTCTGGTTTGTTGGAGCTTGCTGTATGTAAATCGTACAACAGTGACAACAATTCAGACAAAAAGTTCATTGGGTGTAAAGTGTAAAGTCCTGAGGTTGTGAAAGACACTGTATGCATGCAAGCCTTTCTTTTTTCCTGAAACTGGGATCAATATCCCATGCTAGGCAAGACAGTGATGTGGAGTGGTGGAGAAGCTGTGAAAATGAGCTGAGGTTTCTGTTCCTGATCACTATTATCCTGATCACCTATGTTGAATGTTGGGTCAGGATCAGTATCAGCTGCAAACCCTTATTCGATTATCAAAAGAAGATGAAAAACAATATCATCCCTGTGCTCAGTGATTAGTACTGTTGCCTCACAGCGCCAGGGACCCAGATTCAATTCCAGCCTTGGCTGATTGTCTGTGTGGAGTTTGCACGTTCTCCTCATGTCTGTGCAGGTTTTCTCCCACAGTACAAGCATGTGCAGGTTAGGTGGATTGGACATGCTGAATTGTCCAGAGTGTCCAGGGATACGCAGGTTAGATGGATTAGCCATGGTAAGTGCAGGGGTGTGGGTATAGGGTGGGGGCTGGGTTTGGGTGAGAGGGTCAGTGTGGGCTGAATGGTCTCTGCACTGCAGGGATTCTATTCTATGAAAAGGCTAATACTGTATCAGATAGAATACAATGAAAACCCATGGTATTGATTGTGCCCCACAGAGACATTCAAATTTGCTTAATAATCTATTTATTAAAGAGACTGGGGAGCTCAAGTGTCTTCCATGATTATGAAATTAGCAATGATATCCCCAATCAAAGGACCTTGGTACTGAACATCTCCAAAGCTGAAAGATCAAGTGAGAAAATGTGGTGATTCAAAGATGAATGATTAAGCATGATTGAACCTGCATCTTAATAAATTATGGATTGTTGGGAGAAAAAGTGAGTGAAGGGGTAGTTTAGGATCCTGATGGGCAGTGAGCTGGACTGAGAGTTTGGTCTTGATTTCACCACTTTTGGGAAAACAAAGAACAGAAAAAGAATACAGGACGGTACATTTGGATCTTCGTTCCTTGAAACAAATGTCTAATTTTTGCAATGACCAATAAAGTTGAGAAGAAATATTTCAATCAAGATTGGCTGTTATTGGAGGAGTGTTCTCTTGTATCCTGTTGAATATGAAATTTGGCCCTTTTCAAGACTTCACGTCTAGAATGTGGAATGTGGAATGTGGATGAGATGTTTATGGGACAGAGGCTTGAGATCCTGGGGAAGAATTAGACAGAATCAGAGACAATGCATAGACCCTTGATTTGAACACAGTGATGATGACAACAGGAGGGCCAATCCTTGCCAAGCGTATGTGTGTGTGTGTGTGTGTGTGTGTGTGTGTGTGTGTGTGTGTGTGTGGGGGGGGGTGGGGGGGGGTGGCTAGGGTAAAGAATTTACTGGAGTGGCCTTTGACTGTATTTTAGCATCCTGCTGACACATGTTAACCCAGTTGGAGGGTGAACTGCAGAGGAGCTCTCTGGACCCACATAAAGTTGGTGGCACCTGCTATCAGCAGGAAGGGTATTGGTACCTGATGGTACATCGCTTGAATAAAGGCTCCTGAAAGGTTATTTGTGCCTGAACCTGTTCTGCAATACTGCCTTCCATTCACAATGAGAAAACCATCTTGTAGGTAACATAGTGTTCCTTAACTAAACCCCTCAAGGACAAATTTTCCCGTTTCTAGTAATTATTATCATTTAAAGAACCTGCAATGATGTCTTTTTTTATTGGTATCTACCATAACTTCAAGGCTCAATGCTAATTTGTGAGCAGTCTGTCTCTCTGTCTGTCTCTCTATCCATCTGTCAATTGTTTATAGCTCAACACAACAGCATACTAAGCCTAATCTCTTCCTCATAATGACAGGAGGAGAGCTGAAGTAGGGGAGAATAATTTATCCTGCACTCTTGTACTCATGTCTACAGATTTATTGACCAAATCTGTTTTGAGAGGAGCAGCAAATAACAGTAGAGAGTCATGCATTGGTCTGAATTCCATTCAATCAAGAAGCCCATTTTCATTTCCAATCCCATCAGATTGCAATAAGGTGCATGGATGCTAATTTCATTTTATCATCAAACTATTAGAACAAGTCAGAAACAAAAGTAGAAATTACTGGAAAGGTTCAGTAGGTCTGGTAGCATCTGTGAAGAGAAATCAGAGTTAATGTTTTGGGTCTGGTGACCCTTCCTCAGAACAAGTCGTTTATCAGTGTTTCAATGCTAACTGATTAGATCAGGAACATATCCGTATATTCCCAAATCATAGTCGATCTTGAATAAATTGACCCCTGACATTTGACCCAAAAATTCCTTCATTTTTTTATATATCTTGTACTAGTTTTGGGAACTGGATTACTGGGACAGTCCAGTGAGCCTTGTTCAAAATTGGTCTTTTCAAACGTCGGATGGAGACAGTCAGGATCTGCGCTTCCTGCTCAGTTCAGGACCATGGCTAGCAACCAGCATCAAGACTCAGTGTTGGCAGCTCGGTAGTTCCAAATATCCGACGTGGAATACAATTCGTCGACATGGTTAACGTCTATAAGTCAACACCGTACTTTATTGCCTGACACTTGGGTCCGAAAAGTCAACTTCTACAAAATATATACGCGGCAAACATTTAATGAATGCATTGACAGTCAAAATGAGTCATCTGTGACAAGAAAATGAGCCATTTTTTTTCATTCTTCAAGCTTCTTGTTGCAAAATAGTGTCTGCTGATGGTATTTCAGCGCTGTGCCAAGTCTCTTATTGATAGCCTCTTAGTAGTATGGAACTTCAATATCGTTGGGGAGAGAGGCATCACGTTGAAGCTTGTTTTATGTTGTGTTTTTTTTCAACTACCTCCAAAGGTGTCAAGGCAGAAACCCTCAACGCAAAGAAGATGTAATTAGATGTGCACTTGAAGACACTTCACCTATGAGAGTATGAACCAAGAGCTGGAAAGTGGGTCTAGTTTGAACACCCTCTTGGAAACTGTCATAAGCACAATGGGCCGAATGATCTCCTTTGGTATGCATGTACGTCACAACCCCATGAATATTAAATAAAGTGTCTGCTTAATATTTGTCCCTCCATCAGTACCTGCTTGAGAAAGAAACATTGACCAGAATGGTAGGAAAAATCCTTGCCCTTTTCAGAACCTTGCAGGAACCTTGCACCTGTAAAGGTGAACTGGGGGTGATGTCCATGACTCTGACAAAGCAGTTACCTTCCCCCTAACTATGTGGATCACTGTGATTTCATGCACTGCAGCTACTTTGGAACCAGAGGTCAATGTGTAAGGCACCCCAAATGACATGCACATGGCATGCATGGAACCTCTGAGCAGCTGTGCAGCCATGTGATTACGCAGCAATGTAGTGGAGTTCCCCAAGGATCAGTGTTGGGATGCATGCTTTTCCTGGTGTATATGAATGACCTGGTGTTCAGGAGGCAAGTTCAAAGTTTGTGGATGACACTAAACTTGGAAAAATTAAAACCTGTGAGGACACCAGTGTGGAACTCCCAAAAGGACATTGGCAAGTTGGTGGAATGGGCGAGTAAGTAGCAGATAACGTTCAATGGAGAGATGTGCGAGTTGATTCATTTAGTATGAAGAACACTGGAAGAAAGTATAAACTAGGGTGTACAATTTAAAGGGTTGCAGGGACAGAATGACCTAGGTGTATATGTGCACAGATCATTGAAGGTGTCAGGACAGATGGACAGAGCAGTTAATAAAGCATACAGTGTCCTTGGTTTTATTAATAGGGTCATAGAGTACAATGGAAAGGAGGTGATGTTGAATTTATAGCAGGCACTTGTTAGACCTCAGCTAGAGTATTGTGTATAATTGTAGTCCCCACATTATAGGAAAGATGTGAATGCATTGGAGAGCACACAGAAGTGTTTTAATAGAATGGTTCCAGGAATGAGAAACGTCAGTGACAAGGATGGATTGAAGAAATTGGAACAGTTCTCCTTCGACAGAAGAAGGCTGAGAGGCCTTGGATTGATAGAGGTTTTCAAAATTATGAGCAGGCTGAAAAAGTAGATGGGGAGAAGCTGTGCATGCTTCTAAAAGAATGACTTAAAGTGAGGTACAAACAAAGCAAGGGCGATGTGAGATAAAACCTTTACACACAGCGAGTAGGTATGTAATTCACTGCCTTGAAATGTGGAGGAGGCAGGTTCAGTTGTGGCATTCAAGAGGGTATTGATGATTATTTGGATAGAAAAGGTGTGTAAGGCTGTGGGGAAAAAGGGTGAGAGGCCAGCACTAAGGAACAGATCCAGTGTTGTCTTAATAGGTTGAATGGGCATCTACGACACCAGAATAATTCTGCAATTCTATGATTGAACTATTAACAAACGTTACACCTATGTCTGAGGTTTGAACTTCAGAGTCTGAAACAGGGGCATTACTACTGGATCACAAGAGACCTTCTGCCAATGTATATGCTTAAAGCTGGGCTTAGGATTTGAGCACACAATGTTTAGCATCAGGTGAAACCGATACAAAGCTGAGCCAAAAGCTGAATGAGTGTCCGATCGAGAACAGAAGAGCGGCTGTATTTGAGGGCATTTGTGACTGATTACAACAGCTCATTTTATATAGCACCTTTAACACTGTAAACCTTCACAAAGTACTTCATGGGTGCAATCATCTATCAAGATTTAGGGCCAGACTGCATTTTAAGAAACGTAACCAAAACCAAAAGCCAAATTTGTAACAGACTGAGGTTTTAAGAAATGAGAGGGTGAGCTGGAAAAATTTGGGGTAGGAATCCTAGAGTCTGAGCAAACAGCTGAGGGCATATGGATTTCAATGGATTTTTTTTAAAAATTCATTCATGGGATGTGGGCATCACTGACTAGAGGAGTATTTATTGCCCATTGCCCAGAGGGCAGTTAAGAGTCAATCACAGTGTGGAGTCACATTTAGGCCAGACCAGGTAAGAATGACAGTTTACTTCCCTAAAGGACATGAGTAAACCAGATTGGTTTTTCCTGATAACTGACAATGGTTTCATGGTCATCATTAGTATCTTAATTCCAGATTTTTATTGGATTCAAATTCTACTATCTGCTGTGGTGGGATTGAAACCCAGGTCCCCAAAATATTGCTTAGGTTCCTGTGTTGATATTCGAGTGATAACACAGCAAGACCTCACGTTCCTGCTGCGCATGAGCCATTTCTCTGGAGCTGAAATTCTTTTCAAAGCTCAGCTGTGCATTTCCGATGCTGACAGGTTGCTGTAAAATTCGGAAATGAGGAGTGTTGTGGGGATATAAAATAACCATGAACTCAAAAGGCTCAGCCTCAGCAGTGCACCCTATAATTAAAACCTACAGCTTCAGGACCTGGAAAGGTGCAAACTGGCAAGGTTTGGGTGAGTGCTAGAATAGTAACATAACCCACGCTGGCATATTGATGTCTGGATGCTTCTAATAGACTATGATTAGCTCTCAGTCTCTTGAGTCCAAGATAGATTATGCATTGAAACGTCAAGTATCAGCTGAAAGGCGAATTCTTCTATTACTTGTTCCACTGAAGTAATTTTTTGTACCCTGTCAGAAAATCAAATCAGAGTTTTAGTGCATGGTACTGTGCATACCTTCAATAATGACTTTTAAATTATGGTCTTTGTTTCACTTGCATTGCTAGAATCTATATGGAAACTTAGCGACAAAGGCAGAATTATAGCAGGGTTTGTCTATGAGGGAGTTGTATTTACTGACGTTGTTCTGACTCATAGCTGGGCCTGAAGAATTCTGATTAATATTCCTGATTGTGTTTGCCATTTCATTCAATAACCAGTGAATGAATAGTACCAAGTACTAGCTCCAGGTAATGCTTTCTAGGGTCAGTGTTTCCATTCTTCAAGGTGCTGTTAGCCAGAAGTGTTGAGCGGAAAATTTCTAGGGAAGTCAACAGGAAGCAAAATATCAAGTTCCTCCCCAAAAGAAGACAGAGACCGTGAGTGACCCAACTGTGTGTATTGCTTCAAAGCAAAATTTCTGAAAAGCTCAGCAAGTCTGGCAGAGACTGTGGAGAGAAATGTTTTGGATCGAGTGACCCTTCCTCTGGACCCCAAACATTAACTCTGATTTCTGTCCACAGATGCTGCTCGACCTGCTGATCTTTTCCAGCAATTTTGGTTTTTGTTTCTGATTTACAGTATCTGCAGTCCTTTCGGTTTTATTGTTTATTCAGCTTGTTAACTGAAAGGTAGCACACCTTAAAAATATACTCAACAAAAAAGGTAAGATAAAATCACCATTGCCCTACTGGACCATAGGGCTGCTCTCTCAATGGAGAGAGGTGACTGGCGGTGGGTTAACCTGAGAGTCACCAAACCTTAGGCGGGGGGAGAGGTTGAGAAGGACAGTCCTTCATGGTAACCCTAGCCAGTGTGGGAATTGAACCAACGCTGTTGGCATCATTTTGCATTGCAAACCAGCTAACAACTTAAATGCTCAGTAAGATGAGTAGTTGTAGTGCTGGGATATAGAGTACAGTCCTGGGCATCTTTCTTAAATGTCAGCATTAAGCATTCACAGATGATTTAGAGCACAGTCTGTAACTCACTGCATTCCAAAACATAGTTCAACTATAATCTCTGCAATCCCTTTCTGCTACTGCAGTATAGCATTGATGCCATCTCTGAACGAGATTACACATTTACTCCTCACACGGCAATAGTTTGTGCCACAAAGTTTGCATTTACTTAGTACAGTAAGTACAATAATAATAATAATTAATAAGCACAAGATGCCCCAATATGCTTTTTTTCCCTTTATTCATTAACAGGATGAGGGTGTCACTGGCTAGGCCAGCATTTATTGCCCATCCCTAATTGCCCAGAGGGCAGTTAAGAGACAACCACATTGCTGTGGGTCTGGAGTCACATGTAGGCCAGACCAGGTAAGGATGGCAGTTTTCTTCCCTGAAGGACATTAGTGAATGAGATGGGTTTTTCTGACAATCAACAATGTGTTCATGGTCATCATTAGATTCTTAGTTCCACCAACTGCTGTAGCAGGATTCAAAACTGGGTCCCCAAAATGTTTTCTGGGTCTCTAGATTAACAATCCAGTGATAATACCACTAGGCCATCACCTCCCCTGTACTCAATAATGTCCTTTATTAACCTGAGTATAATTCCTGTTGTAATATAAGAAGCACAGCCAGATCCAGCAACAGATGTTGACTGGATAAAGGTTTATTATGATGTCGGTTGATAGATAAATATTCACCAGGACCATGCCCTGGGCTTCTTAGGTTCGTGCCATGGGACCTAAGAGGTTCTATGTCTCATCTGATGTGTACTCAGAGGGCACATGCTCACCGGACAAAACAAACTGAGAAGCCTAAGGCTATTTCACGTCAAACTCTTACAGGTAAAATCTAGAGGTAACCTATACTCCATCATACATACACAAATGAATGTGAACACTTTTTCACTTTAAATCCTGGGGCACATAAACCAGGTGCCAGGAATAGTTGTGCGTTTCAAAATAATTTCCATCCATCTGAATAGAAACTGCTCACCTTACAAATAAAAAGGCAACTGGATCTTAACTTGTACTGAAGTCTTTAAGAATAATCTTTATATACCACAGAGTAATGGATTGGTTACCAGTGGTGCTCCACAAGGATCAGTGTTGAGACCTCTGTTGTTTGTAATAAATATAAATGATTTGGATAAAAATGTCAGTGTCCTGATTAGTAGATGACATGAAAATTGGTGGAGTTGTGGATTGTGAGTAAGGTTGTCAGAGGATATAGCAGGATGTAGATCAGCTGGAAAGTTGGGGG
Organism: Rhincodon typus; assembly: GCF_021869965.1. Lineage (NCBI taxonomy): Eukaryota > Metazoa > Chordata > Chondrichthyes > Orectolobiformes > Rhincodontidae > Rhincodon > Rhincodon typus. Next base: position 8,954,411 of record NC_063339.1, on the reverse strand, counting down.
GAGAAATGGCATATGGAAGTGTGACATGATGCATTTTGGGAGACCAGACCCAAAAGGAAAGTATACAATAAATGGTGGTATCAGTGGGAGCACTGATATACAGAGAGATCTTGGGGTCCAAGTCCATGGCTCCTTAAAAGTGGCTACACAAGTGGATAAGGTGGTAAAGAAGGCATGTGTCATGCTTGCCTTCATTGGTTGGGGCACTGGCTATAAAAGTTGACAAGTCTTATTGCAATTGTATAAGACTTTAGCTCAGCTACATTTGGAGTATTGTGTGCAGTTCTGGTCGCCACACTGTGGGAAGAATGCGAAGGCTTTGTACAGGGTGCAAAAGACGTTTCCCAGGACGCTGCCTGGATTGGAGTGTATTAGCTATAAGGAGAAACTTAGACAAACTTGGATTGTTTTTGCTAGAGCATCAGAGAATAGGGGTGATCTGATCGAAGAATGTAAAATTATGAGAGGCATGGATAGTGTGGATAGTCAGAGCCCTTTTCCCAAGATGGAAATGTCAAATACTAGGGGCATAGTTTTAAGTTGAGAAGGGGGAAAGTTTAAAGGAGATGTAAGAATGTATTTTACACAGAGGGTGGTAGGTGCCTGCTGCCCGGGTAGGTGGTAGAATATCAATAGATACAATAGCAAAGTTTAAGAAGTGTTTAGACAGACACATGAACAGGCAGAGAATAGAGAGTAATGGAAAATGGCAGATGGGATTAGTTTAGGATAACAACAAACATGGTGGGTGGAAGGGCCTGTTCCTGTGCTGTACTGTTCTATGTTCTATAACATTGAAGGAGGCCATTTGTCCCATTGTTCCTATCTGGCTCTCTGAAAGAACAATGCACCTAGTGCTATTCTCCCACCTTTTCCTGATAGCCTTGATATTGGATTCCTTCTTGGATCCCTTAATTGAACCTGCCTCCTCCACACTCTCAGCTAGTGCGTTCCAGATCCCGGTCATTCACTGAATGAGATGTTTCTGTCTTCATTGCTTCATTTGCAAATGACCTTAAAGCTGTGCCCCATAGGGTTCTGTGGGAAAAGCTATGTTCCCTCTCTAATCTGTCAGACTGATTTTGAGTTCTTCAACCAAATGTCCTCTCAATCTTCTCTTCTCAAAAGTCCCAACCTCACTGATTGAAGTAGGCAACTGATATTCCTCACCACTGGATTTAGTTCCATGAATGTTTTCTGCATTCTGTTTAATGCCTTAACATCTTCCCTGAAGCGTGGTGCCCAGGACTGATTAGACTTTGAACCATTGCCTGATGGAAGGAGCAGGTTGAATTTCTGCTGTTGTACGTGGAATCACAAGCAGTGCGGCAAATGTGCTGTTTGATGCTGCAGTGATAGCAAACACCTCCTCAATATTGAAGGCGAGAACAGATATCGCACCTAGTGGGGGGAGAACAGCACTGGGGAATAGTATCGTTTATTATGGGCAGTCATACCAATTGTCTTCTGACTGATCAAATGGTACAATCATTCTACATTTCACATGACTGTTTTCTCAGCACGCTTAATGTCATAGTGTCAGAAACAGACCCTTTGGTCCAACTCGTCCATGACAGCCAGATATTCTACATTAATCTAGTCCCATTTGCAAGCATTTGGCCCATATCCCTCTAAACCCTTGCTATTTATATACCTATCCAGATGCCTTATAAATGTTGTAATTGTACCAGCCTCCACTATTTCCTCTGGCAGCTCATTGCATACACAGACCACCCTCTGTGTGAAAAAGATGTCCCTTATGTCCCTTTTAAATCTTTGTCCTCTCACCTTAAACCCATGCCCTCTAGTTTTGGACTCCCTTACCCTGGCTATTGATCCTATCCATGCCTCTCATGATTTTGTGAACCTCTATAATGTCACCCCTCAGCCTCTGACACTCCAGGGAAAATAGCCCCAGCCTATTCAGCCTTTCCCGATAGCTCAAGCCCTCCAAACCTGGCAAAATCCTTGTAAATCTTTTCTGCACCCTTTCAAATTTTGCATTTCTCCTATACCAGGTAGACCAGAGTTGAAAGAAGATGACAGAAATGATAGAAGCCTATAAATTAGGAGATGCATAGAAAGGGTTGACAATCAGAATCTTTACCCCAGAGCGGAAATATCTAATACTCGGGGGCATGCACTTTAGGCGAGAGGGGGAATGTTCAAAGGAGATGTGAGGGGCAAGTTTTTTACACAGAGAGTAGTAGGAATCTGGAATGCACTGCCGGGGGTGGTGGAGGCAGATATGATAGGGGCGTTTTAGCGGCTATTAGATAAGCACATGAATATGCAAGGAATGGAGGGATATGGACCATGGGCAGGCAGAAGGAATTGGTTTAATTTGATGTGATGTTCGGCACAACATGTAGGGCTGAAGGGCCCATTCCTGTGCTGTACTGTTCTGTGTTTTATGAACACAGTGTTCCAAAATTGGCCGAACCAATGTCCTGTACAGCTGCTACGTGACCTCCTAACTCCTATACTCGATGCACTGACCAGTAAAGGAGTATGGCAGAGGATGGGGAGAGTGGGCTGGCAGCAGGATGTGCTGTTTGAGAGATCAGATGACACCGATTGACCCTCGCCCCACCTGTCCCATTCCTGACTTGCCTGCTTTTACTGCTTTAGGTTAGGCAGCTCTATCCCAAAAGCACCCCCTTCACATGAAGAGACACATATAAACAGAGACATGAGCATGAACCTGAGGGTGCCCTCGAAGACAGCACACTGCCTTCAGCTGGCCACTGCTCATTATCAAGTACCGAGCTCTCAAATCTTTGTTTGATTGAAGACAATTTATAGGCTAAAGAGAAATAAATGATGGGGTGATAGAAGGGTTAATAAAGCCTCACATTCAGAATTAATTATTCCTTCGTTGAAGAGCAGTGTTTATTATCTTTGCCCTGGCTTAAAATGGAGATCATTTCATACTATCCTGAACATTTATTTCAAGCTGTGTAATATTTAATTGCCACATTATGTGAAAACAGGATGGAGACGATAATTAATTAATTTCCTAGTCTGCAATAAATACTCAGCATAGTACAGGGCAGGGGGGTCACCATGTCCAATTATGCCTGGAAACTGAATCACTTGATGTTTTTTTCATATCTGTGAAATTGTATGACAGGAGCTTCCCTCGGGATGTTGTGCAGTAATCGAAACTCCTCGCAGTGCCTCCAAACACTCCCATCTTCATTTCTTTTCAGTGTCTCCGTGAGTTTCAGAAGGTGCTATTAGGGAAAACGCTTGGGCAAAGGGATTGCCTTTAATAAGGAGTATTTTAGAGAATGCGGAAGAGTCAGAGAAATGAGGAGGGTGAGGGAGGGAAATCCCGAGTTTAGGAGACAGGAGGCCGAATGTACGACTGTTATTGCTGGAGTGACAGGGGTAGACAGTGATGTTGTGGTAATGCCACTGCCCTAGCAATCCAGAGGCCTATCTAATGATTTGGTGATATAGGTTCAAATCCCACCAGGGCAGAACAAATTGGCAACATGATACCATCATAAGCTATGGTTTAAAAAACAACCAAGCAGGTTCACTTATGTCCTTTTGGAGAAGGAACTGGTGGTTCAGTGGTTAGCACTGCTGCCTTACAGCGCCAGGGACCCAGGTTCAGTTCCAGCCTTGGGCGACTGTCTGTGTGGAGTTTGCACATTCTCCCCATGTCTGCGTGAGTTTCCTCCGGGTGCTCCGGTTTCCTCCCACAGTCCAAAAATGTGCTGGTTAGGGTGGTTTGGCCATGCTAAATTGCCCCATTGTGTCCAGGGATGTGCAGCCTAGATGGGTTAGCCATGGGAAATGCGATGTTACAGGGATAGGGTAGGTCTGGGTGAGATGCTCTTCCAAGAGTCAGTATGGACTCAATGGGCCAAATGGTCTGATTCCACACTGTAGGGGTTCTATGAAATCTGCTGTCCTTACCCGGTCTGGCCTACATGTGACTCCATACTCACAGCAACATGTTTGCCTTACAACCGTCCCCTGAAATGGTCCAGCAACCCACTCAGTTTAGAGCAATTAATGGTGTCCTTTCCAGCGACACCCACAGTCGCATGAAAGATTACGGTAAAAAGATATTGAGGGTACTTGATGCCAGAATTGGAGGATCACAGGTAATTTTACAGGGGGCTTGGAGGAAATTACAGGGAGGGGGTGCAATGCCATGGTGGGATGGAGTTTGTGAACTGTGATGCGAATTTAATAATGAAAGACAGAAGCCATTATGGGTCAGAATGCACACAGGGGATGAGTGACAAGGATATGGTGTTAATTAGGACATGAGTAGCACAGTGTTGGATGCCAGAGGTCGAGGAGGGACGAAAACAGGAGACTACCCAGGAGCACATTGAATCCAGCATGTCTACAACACTGGACAAGTCTAAAGGCCGAGGTAACTTGGCAGGGTGACGCAATAAAAGTCAAGCATATGTTACTAAATCCAAAACATGAATTCAGCTTGTCCCAGATCACAGAGTCAGTGGAATTAAAGCATAGAAACATCGAAAATAGGAGCAGGAATAGGCCTTTTTCCCCTTTGAACCTGGTCCCCCATTAAATATGATAATGGCTGATCATCCGACTCAGTACCCTGTTTCCATTTGCTCATCATACCCTTTAATGTCTTTAGCCTTTCAGAACTATCTCTAAGTCCTTCATGAAAACATTTAATGTTTTCTCTGAAGAAGGGTCCCGACCCGAAACGTCAACTTTCCTGTTCCTCTGACGCTGCCTGGCCTGCTGTGTTCGTCCAGCTCCATACTGTGTTACCTCTGACTCCAGCATCGGCAGTTCTTGCTATCTCTGAATATTTTGGCCTCAACTGCTTCCTATGTCAGTGAATTCCACAGGCTCACCACTCTCTGGGTGAAGAAATTCTCCTTACCTCAGTCCTACATGGTCCTCTCCAGATCCTTATATCGTGACCCTGGTTCTGGACTCCCCTGTCATCAAGAACATCCTTCCCGTATTTACCCTGTTCCCTTTATAATGATTATTACGTTGCAGGTCAATTTCGCCAAATCCTGGCAACCACATACATTTGTGAGAAAGCGATCTACTTGGTTTATTTAGGGTTAGGTTTAGGATTACGATTAGGGTTAGGGTTAAGGATAGAGTTATGGTTAGGATTAGGGTTTTGCTTTATTTATATTGCTAAGTTTGTTGTAATATGGAATACACTGCTTGAAAACACGACAGAAGAGAAAGATTTTCAAAAGTGGCCTGAAATCGGAAGAAGATGTGTAGGGTTCTGTGGTTCCAATGCCATGTGTTTGACTTACTGAGTTAAGCTTAATGATACTGTCTGTAATGTTGATACAGCAGACTCAATTGTCACTACTCTAAATTCTGATGTTATAACTGACCTCTTCCTTTGGTACCAAGCAGGGATCCCACTGACAATATTGTCAAGATAGTGATTCCATGGGCAATGTGAAGCAATGCCACATGTGGGTACAAACAGGGACTTTCCAGTCAGCTATTGAAAGCAAAGTTATTACTGGGTGTGAATGCTTACCAATTCACATGCAATTCACATAGGAACCAAGTTTTACCTCCACGCAAGTGATGGCATTAAACTGAATGAATAATTCAGAATGATGCTTGCATCCAAAATTCACAATGTTTAGTCAGATTTGCATTACAAACAGCCATAATTACTAATCTGCTTTGGTTAGTAAGATCGTGGAAGTCCTTGGGCTGATTAATATTTCACTATAGAGTATGCTTTCGATCGGGTGTGTAGTGGTTATTTCATTTCTGTTTTTCTCTCCTAGCACTTGACAAAGAGAGGACATCTAGACAAGTGTCTATCTCTCTGTTCTGAAACAAAATTTTATTTGCTAATTTACCTCACTAGAGAAATCCTTGTAAATGAAATGAGTTTTGAATATTCTTTTTCTGCATAAAGCATAAAGAGTTCAAACAGTGTGAGTTGTTTTTTTTGTGTGTGGGAGTTTGCAGGAGATGAGAAGCAGGGCATTTCTGGGTCCTGAACCTGTGATGTTTGACTGGGTGGTAACCTCACTTGGCATGGAGATAGGTTGACTGTCCAATTAAGAGTCGAGGGTGGGCTCTCGAAGCTTGGGGACCAATCAGAGACCAAACAATTGAGCCTTGGCTAGACTCAAATTGGGTTCTTCCAACACAGTGGATTACAGTGAAATTACGCGCTATTAACAGCCTAAGGACAGGCTAAGAGATAAGGCAAAGGTTTGTAAAAAGGCAAAGGAAGGCAGTGATGGAGTGCCCACTTGCCATCACCATATCATTTAACCAGAGGCAGGAGCTTCCAAATGGCCATTAAGTGTGAGTATGGAGCGGTTTAATCTGCGCGGATTTGGAACAAGATTGAACATCAAAGAAGCTGTCAGCAGGCACAATGGGCCGAATAGCCTCCTTTTGTGCTGTAAGTTTCTATGATTCTATAACTAATAGAGTAGCTGCAAAATGTCCTGTCTATTCAGCAGTCTCATTCAGAGTTTGATGAATTGCAACACTTGTGGAGCGAGAGTGTATTTCATGTTCATCTGTGGGGAATATTACCAATATGCTATAATGCAGCTGATCTGCAGTAATGTCACTGCAGCCAGATTGTATAATGGAATTACCCGCAAGGCATTGTTAATTTAGGCAGGAGTTACATCGACCAAGAGGCTAGCTGTGATTTGATTGATAGAGTGCATCCCTGCTAAGCCAGCTTCCAGGCAGCAGGCTGAGGCATTTCCGAGCGGGTGATGCAGATCCTGCTGATGACCATATTTTAAAATATGAAAACAAAGGACTTGCCTTTAGCTGGAGCCTGTCACAACCACAGGACGCGCTGAAGTGTAATCGGTGTTGTCAGTGTGTGGGAAATATTGCCTCCAATTTACAGGCACCATCCTCCCACCGTAGGCAGCATCATAATGACCGAGTAATCCGATTTTAATTGATCAATAAATATTGACAAGAAAACAATGCCCATTGCGTCCGCCCCCATCTCATGCCAAATAAGACTGTGGGACCTTCCCACCCACCCAGGGAAGCAGCAGGGCCTCCAAAAGACCAGGCCTTTGACAGCGCAGCGGTTTTGAATGGGGTGTTTCAATCCAGAGTCAGTGCTCACTTGTCTCAAGTGGGACTCAAACCCACAACCTTTACGCTCAGGGGTGAAAGTATTACCCTCTGAGCCACAACCCATCACATAGTACCACTCAGCCCATCGCAATGGTCACAAATTCCTCCCAAGTCAATAAAGTCAGAACATTGATCATTGTGGCAATGCATCAGTGCATCGTTGAAAATTTTATGCTTGCATTTAAAGGCTTCTGTTAAGTAGGACTGGTGACTGCATTCAAACCCTGAGAACCCTCTTTACCCTCTCTACAACCAGAATGGTTACTTCATAGTTGCCTCACAGAGTAACCATTTGGTTGTAAAGAACCTGAATCCTGCTGAAAAGAGGGATGTGTTACCTCATCTTTTCAACTTCCAGTCATCAGGACAAAAGAAAGCATACCAAATTTCAGTTGATCACAACAATGTACTCTGGGTGCAAAGATACTGAGAAAAGGTTTTCTACAAACGAAAGGAATACAGTCAAGCCTTGAATCTTTCTTGAATCATTCAAATGGACAGGGAGCCTTTAGTTTCTCTGTTGCTTTCTCTAAGGTCAACATCTTGGCCAATCAGCACTTTTTTTTTGTTGTGATAGTTTGAAATTTGGCATTCTTGCATTGGTCCTGATGAGTACAAAATGAAAAGTGTCACCAACATGCCTCTCCTTTCAGTGATAATCAATTTGTGGAGCAGTTATGAAATTTGAGAATTTGTAAAATGGATCGGAATTGACCCAGAGTTTCTACCATCAAAGGGGCATTATCATTTTTCAGGAAATATCTACAAGGCTTGGGCTGACAACCTGCAGGTAACATTCCTGCCACGTAAGTGCCTGACAATAGCCATTTACAGCAAGAGAGAATCTAGCCATCATCTCTTGACATTCAATGGTATCATGATCACTGAATCCCCCAACTATCAACATCCTGGGAGCTATGATTGACCAGAAACAGAGCTTGACTCACATAACTACTGTGGCTACAACAGCAGGTCAGAGATGAGGAATCTTGCGGCAAATGACTTAGCTCCTGACTCCCCAAAGCCTGTCCACCATCTACAAGACACAAGTCAGGAGTGTGATGGAATACTCCCCACTTGCTTGGATGAGTGCAGCTCCAACAACGCTCAAGAAGCTTGACACCATTCAGGACGAAACAGTCCACTTAATTGTCACCGTATCCACTAACATTCCAATTCCTCCACCATCAATGCTCAGTCACAGCAGTATGTACCATCTGCAAGATGCATTGCAGAAATTCACCAAGACTCCTTAGTCATCACCTTCCAAAGGCCATGACCACTTCCATCTAGAAGGATAAGGACAGCAGGTACATTAGAATGCCACCATTTGTATGTTCCCCTCCAGCCACAAGCCAACCTGACTTGGAAATGTATCACTGTTCCGTTGATGTCGTTGGGTCAAAATCCTTGAACTCGCTCCTTAATTAGCATCGTGGGTATACTTCCAGTAACTGAACTGCAGAGATTCAAGAAGGCAGCTTAGCGCCACCTACTTTTGGGGATCGGCAATAAATGCTAGCCCAGTCAATGACACTATGTGCCATGAGTGAATAAAAAGAAAACTTTTTTTTTAAACAGGAAGAATTGTTGAGTTATGCACTGTATCCTTCCTGATAATGGTGTGGACAAATGAAATACTACTGTAATTTGAATGAACTTCGATTACCATCCTTTTCCTTCTCAACAAAAACAAAGTTACTGGAAAAGCACAGCAGGTCTGGCAGCATCTGTGGAGGCAAAAACAGAGTTAACGTTCCGGCTCCAGTGAACCTTCCTCTGAGGAAACATCTTCACAGATGCTGCCAGACCTGCTGGGCTTTTCCAGCAACTTTGTTTCTGTTCCTGATTTAGTTCTTTCGGTTCTTATCCTTTTCCTTCTATCTGTTTTCGAGATCTACAAGAAATGAGTGAGCAGTTTTATACAGGACACCGGCAAGAAGAGCATGAGACAAGACTAGGATAAGTAAGGATATAAATTGACAGGGAATTGGCTGGAAGTAAGGTGAGGGGACCAATACTGAGAAATGACAGGGGAGGTGATGGCCGAGTGATATTATAGCTGGACTGTTAATCCCAGATAATGTTCTGGGGACCTGGGTTCAAATCCCACCATGGCAGATGGTGGAATTTGAACTCATAAATATCTGGAATTAAGAATCTAATGATGATCATGAATCCATTGCCAACTGTCAGGAAGGACCTATCTGGTTCACTAATGGGACTTTAGGGAAGGAAACTGCCATCCTTGTCTGGTCTGGCCTACATGTGACTCCAGACCCACAGCTCTCTGGGCAATTAGGGATGGGCAATAAATGCTGCCTAGCCAGTGATGCCCCTTATCCTGTGAATGAATAGAGTCGGGGAGAAAGGAGAACTGTTCAACAGTCTGTAACACAACAGGGAAATTGGAGGTAGTTATAAGTTGCCAAAGGAGTGAGGAACCAGATATGGTGGAGATTACTGAGACACGGCTGCAAAAATATCGGAACTGGGAATTAAACGTTGCAGGGTATAAAATATTTAGAAAAGACAGACAGCGAAAAAGAGATGAGTAACTGAACTTACTGGAGATAACACAATGACAGTAGAAAATGTCACAAAGCTGCCAATGAGATAAAAATAGAATGCATATGATAAGAAATAAAAGATAATAAAGGATCAGTCACAGTAGTTTGTGTAGTCTTTTAGTGGGGTGGGGAGAGGGATGGAAGAAAACACACACGAGAAATATATAAAAGACAAAGAATGGTATTTGTAAGTGATTTCAACTACCCTGAAGAATTAAAGGGGATGTAGGAATTAGGTTCCCTAAATGTGTACAGGGTTTCTTTCTGATCCAGTACACAGAAGGTTCAACAACTATTAAATGTCCAACAAATCCAATTATTATTGAATTTGATTATGAAGAATGAACCAAAGCAGATAAGAAGAGTCAAGGTAAAGGAACAGCTCGGCAATAGTGATCATAATACAATTTGCTTCATGATAATAATTGAGACAGACATCTGGGCAATAAAGGAATAAAGTGAATGAGAATGGAACTTGGAAAAATAATTTGGGCTGCAATATTGGCAGACAATGATGCAGAACAATCATGGGAAATATAAGAACACAGGAATGTAAGAAATAGGAGCAGGAATTGGCCATCTGACCCATCAAGCCTGCTGCACCATTCAATAAGATCATGGCTGATCTTCTTGTGGACTCAGCTCCACTTACCTGCCCATTCACCATAACCCTTAATTCCTTAACTGTTCAAAAATCTATCTATCTTTACCTTTAAAACATGCAACGAGGTAGCCTCAACTGCTTCACTGGGCAGGGAATTCCACAGATTCACACCCTTTGGTAAAGAAGTTCCTCCTCAACTCATAAAATGGTCAACAGAACGCAGTAAAATGAGCACCATGGACAAACAAAGCAAAAAGTGAAATACTAATGACGGATATGGATAAAGCCACATGGGAGAATTGAAGGCAAGGATGGAGAATTCGGAATTTTACTAGCAGCCTATGAGTTCAGACTTTAGTAAGTGAGGTGGTCACCAGCAAAACAGCGCGGTACTTCCAAGTTTAGATGCTCTGATAGGACTGGGAAGAGAATAAGGATGTGCCAAGAAGGTGAGTAGACCCCCCCAGTGTTGAGGTGAACTTTCCAAAACTGTACCAGAACCATGGGCAGCCATTGCCAATGTGTGTCACAGATACTTGGGCCGTTGGTGTCTGGGTTGTAAGGGTCTCTCCATTCCTCCACCACCAGGAAGCCAGTGAGAGTCCTCCTCCATCTAGCTGCCAGCTGTCCTCCTGCAGAATGCCATTATGGCACCCATAACATCATGTTGGCCCAGCAAAATGCATGCCAGTTGGCTGTTTCACGGGATCATTGGGTGGGCAAACTGTCATTGCCGCCGCTCAGAATAACCACACTGGGTGGAAATGCACCAAGCTTGATTCCCAATGTCCCTCACCATCACTTGCCAGCTCCTAATCCGTCTCCGAAGGAGTTGTGAAAACCTTGGACATGTTTTAAGTTCTTATGGATTGTTGGCAAAAGCAGGACAAGAGAAAACATGAGAGAGGAGAGAAGTGCAGCAAACTCTTTAGAAGTTAGAAAATACCTAAGAAAACTAAGAGGAACTACAACACTAAATCAAAGAATGTACACCAAGGTAGTGAAATATTCTACAGGTATCTGAATGCATCATTAAGGGAATGCTGCAGTGTCTCAGCTGCTGTTTTTTCAGAAGTCTCACCTGCTAATAAGCGTGGAACCAGAAGATCCAAAGCGCTTTTGAAAGATCTGTCTATTCATTGGCCTGGACAATATTTGAATCTCAATATGCAATGTCAAAATAAGGCCTTTGGGACGCTGCATCTCGAATACTGTGTGCAGTTTGGTCTCCTAATTTTAGGAGGTGGTTCAGAGGTGGTTTACCAGATTGAAACTTGGAATGAGTATGTTTTCTTATGACACAGGTTTGGACAAGCCAGTATAAGAGTACAAGAGTTGGGGATGATATGATTGAAGTGTATAAGATCCTGAATGGTCTTGACAAGCAGGGCAGGGAAAGGATGTTTCCTCTTGTCAGTCAGCCCAGATTTAGGGGACACTTGTAAAATTAGAGGATCATGAGTTTAGGATAGAGACAAGAGGATTCTATTTTTACATTGACGGTTGTATGATTTTGGAACACTGCTGCAGAAGGCAGACTGGTTGAATAACTTTAAAGCAGTGGTAGATAGATTCTCGACAGACAGGGAATCTGAGGTTACTGGGGATAGATGGGAATATGGAATTTGGAACACAAATAGAATGATAGGATCTCTACAGTGTGGAAGTGGACCATTTGATCTATCGAGTCCACACCAACTGTCCGAAGAGCATCCCACCCAGACCCACCCCCCTACCCTATCCCTGTAACCATGCATTTCCCATGACTAATCCACCTAGCTTGCACATCCCTGGACACTACGAGCAATTCACCATGGCCAATCCACCCTAACCTGCACACCTTTGGACTGTGGGAGGAAACCAGAGCCCCTGGAGGAAACCCACGCAGAAACAGGGAGAATGTGCAAACTCCACATAAGGCAGTTACCTAAGGATGGAATTGAAACCAGGTCCCTAGCGCTGTGAGGCAGCCACTGTGCCACCGATTAGATCAGCCATGATCCTCTTGAATGGTGGAGGAAGCTTGAAGGGCCGAATGGCCGACTTCAGGCCCTTATTTGCATGTATGTTTGTAGGTCGACTGCATTTATTCATGGAGTAGCTACCCGTAAATTGGTTGTTCTGATTGCCCACCAATGACCACACTTCATAATATGTTAATTGGCAGTGAGGAACTTTGAAATATTCTGGAATGTGACTGATATGATATAAAATGCAAATTTTAGAGTCATAGAGATGTACAGCACAGAAACACACCCTTCAGTCCAACTCCTCCATGCCGACCAGATATCCTAAAGTAATCTAGTCCCATTTGCCAGCATTTGGCCCATATCCCTCTAAATCCTTCCTATTCACATACCCATCCAGATGCTTTTTAAATGTTGTAATTGTACCAGCTTCCACCACTTCCTCTGGCAGCTCATTCCATATACACACCACGCTGTGTGTGAAAATGCTGACCCTTAGATCTCTTTAAAATCCTTCCCCTCTCAACTTAAACCTATGCCCTCTAGTTTTGGACTCCCGTACCTGGGGTAAGGATGTTGGCTGTTCACCCTATTCATGCCTCACATGATTTTATAAACTTCTACAAGATCACCCCTCAGCCTTTGATGCCATGGGGAAAATTAGCCCCGGCCTATTCTGCTCAAACCCTTCACCCCTAGCAGCATCCTTGTAAATATTTTTCTGAAGCCTTTCATGTTTCACAACATCCTTCTTACAGCTGGGAGACCAGAATTGAACGCAATATTCCAAAAGTCTGCACCTTCTTTCCATTGTGTGAAATGAGACCATCAGACATAGGATCTGAGGTAGACCATTCAGCCCATTGAGTCTGCTTCACCGTTCAGTGAGATCATGACTGATCTGATCATCCTCAATCCCACATTCCTGCCTTTGCGGCATAAGCCTTGATTCCCCTTACTGATTAAAAATATTTCTGTCCCTACCTTGAATATACTTATGTCCAAGTCTCCACAGCCCTCTGTGGTAAGGAGTTCTCCAGATTCACTACCCTCTGAGAAATTCCTCCTCACCTCTGTCTTAAATGTGCGACCCCCTTAACCTGAAAACCAGAGATGTTTTGATCAGTATGGCCAGGAATGACACAAAGATAAAGGTATTAGTCTTATTCTTCCTCTGCCCTTTTCTCTTGCCCTCACATTCTGCTTCTTTCTCAATTTACGAAAGAACCGGCTCCCTAAGCTCGCAAGAGATGGAACTGGTTGAGCGACATCAGCAGCGTGTGTGAAAAATAGAGCTGCTTGCAGATATGGGATCGTAGGCACACTGCTGCATTCCTTTGACTAGAGCTTTTCATATGAGGATAATGGACAGTAATAACGCTGTTATGTTCACTAAGATGGTGCAAAATAGCCCTTAGGGTTTTGGGTCTGACCTGATTGCAGACTGTTGTTGGAAGATGATGTCATGACTAGCCCACAGGGCAGATACCAGTAAGTTACAAGCATAATTAAATAATTTCTCTGTATCCATAGGGAAGGGATGCCTCATGCATTTTGAGAGTGTAACCTTTATTTACACACAATAGCACTGTCAAACATTACCACTGCAATGTGACAGTGAAGCATTGCTACCCTATCCGAGACCTTTTCAGGTAGTTGTGGGGCTTGATTTTACAAATTGTAAATTGGGAAGACAGCACGCAGCACCCCCAGCTCTTTCCCCACTGCCCCCCCATCCCTCCTGTAAAGAAAAATTAAGCTGTGAAGATATCGGTAATATACCACTATCACACCAATCTCTGTATTCTCAGAAGGCAAAGGGAGTGTGCGAATCAGTAGCCTGTTGACCATTCCCGAATGACTAAGTAACGAGCTAAAGGAAGAGAAAATCTACAATATGGTCTCGAAGTTTAAGAATGTACCTAGAGGAAGGTATGTAATTAGGTACATAATAATCTGCAATCTATTATTAACTAACTCCAAAACAGTGAAGAGTGTAGAACCAGAATCTCAGAAAAAAGGGTCACATAATCGTAGAATCCGTACGGTGCAGGAAGAGGCCATTTGGCCCATTGAGTCTTCACAAACCCTCAGAAGAGCATTCCCACATCCCTACCGTATCTCCAAAACCCCATGTTTACCCGAGTCTACCTAGCCTGTACAACATTATACACTGCAGACAATTTAGCATGACCAATCCACCTAATCTGCACATTGTTGGACTGTGAGAGGAAACCCACGCAGAACGTGCAAGCTCCACACGGAATGGTCGCCCAAGGCTGGGGATTGAGCCTGGGTCCCTGGCGCGGTGAGGTAGCAGTGCTAACCACTGAGCCACTGTGCTGTCTATATCTCTGAGGCATAACTACTTATCCTCTTTGCCACGGGGGCTTTCAAGGTTGAGTTATTAAATATATTCAAGGTTGAGATAGACAGAGTTTTAATCAGTAAGGGGAGTAGAGGGTAAAGGCAGGAAAGTGGAGTTGATGACCATCAGACCCGTCACAGTTTAATTGAATGGCAGAGCAGAATTGATGGGCTGAATGGCCTTCTTCTGGCGTACAGTTCTGGTCGCCACATTACCAAAAGCATGTGGATGCTTTGGAGAGGGTGCAGAGGAGGTTCACCAGGATGTTGCCTGGTATGGAGGACGCTAGCTATGAAGAGAGGTTGAGTAGATTAGGATTATTTACATTAGAAAGACGGAGGTTGAGGGGGGACCTGATTGAGGTCTACAAAATCATGAGAGGTATAGATAGGGTGGAGAGCAAGAAGCTTTTTCCCAGAGTGGGGGACTCAATTACTAGGGGTCACGATTTCAAGGTGAGAGGGGAAAAGTTTAAGGGAGATATGCGTGGAAAGTTCTTTACGCAGAGGGTGGTGGGTGCCTGGAATGTGTTGTCAGCGGAGGTGGTAGAGGCAGGCACGATAGCATCATTTAAGATGTATCTAGACAGATACATGAATGGGCAGGGAGCAGAGGGATACAGATCCTTGGAAAATAGGTGACAGGTTTAGATAGAGGATCTGGATCGGTGCAGGCTTGGAGGGCCGAAGGGCCTGTTGCTGTGCTGTAATTTTCTTTGTTCTTTGTTCTGCTCCTGTATCCTATGATCTTATAACATAGTGGGTGTCCCTACACAAGAGGGACTACAGCAGCTCCAGAACACAGCTCACAACCACCTTCTCAAAAACAGTGTTTATTGAGGGGCATTTGGTAAGAATGTGGAATTTAAAATGCAGTCACATCAGCTGTGATCTTGTTGAATTGCAGATTAGGCTTGAAGGCCTGAATGGTCTATTTCTGCACCTAATGACATGTCAGAAATAAAGACTGGTTCAGTAAGCAATTGGTCTTGGGTGGCTCAGTGTTATATTTTGCTTAATAATCTCACCTGCAAAGCAGCTGGCAAAGTATTAAGTTGTTTGTATCAAAAGGCAATGAATGCCCTTGAAACCAAATTCTAGGCAAAGTTCGAATAGCTTTCTGGGGCGTGAAGGTTGGTAGAGAAGGAAAGGGGCAATGTGTATGGGCAGGGCAAACAAGAATAAATACTATCCTGACTTAAATGAGATAGAGAGGAAGGTAAAAGAGGTGGAGGAGTTGCATTACTAATCAAGGCAAATGTTACATCTGCACTCCGAGAGGACATGCTCATCCACTGAGGCAATATGGATACAGCTCAAAAATAAGACGGGTTCAATCGTTCTGATTGAATTATACTATAGGCCTCCCAAACGCCACTGAGCGACTGAGGAACAAATATGTAAGTAGGTTAAGGAAAAGTGCAATAGAAACAGAGTTGTCATAGTGGGTGACTTTAACTTCCCCAGTATAGACTAGAACTCCCTCAGTGCAAGAGGCTGGGGAGGAATTTGTTAAGTGCATACAAGAGGGTTTTTTGAAATAGTATGTGGCTAGATCAACTGGAGGAGGGGCTGTACTGGACCTTGTATTGGCTGATGAGCCTGGCCTTTCAATGGGAGAGCATGTTGTTAACAGTGATCACACCTCATTAAGTTTTAAGATAGCTATGATCAAGGATCAGGCAGGACCTTGTGGAAAGATACTAAATGGGGGGACGGCAAATTCCCTCAGTATTAGGCAGGAGCTAGGGCGTGTTAATGAGGAGGAGCTGTTATCAGGCAAGTCCAGATTTGAGTATTGCATTCAGATCTGGTCTAATACTAGGGGACATGCATTTAAGGTTAGAGGGGGAAAGTTCAAAGGAGATGTGAGGGGTAAGTTTTTTACACAGGTAGGAGTGTGGAACGCCGTGCCCAGGGTGGTGGTGGAGGCAGAAACAGTAGGGGCATTTATTTGGCTTTTAGAAAAGCACATGAATATGTAAGGAATGGAGGGATATGGATCAATGGCAGGCAGAAGGGATTAGTTGCATTTGGCATCGTGATCAGCACAACATCGTGGGCCGAAGGGCCCGTTTCTGTGCTGTACAGTTCTATGTCCCGTGTTCTGACTTGAAACTTATATCGCAAGACAAAACCATTCAAATATCTTTGTCACTTCAAGATGTCCGAGTAACAGCAGTCCATTGATGTCTGCTCACGGAATGTGGTGTGATCACCCAAACATCATTGCCTATACAACAAATTGCCTTGTACTTGGGCTTATTTACAGCATTAGACTTGATAACTAAAAGGAACATGCCAGCTTATTTGCCTCCGTATCCTCGTAAACGGGATCATACCCAATGTGTTATCTGTCGAACTAACCTTGAGCAACTCTACCTGGAGTGTTCTTATTGTTTCAAAGTCATCCAGCAAAAGAGCTGAGAGGCTAAAGTGAAGCAGGCCCTTTTGCCGTCCATGAGAACTTTTTGGCCTCAAAGCTTCGAGGTGACCCAGTTGCAGCTTTTGAGACTGCAAAGGCGACTAACAAATTGTTCACCATCACAGACAATTCAAGTGCTATAAGGCACAATTTTTAAAAAATACAAAACACCATCGGAGAGCTAGAAGTTATGAGGAAGGGGTGCACACAAGCTCAGTAGAGGCTACAATGCCAATAGTAGTGACAGGAGGAACATTAAACCAACACTGGAGACATTGATGGAGTTCCAAAGGCTATGGTGAATGGGCAGGGAAGTTGAGTTGAAGTCAAGATGAGATCAGCGATGATTGTATCAAATGGTGGAGCAGGCTCGAGGGGCTGAATGGCCTACTCCTGCTACTAGTGCTGATGTTCTTATGAATAGGGGGAACAACTCATTGTTCTGTAAGGACGCTGAAATGGAACAGTCCATTTGGATCCCAGGATTCTGGCATTGGTAGCCCCACACACATTGAGCACAGACTATCATGTGATTAAGTTGGGCCACTTTACATCGGAAAAATTAGGAGCAGGAGTCAATCATTCATCTCGCCGTATTTGCTCCACCATTGGGTATGAACATTGCCGATCTGATTGTGTCCCTAACTCTGTCTTTAACTGATTCGTTGATCCAAACTCTGCCCGACTTTCCTTCTGATCATGTCAAATGATGCACCCTGCAATGGACTCTGAGGCTGATCATCGCCTGAGAGAGAAGGATTATCCTTATCTCACTTTTAAGTGGGAAACTCCTTATTGTTCAATAATGTCCTCTAGTTCGAGACTCCACCTTGCCCCAACCCCATCCCCCGATCACCTTAGCATCCACCTAACCAACCTCCCATAATTTTAGAGGTTTTAATAAGATCGCTTCTCATTCTTCTAAACCCCTTTCAATCCAACCTTTCTTTATTGCCATTATATGCCTGAAGAACAGGCAGAATATTGTGCTGAATTCTGTTCTTTATTGTCGTTAAGATGGTAAACATGTCTCACACAGGGAAAAATAGCTTCTAAATCCTGCTCGACAGTCTTGCAAGCCCACCCCTTCCCTGTCTGTCCCTGAAAGAAATTCTCTGAGGGCAGCTTTAAGTCTTGGTTCACAACAGCGCACATCTGCACAAATCATTGATTTGTCCTTTCCATTGACATAAATTGAATGCGAGGTAAAAATGGTTTGCTGATCCGCTCCTCAGCTGCCACCAGTCAGTCGGAATTAGCCTTGGATCTGCTTTCTGAATGTGCCTCAGTGGGTGATGTTAGTCACAGAGGAGACAAAGCCATTGGTTTGTCAAAAGAGTCATTGATAGTTTGTCTTTTAGCTCCATTCTGTCAGGAAATGACTGAAAGCAAAACAGAGAACTGGGGACACTGTTCTGACAAAGGGTCACTGGACATTGTAGTGATTGTAATGAGGTCGGCCAGGTGGACCTCAGAGAATATGACTGGGGCTGCTAACCTGGTCCGATCAGGGAGCCCTTTTTGACAGATATAAACAGGACTGTCAGACATCCTGTTCACACTGAGAGCTGGCTCTGAGGGAGCTGGACCAGTGTCAAGTACGATGCCCATGTCAATAAAGGGTGATTTGGTGATGGAGTACTGGCTTCTGTGGAGTTATTTCAGACGCAAAACATTAACTCTGTTTCTCCCTCCAAAGATGGTGCCAGACCTGCTGAGTTTCTCCAGCACTTTTCTGTTTCTTTCTTCAGCAATTGAAAGCACCTCAATTTATTTTTATCCCTTCACCAGTACAGCTGAAAATTAATGACATCCAACACAGCCCCCAGTGCCTGATCTATTTTTCAATCTTTAAAGGCTGGCTCCTGCTGAACATGAAAACTATGTATTCCCATCTCTGAATGTCCCTGATCAAACCACAACTTCCTTTAAAATATTGTTTTGCTACAATTTGTTCGTGGGATTTAGGGCAACTTTAGCTAGGCCAGCATTTATTGTCCATCAGTAATGACCCAGAGAGCAATTTAGAGTCAACCACTTCCCCATCCGTGACATAAAACAAAGAACTGCAGTTGCTGGAAATCTGAAACAACTACAGAACTTTCTGGAGAAACTCAGCATCTGTGGAGAGAGAAAAACAGAGTCCGGTTCTGACAAAGTGTCACTGGCTTTGAAACATTAACTCAGGTGCTGCCAGACCTGCTGAGTTTCTCCAGCGTTTTCTGTTTCCATGTCACATCCATGAGTTCGGGTTCAAGATGAACTGGCCGAGGAGAATGCAAGGCCAAGAGCTTTCTTCAACCCTGGCTCTCCAGTGGTCTTCAGACTTGGAGGGGTCAATCACTCCATCTGAAGTGATATACAGGCCAGACCCATAAGGACACCCGGGTTCAATTCCACCCTCGGGTGACTGTCTGTGTGGAGTTTGCGCGTTCTTCCTGTGTCTGCGTGGATTTCCTCCGGGTGCTCCGGTTTCCTCCACGTTCCAAAGATGAGCAGGTTAGGTGGATTGGCCATGCTAAATTGCCCCATAGTGTTCGGGGATGTTTAGGTTAAGTGGGTTAAACATGGAAAATGCAGAGGTAGGGGAATAGGTCTGGGTGGGATGCTCTTCGGAGGGGTGGTGTGGACTTGTTGGGCCGAATGGTCTGTTTCCACACTGTAGGCACTTTATGACTCTGTGACATTAGTGAACTGGATGGGTTTTTACGACCATCGACTGTGGCTACGTGGTTGCCATTTTATTCCAGACTTTTCTTGGTGGTTTCAGATTTCACCGTGGGCTGTGGTGGAATTCAAACACGTGTCTCCAGAACATTAACTTTGTGGATTACTAGGCCAGATGCAATACCGCTACCCTACTTCCTTCCCCACAGCACCACAGAAGACTTCCCACATCTACACGCATGTCAGGCCGACAATCCACATCCTTGCATTGGTTTTCCAGGATATTTTCCATTGGGAAATGTTGCTTGAGAGAAGCCAGAGGCTATAGCTTGAGGGGTGCATCCCAGGATCCAGAGCCAGGCACATTGGAATGATTCGTAGGTTGATTGTTAAGGGAGCTTGGCAGGGTAAATGTTGAGAGAGTGTTCCCCTATGTAGGATAGTCTGGGACCAGAAGGCTTTGTCTTAAATTAAAGGGGCACCAATTTAAGACTGAGATAAGGCGGAATTTCTTCTCTCAGAAAGTTGTGAATGTTTGGAACCCTTTGTCATAGAGAGGTGTGGGGACAGAGTCCTTGAATGTATTTAAGACCAAGATTGATCAATTCTTGATCAGGAGGGGAATCAAGGGTGACGGAGAAAGGACCAGAAACTGAACTAAATTAAAAGCGGCATTCTTGTTAATTCTGAGACATTTTTTAAAAAATGTGGAAGCGAGACTCTGAGTATATTTGGCAGTTTTGAAAGGGTTAATTGCAAAAATGTTTAGTCTATAATTAAAAAGTTTCTTTTTGTAACTAAACCTCCTTCCTTTGGTGAGGCAGCTTACTGTTTTGTAAATGCAAAATGCTCTTGCTGGACAAATGAAGACACAGTCTCTTAACGACGTATCTGAATATTTGTACCTGTTGGTTTCATATACTGCCTAACTTTTATTTCCACAAAAGTGCTGTCTAGGAGTAAACTGATCAGTTTCATTGGCCCGCTGATAAACACCTTTAACTACTCATTGGCATACATCAGTAGAATTTTCTATCTGGAGAATATTGAACTTATATTTTTTTAAAAAATTAGAACTATAAATGGACATGAGGAACTTAGGATCAGCCATGATCCTATTGAATGGTGGAGCAGGTTTGAGGGGCCAAATGGCCTACTCTTGTTCTCATTCCCGACAGTCTTGATCCTACACAGCGCTTATCTTTCATGGTCACCAGGTCCTGAAGTGGGACTCGAATATGCCCAGGAGACAGGGATGCTACCAACTACCCTACAAGGTTGTCAAAGAAGAGTATTTATTCAACAAACAAACTCCCAGCCTTCCCGTCAGTGGCCTAATAATCCATCCTGTGTTAGTCTCCAGTCCTGATAAAGTCGACAACCGACTCATCAGCGTCGAGTGAGATCCAGTGTCGAGCCTCTGAATGTTCTGACTCGATGGTCTCTGGTTTCTAGGATTTTGTTTTCATGGCTGCTATGTAAATAATGCTGATCAAACACTTTTTTAAAAAATTCATTTGCATGTTGAGGGCAACATTGCTGGTTCTGGGCAGTTAGGGATGGGCAATAAATTCTGGCCTAGCCAGCGACGCCCTCATCCCATTGAATGAATTGAAAAGAAAGTGTTATTGCACTGGAGGTCATTTAAGAGTCAACCACATTGCTGTGGGTCTGGAGTCACATGTAGGCCAGACCGGGTAAGGATGGCAGTTTCCTTCCCTAAACATCATGTGTGAACCAGATGGGGTTTTCCCCCAGTAATTGGCAAGGGATTCACGGTCAACCTTAATTCCACATTTGTAGTGAATTTGGGGATTTGAGCCCAGGTCCCCAGAATATTATCTCGGTCTCCAGGTTAATACCACTAGGCCACCACCTCCCTTAACTTGACGCGGTTTAGTTTTGATCTCTGGGGTTAAGTTCAGTTAGGCAGGCAAGAATGCTTTCTCAAACAATATACAGCGCGATCAGAATTAACGTTTTGGGTCCGGTGACCCTTCCTCAGAACTGGGAACTTCCATTTCTGAGGAAGGGTCACCGGACCCGAAACGTTAACTCTGTTTTGTCCCTCACAGATGCTGCCAGACCTGCTGAGCTTTTCCAACAACTTTGTTCTTGTTCCTGATTTACAGCATCCGCAGTTCTTTCTGTTTTTACAGTGAGATCAGAGCCTGGTATATCGTTGAATAATGTGTAGTGCGGTCTTTAAATGGACTAAAGTAGTGTTATAAAGAAGCTGAGCGCAGCTCTTGACCTCACCTCCTCCTTACTAGTTTGGCTTGAGCCCAAACTCATGGATGTGAACATAAAACACACATGGCCAAAGAGTCACGACTGGAGATAACAAAGGGATAGATGAGGGTTTTAGCAGAAACTGTCACAGCAACACCACAGAGATAATAGTCGTATATTTAACCTCGTCAAAGCATAAATGTTCTTTGTATGCAGCGGCATCTTTGCCTTCTGGCTGAACTTTGAGATGCAAACGGTTCTTTGAATTCAGCAACGACTCACCTCGATGGGGGCCTGTGTTTACTTTCCCTCTCTCCCTCTCCTTGCTGTGGCAGTAGCATTCCCTGCCTCCCTGACATTAATGAATCACTTCATTAAAAATAAGAAGCCCATTAGGGTTTTCTGGGAAAGGGAACGTTGGGACAGTTGAGATCAAAATGCAGCTTGCTCCTCACATTAGTTTTAATAAGGATGCTGGCCTTCTCTAAGCTGAAGCCCCTGGGCAATTGTTTTCAGCTAATTAAGTGGCAGGACTAACTGTGTAAAGGTCCGACAACAGGCACCAGTATCCAGCAGCAAGCTCACTCCAGGCAACCCTCATCTATCATTGAGCCAGAATGGAGCTGCAGTGCTGTGTGTAATATCAGCCACCCCACCATTGGGGCGACATTGATGCATTGATCAGAGTGTTAGGGATTATTTGAGAGCTGAGGGTTTGTACATAAGTTATTTTTTAATTATGGATTCAGAGACTGAGGGGACATGATTCCCAAGCGTAGACCTGGTGCGTGTAAATCATAGCATCCTCGATGTGAACAATAACAGAGCCATTTTACATCTGTTTACTGGTCCGTGACCGCCCACCAAGAATTTCCTTGCACTCCACGGGTTTGCTTGTTGTCGAAATTTGGGCCGATGGGAGGAGCAGGCGGCCAAATTCTACACAATGCCCATTGGCCTGCTTCCTGCCAGACATGGGAGTGCAAACATCCAATCCTGTCCTGTTTGGAACTACTTCTGCCAGCAGATCTGCTGCCATGATATTGCCATACTCCCCGGTCTTGCACCACCCTTGCCCACCCACTCTAGCTTGACTCCAGCTGCTCTGTGGCATTCATTGTCCAACTACACCATGGGTTGACCCCTCCATGTTACCCTCCAGAAAAGCAGTCTCAGCAGCTTTTTCAGTTCCAATCAAATGCCTGAACATAGAAACACAGAAAACAGAAGCAGGAGTAGGCCATTCAGCCATTCAAGCCTGCTCCGTCATTCAATACGAACAGCTGACCACCCAACTCAGTTCCCCGTTCCCCCTTTCTCCCCATTCCCTCTGATCCCTCGCAGCCCTAAGAATAATATCTAACTCCTTCTTGAAACCATTCAATGTTTTGGCCTCAATCAGTTTCTGTGGCAGAGAATTCCACAGGCTCCCCACTTGCTGGGAAAAGAAATTTCTCCTCATAGAATTATACAGATGTACAGCACAGAAATGGACGCCTTGGTCCAACTCGTCAATGGTGGCCGGATGTCCCAATGTTCTAAGACATCCAGTCTCATTTGCCAGCATTTGGCCCATATCCCTCAAAATTGTTCCTATTCATATACCCATCCAGATGCCTTTTAAATGTTGTCATTGTACCAGCCTCCACCACTTCCTCTGGCAGCTCATTCCATACATGCACCACCCTCTGTGTGAAAAAGTTGCCCCTTAGGTCCCTTTTGTATCTTTCCTCTCTCACCTTAAGCCTATGGCCACTTGTTTTGGACTCCCCTACCCTGTGGAAAAACACCTTACCTATTCACCCTATCCATGCCCCTCATGATTTTATAAACCTCTGTAAAGTCACCCCTCAGTCTCCAAAACTCCAGGGAAAATAGCCCCAGTCTATTCAGTCTCTCCTTCTTGCTCAAACCCTCCAACCCTGGGAACATCCTTGTAAGTCTTTTCCAAACCTTTTCAAGTTTCACAACATCAGTCCTAAATGGTCTTCCCCATTTCTTTCACCTGTGACCCCTGCTTCTGGACTCCCCAGTCATTAGGGACATCCCTCCTCCCTCTGCCTTGTCCAGCCCTGTTAGAATTTCATAGGTTTCTGTAAGATTCTCTCTTCATTCTTTGAAACTCCAGGGTGAATACAGTCCTAACCAATCCAATCTCTCTTCATCTGTCAGTCCTGCCATCCCAGGAATCAGTCTGGTAGACCATTGTGAACAAAAACAGAAATTGCTGGAAAAACTGAGCAGGTTAGCAGCAACTGAGCAGCAACTGCGGAGAGAGAAACAGAGTTACCGCTTCAAATCCGGTGACCCTTCTTCAGAACCATCATAGTAAACCATTGTTGCATTCCCTCCATAGCCAGTACATCCTTCCCTGGATAAGGAAACCAAATATTGAAACACTGCCACTTACTTTTCTTTGCCAGGTGTCACTTTTTAGAGTTCTGGTTGATTTTGCACTCCCCAGCACCTCTTCATTTGTCTTAGGGCCTGTAAATGGAAATTTAGATGCAAGAACCAGCCAGGAATTTCACGTCAACACTACATTGACGCCAAAATATACTCTGCAATTGCGCCTAAATATCTTGTGTCTGCCTGTGTCAGAATGCGTGAAACTGGTGGGAAGGTAAGTGTGGATACAGCTCTCCCAGTCCCTGATCGAAACTACCTCCTCTCTTCATTCAAGCTGTTTCACTTGCTGAATTGCCTTCCCTCCAAATCTCCTCTGGTTCTCCTCCTCAGCCTTAGACATGAAATTATTGCGATGCAGAAGCAGGCCATTTGGCCCATCATGTCTGAACCAGGTCGACTATCTAGTGCAGACCTTCTGCCTTTTCACCATACAGCTGCGATCCTGGCTGTTCTGAAACCTTCTCAGAGGCGAGACACCAGATTATTTCAGAGTTCCCTGAGGCTGATGCCACTTTGGTTATGGGGAAGCTCCTGGTGAGAAAACAAGATTCATGTTGTAAGGAAACTCAGTCTCCGGCTTCGGCAATCCCACATACATTGAACTGACACCGTTCCTCATCCTTATAATACAGAGGCATGGAAATGTTATTTCTGTCTGAGGGTCATGAAGTTCAGGAAGTCCTTTCCTGAAAAGACGATGGAAGTAGAGTCTGACGTAGGTAGATTCTATACCTTGTTATCTGTAATTGACGTGCCTTGCTTCCCGGTTTATATGAAGTTCCCTGGGTTTTGGAAGTAGAATAGGAAGAACCAAGTCTCCACCTCCCTTTTATTGAACCCAGTGATTGTTTATTTTACATTTCTTGATCCAAATTCTCAGACCAATACAGAGATAACTATAGTTTCTATATGTCACAGGTAGACAGGGTGGTGAAGTATTTAGCATGCTGGCCTTCATCGGTCGAGGCATTGAGTATAGGAGCTGGGACGTTACGTTACAGTTGTACAAGTCATTGGTGAGGCTGCTGTTGGAGTATTGTGTACAGTTTTGGTCACTCTGTTATAGGAAAGACATAGTTTAAACTGGAAAGTGTGCAAAGAAGATTTACAAGGATGTTGCCGGGACCAGTAGGCCTGAGTTATGGGGAGTGGTTGGCCAGGATAGGACATTATTCCTTGGAACATAGGAGAATGAAGGGTGACGTTATTGAAGTGTAAAAACTCATGAGGGGCATAGATAGACATATAGTCTGTTTTTCCCAGGAATGGGAAATTGAAAACTAGAGGGCATAGGTTTAAGGTAAGAGCAGAAAGATTTAAAAATGACCTGAGGGGCAACTTCTTCATGCAGAGAGTGGTGCATATATGGAATGGGTTGCCAGAGAAAGTGGTTGAGGCAGGTATGATAACAACATTTAAAAAACATTGGATAGATACATGGATGGGAAGGGTTTAGAGAGATAGGGACCAAATGCGGGCAATCAGAACTAGCTGAGTAGGCACCAGCAACTTTGTTTTTGTAACTCCTTTACCACCCTGTCTATCTGTGACACCACTTTCAATGAATTATTTGCCTGAATCCCTAGGTCTCTCCATTCAATAACACTCCACAGGGCCCAACCATAAACTGTGTGAATCCTGCTTTGGCTTGTCTTCCCAAAATGAAACAGCTTGAATTTATCTGAAGTAAACTCCATCTGCCATTCCTGATCAAGCTGATCAAGATTCCATTGTTCTCAAATAACTTTCTTCACTTGAACCCAACCCTTCTAACCCAAGTAGTACAGTTAATACCCACTGCATTGCAAAACTTCCGAGTTCACTTCACTAATCATTGGCACTCAAGGGGATACTTTATGTCACTTAGTGGGATTAAGGCAAATAGGGAGATATGAGTGACAGCTTTGCACATTAATGGGAGTGGAGCAAAAGGGTTTAAGGACTTCCTTTCGTGATACTGTTGTCCCTTTAAATAAATTATGTTTGTGAATGCGTGTTCACAATGCTGTGAGGAAGATCATTTTCACCTGATTCGGGCTTAATTAGCTTGTTTTCAACGTTCCCCTGATTTTTCTTTCTTTCCTTTGAAACATTTGGCAATTTTACGGACGATCTGGAGAGTGGCTGATTGAACCTCAATGTGACCTGCCTTTATGCAGATTATACAGATTTTATTTGCTGCCTCCATCACTTCATGCCCCCTCCAATGCCAGCTCTGGCTTCTACAGCAGCGGTGGCCCATACCAAGTCAGTAGTTCATGGCACCAAATGCCATACCAAAGACTCGAGCCCATAAAAACCGAAAGAACTGCTGATGTTGTAAATCAGGAACAAAAACAGAAGTTGCTGGAAAAGCTCAGCAGGTCTGCCAGCATCTGTGAAGAAAAAAATCAGAGTTAACGTTTCGGGTCCGGTGAACCTTCCTCAGAACTCGAGCTCATAATCTCAACTGCACTTGCCAAAGATATGCTGTGGTATTGGAGGTGTAGTCTGTCAGGTGAGGTATTAAATGGACACTGTATCTCCCTATCTCTTTTCTGTCTGTCTCTGATGAAGGAAAAGATCCCCCTGGCACCCAAGGAAAGCTCTTTATTGTGCTAGGTGATGGCCTCGTGGTATTATCGCTGGACTATTAATCCAGAGACCAGATAATGATCTGAAGACCCAGGTTCAAATCCTGCCACGGCAGATGGTGGAATTTGAATTCAATAAATATCTGGAATTAAGAATCTAATGATGATCATGAATCCATTGTTGATTGTTGGGAAAAACCCATCTGGTTCACTAATGCCCTTTAGGGAAGGAAACTGCCATCCTTACCTGGTCTGGCTTACATGTGACTCCAGACCCACAGCAATATGGTTGACTCTCAACTGCCCTCTGGACAATTAGGGATGGGCAATAAATGCTGCCTGGCCAGCGATGCCCTCATCCTGTGAATGAATAAAGTAAAAACAACCTGACAGTATTCAAGCTACAAAGGGACAGCGCTGAAAAGTAAGATGCTGTGCTCATTTGTTGCATTGCTTTTCTTCGGAACTTGCTGTGTGCAAATTGGCTGCTGCATTTCTGACGTTACAATTCTTTGATGAAAAGAAACATTTTTGGCTGCACAGCACGTTGGGAAGTTTTGAGGCCGCTATGGAAATGCACTTCGTTTCTTAGGGGACATGTATCTTAGAGTTTTACTACCAAGTTAATTCACACCCATTGGTAATTATAGATGGGATAGTTGGGTTGTTCATTCGCCTTTGGGGTCAATACTGACCTCTTTCATAATGCATAGATTGTATATATACACACACACATACATATATAATTTGAATTGTCTTATTTTTGTGTGAAATATTGTCCTGCTCAGTAAAACAGCGGACTCCATCAGAAAAGAAACAGCCCCGAAGCTATTCTGTGATAATGAATGAAAGCAGATTTACATTCCACCACCTGGGCTGAACACATTCTGATTATGTGTCTAATTCAGATCGGCACAAACTGAAACTCGTGTTTTTTTTATTACTCTAATTCATCTTTGTGATATTTTGATAACTTGCGAAAGTTGAGAGTATTCAGGCCATTAATTATCTTGTGACATGAAGGAAGTTTTCCTCTCACAGTGTATATGTTTGCTGCACTGACACCTAGCAAATGAAGCAGGTAGTTGTTTTTCTAAAGGCTTGGTTTGGATGATTTTCCAAGGCTCCTGTCTTAGCTGAACCACCAGGGCAGTCATAGAATAGAATCCCTACCCTGTGGAAACAGGTCATTCAACCCAACTGAAGAGGAGCATCCCACCCTGAACCATTGGTAGGGGATCCCCTACATTTCCCTTTTCTAACCCACCTAACCTCAACACCCCTGGACATTATGGGCAATTTAGCATGGCCAATCCACCTAACCTGCACATCTTTGGACTGTGGGAGGAAACCAGAGCACCTGGAGAACGAATCATACAGCACAGAAACAGACCCTTCGGTTCAACCGTCCATGCCAACCATAATCCCAAACTAAACTAGTCCCACCTGCCTGCTCAAGGCCCATATCCCTCCAAACATTTCCTATTTACATACTTATCTAATTGTCTTTTAAACATTATAACTGTACCTGAATCCACCACTTCCTCTGGAAGTTCATTCCACACACAAACCACTGTCTGTTTAAAAAACAAATTACCCCTCATGTCTTTTTTAAAGCTTTCTTCTCTCACGTTAAAAATATGCCCTCTTGTCTTGAAATCTCCCACCTTAGGCAAAAGACACCTGCCATTTGTTTTATCTATATCTCTCATGATTTTATAAACCTCTGTAAGGTTACCTCTCAATCTCTTAAGCTCCAGGGGAAAATAATATTAACTATCTGGTTCACTAATGTCCTACTAAGGAAATCCTCTGACCTACACATGATCTGATCTACATATGACTCCAAAACGTCAGCAATCTGGTTGACTGTTAACTGCCCTTTGAAATGGCCAAGCAAGTCACTCAGTTCATGGGCAATTAGGGATGGGTGGCAAATAGTTGTACATACCATGAAAGACAAATAATTTCTGCTATTGTTGCATTCATTGTTGTGAATAAGTACACAAATCCACAACTGTGTTTTTCTATTTTAGCTCTTGTACTTTTCAAGTTTTTGTTTCAATTTCCAAATTTTGTTTGAATTCAATTATTCAGCAGCTGACAAGGGTGGGATTCGAACGTATAAGGAACAGATTGTTAGGTTGGGACTTGGGACGACAGTTTCAATGACAATATTACTGTGTCACAACCTACCTTGTGTCTCTGTTTCTGTGGCAAATCTAGAACGCAAGACAGTAACAGTGGAGGTGATGGCTCAACAGTATTATTTCTGGTTTGTTAATTACCCAAGTAACGTTCTGGAGACCCAGGTTCGAATCCCGCCACAGGAGATGTTAGAATTTGAATTTGGTAAATAACAGGAATTAAGGGGCTACTGATGACCGTGAATCCATCATCAGTCATTCTGAAAAACTATCTGGTTCACAAATGCCCCTTCAGGGAAGAATTTAAAAGTCCATCCTTACCTGGCCTGGATGACATGTGACTCCAGATGCACAGAAATGTGGTTGATTGTTGACTGCCCTTTGGGAAATGAGAATGAGCAATAAACGCTGGACTGCCCAAATCCTGTGCATAAGGGAGGAAGAAAGACCTGGGGACTCCCTTGGGTCCATTCAGTGGAAGCTGTTCAATTGCCAAATGCCTTACCTATCGCAGTATCTATATCCTACTGGAAATCCTGGGATCCTGAGGGAATGGAAAGAACCAAGGTCAATTTCACAACTGGATATCCAGGGAATTCCTGTCTGGGCAAGTCCCTTAACCCCTGCATTCCCAGCTTCCATGATCCAAATGGACTGCAGGAGTATAAGTGGGCCCTTCAGTATCAAGGGCAATAAATGTCTGCCCAGCTGGCGACACTCACATCCCAGGAGCGAATAGGAAATGTGTTGAGGAGATTACCCCGACCCAGACCCTGAAGAATGCACAAGATGATCTCTGCCACAGCCAATAGATGGGAAGGGTTGGCGTTGCAAAGGAAATTGGGGATATGTGAGAGATCGCTGTTGCAGGAGCACACAGGAGATCTCAGAGGATTGAGTGGAGCCCGTGGAGACAGGGAGGGGCAGAATCCATGGGGCAAGAAGCGGGTGAGAATTTGGCAGTCAGGGCAACTGATAGCCAATACGGGACAGCAGAGAAAACAAATACTGTTCAAAGAAATTCTTCCTAACGTGACAATTGTCAGAAGTGGGGTTTAAATCCCATTTGATGCCCCATCAGCTCCGCATCTCCCTCTGCAAGCTGCATCCCACCATTCTGTAACAATGCAGTGGGCGTGGGGATGGACTGTATCTAAATGAAGGGGATAAATTCCACCAGCTGATTGCCTCGCTGGTAGCAGAGTGAGCACAAATAGATTTTTCCACTAGATTTATTTCTAATGTTCATTTTATCACTTCAGCGCATCCAATTCATCACGCCTTTCTTGTCAATAATCCAAGCAGAAGTCAATTTTCAGATTTTTTTTTTCTTTCTCTGCAAAGCCATCGCTCGATGTTTGATGATGTGTTGGGTTTGGTGATTCGAAGGTGTGTCTGAGTGTGTTCAGTGATGAGTATTACATTCTGTGAAGGATCAAACTGGAGGACCAAAGAAAAAAAGCAAAATATTCAGCATTTTGTCATGGTTGTTGCAGAGCACTTGTCTGTCTATTTGTCCTTGTGTATGTATTTATTTTTTCCTCTCTGATGCTTAGCTTCTTCCAAAGCACTTAGTGTTTTAATGTAAGGCTGAATAAATCTTACAAAGGTCACCATAGCCTGCTCTGTTATTTGTTGGAGATCAGTGATGGTGGTTTAACCTGAGGGTCAGGTGAAGGGGAGAGGTTGAGAAAGAAAGTCCTTCATGTTAACAAAAACAAAGTTGCTGGAAAAGCTCAGCAGGTCTGGCAGCATCTGTGAAGCAAAAAAGCAGGGTTAACGTTTCGGGTCCGGTGACCCTTCCTCAGAACGGACCCGAAACATTAAGCTAAGCAGCATCATAGGAGCCTTTCCGCTCCTATGATGCTGCTTGGTCTGCTGTGTTCATCCAGCTCTGCACCTTGTTGTCTCGGATTCTCCAGCATCTGCAGTTCCTACTATCTCCGAAACGTTAACTCTGTTTTTACCTTCACAGATGCGGCCAGATCTGCTGAGCTTTTCCAGCAACTTTGTTTTTGTTCCTAATTTACAGCATCCGCAGTTCTTTTGGTTTTCCTTCATGTTAACCTCGGCACATGTAAGGAATTGAACCCATGCTGTTGGTGTCATTCTGTAGGGTAAATCAACCACCCAACTCAGCTACACTGGCTCTCAAAACTGCAGGCTCAGTTTTACAGGAAAAGGAGATGGATGGCATACCTTAGGGGGCACATGAGGCTTGGCAGGGGGCCATTCAGCCCCTTGAGCCTGCTCTGTTATTTAGTTGGTGCCAGTGGTTGTTCAATGGTGTCATATTCATCTCTGGGTGCATTTGCTTCCCATGCTTCAGAGATCTCACCCCTCGGCTGATGCACTCCCAAGGGAGTCCTTTCGGACTGGGCTTTCAATCAAGAACCTATTAGTCTGGGTCTAAACGTCCACATAGAGTCATACAGCATGGAAACAGGCTCTTCAGCTCAGCTTATCTGTGTCGACCAGGCTTCCTAAACTGAAGTAGTCTCATTTGCCTGCATTTGGCCCATATCTGTCCAAACCTTTCCTATTCACAGACCTGTCCAAATATTTTTTTACCATTGTAATTGTACTCACCTCTACCACTTCCTCTGGCAGATCATCCCGTATACACACCATGCTCCGTGTGAAAAGGTTACCCCTCAGGTCTCTTTTAAATCCATACATAATTTGAATTGTCACATTATTAATGTAAAATGTGCCCTCTAAATTTGGACTCCCCTACGCTGGGGAAAAGACCTTGGCTATTCACCTTATCCATGCCCCTCATGATTTTATAAACCTCTATAAGGTTGCCTCACAACTTCCTACACTTCAGGGATAAAGGTCCCTGCCTCTCCTTATAACTGAAACTCTCCAGTCTCAGTAGCATCCGTGTAAGTCTTTTCTGCAACATCCTATAGCAGGGTGACCAGAACTGTACACCCTGCCAATGTACAGCCGCAACATGTTGTCCCAACTCCTGTACTCAGTACTCTGACCGATGAAGGCAAGTGTGCCAAAAACCTTCTTCACCACCCTGTCTACCTGTGTCACCAATTTCAAGGAGCAATGTCCTATGGACCTGTGTGGTACTCTCCACAGACTCCTGGCCAATATTTAACCCTCAACCAACATCACTGAGAAACGGACAATCCAATGAATGCTGTTTGTGGGAGCTTTCTGTGCTCAAATTGACTGCCACGTTTCACCGAACCACAGTGCGCTTCAAAAGTATGTGATTAACTGTAAAGGGGAAGATATGAAAGAAAAATGATGCAATTTCTTTTCTGAAGCACTCAACTGACTTATGGTGTGTAGCAGTTTGAGTTGCTATGGCAACATGAAACATGTATGCTATGGCAGAGGCTCTAATTTGTTTCTCTCCCCCACTAACCACCAGGAATCTTTCCCACTCTGATCACCTGCTATCAGTGTGTCGGAAGGATTCGCAAGTTGATGTTTATCCTGTTGGCCATATTATGAATGTGCCTTTTTTTTTTGGCCAAGTCTTGGTGTGGGACCTGTTTGAGAGGCAGGGGGAGCTTCTCGGTTCACTTGTACCTTGACCCTATATGCATTCCAACTAAGTTTGCCATCTTTACAATCATCAAATGTACACGTTCTTCTTATTTCAGTAAGCTGATGGCCCACGGTTCACAGTGTTGGAGCAGCATTTTCTGACATTTCTGATGTGCCTTCCAATCCATTGTGGGGATGACCCCACAATGAACCTTTCCAGATACTTGTGAGGCACAGCTGTCAGTCACCATATACAACCCATAAGCAGAAGAAATAATTTTAGGGCAAAATTTATTACGTTCTCTAATTGCTGTTTGTTTATTTATTGGCTCATTAATTTTTGGATATTTTAAAGCAAGAAAGCAAAACTACTTCTTAATTGCACACATTGTAAATAAATTATATGTTATTAATGTTTTACATTTATTTGAATAAGCAGTTTACTGAGGTTAACTGCGTTTTTATGTCTGTACATTTTGGCGTTTCAATGTCATCTTGGATTAATACTTGGTTGCAATTCTTTTTAATTGCTAATTTAAAATGGTGTTTTTTTTCTCTCTCTCTCCTGAAATAAGTTTATCATTCTGTAAATACAGACAAATAAACTCTGTGGATTAATTTGTTCTTGGCTCGCGCTCCTTGTCGCAGTATTTCACAATTTCTAGAATGTTCAGGCGTGCTCTCTGACATGATCTGAGCCTGCTGCAGTATGGATGCTCTCATCATCAGCATCAACCCTCTCACCAAACCCACCTAACCTTCCCTGAACTGTGCTGGATCCCTGTCCTCTCAGTGTCCCACTAGATCCATATCTTCACTGTTTTACTGGATCCCTGTCCTCTCAGTCTTCCACTGGTTCCATGTCCTTTATGTATTTTACTGGATTCCTGTTCTCTCAGACTTTGACTAGATCCATGTCCTCTCTGTATTTTACTGGATCACTGTCCTCTCAGTCACTCACCAGATCCCTGACATCCCAGTCTTCAACATGATCCCGTTCCTCTCAGTTTTCCATTACCATCCAGTGCTATTGGTCATCCACTGGATCCCTCTCTGCTCAGTCTTCCATTAGATATGTGTCTTCTTGAATCTCTGTCATCTCTGTCTTTTACGGGACACCTTTCCACTCCATTGTATTCGACTGGCACCCTATCCTCCCAGCCATCCCTGTCCTCAGTCTTCCTCTAGATTTCTGTCCTTAATTTCTACTGGATCCCTGTCCTCTCAGTCTTGTGCTAACAACCTGTCCTCTTCGCCATCCATTGGATCCGTGTCCTCAGACTTCCATAGATCCCTGTCCTCGGTTTCTGCTTGATGCATGTCTTCTCAATCTTCTGCTGGATCCTTCTCCTGTCAGTCTTCCACTTGATCCCTGTCCTCTCAGCTTCAACTTGATTCCTTTCTTCTCAGCCTTCCAATGGATCCCTTTCCTCTCAGACATCCCTTCAACCCCTGTCCTCTCAGACTTCCACTGGATTTCTCTCTCGTATTCCACTGGACCCCTGAACCACTCTGGATCTGGCAGTTCATTTGGAGCATAAGATATTTGTCAGAGCCCATCTCTACAGGCTAAGGAACAAGTCCAAATCTGAAGAGCCAATCTGATATCTGATAAATAGGAGAAGATTGAGCGAGTTTGAGTTTGCTTAATTGTTGTCATATGTACCGGGATACAGTGAAAAGTGTTGTTTTGCGTGCTGTACAGGCAGATCGTACCAAACAAAGTGCATGAGCATAGCAGAACAGAATGCAGAATACAGTGTTGCAGCCGCAGAGAGAGAGAGATGAGAATTAACATTTGAGAGGTCCATTCAAAAGACTGATAACAGCAGGGAAGAAGCTGTTCTTGAATCTATTTGTACATGTCTTCAAACTTGGGGTCTCAGTTGCTTTCCTGGGGCAGCGGAAAGGAGAGATGGAGTTAGTGGATGGAAAATTGGTTTGTGTGATCGACTGGACTGTGCTCACAACTTTCCGTAGTTTCTTGCGGTCTTGGGATGAGCAGTTTCCATACCAAGCTGTGATGCATCCAGATAGGAATTTTAACTCTTCACTTCAGAGAAACATGACATTTGTGCAAAGGGTTATGGACTTGGGGAAGGATGAAATTTTAGAATACGTTGAAAACTTATTGAAAAGATTAACTTGTAAGCTAAAAATATGCTTTGGAAACAGGAGTGTTTATTTGAGGCAGGAATGATAAAGTATAATTCAATTTAAAAAAACACAAAAAGGTGAGACTGATCCAGTGAGAAGAAGCATCTTCCCAATCCCCAATTCCCCTCATCAACCTGTTTAGAGATGTTTTTACACACCTCTGGAGGAGGTGGGACTTGAACCTGGGCCTCCTGGTCCAAAGAGGTAGGGACATTACCACAGCACCTCAAGACCATTTCTCCCAACCTTTATGCTTCAAATCTCTTTGAACAATACGTATGTTTTGATGAGATTGCCTTTTAATCTTCTGAAGTCCAGACAATATAGACCTAGTATCTCCTCATTAGACAACACTCTCATCCCAGGGGTCACACGAGTGAACCTCTGTTGGTCCCTTTCAACGGCAAGTATGCCCGTTCTTAATTAAGGAGATGGAATCTGAACTCCCAGGTCAAATCTCACCAGTTGCTCCAATTATATTCCAACTGCTTTGTAAAATAATTCAACATCCCATTTGCTTCTCTAATCCTTCTGCCGTACCTGCAAAGTAAATTTATTTATTCATCTTCAGGAATGCCCAGGTCCCCCTGAATGCCAACATTTTGGAATTTCTCTTTTAAAAAATATTTTTCTTTTCCGGCCAAGTTGGTTTATTTATGGCTTTACAGCCGAGCGTTTATATCTCTAGACTAATTAGCTAGATGTCTAGGCTCCTGATTTAAACAGGTATGCCTTACTCTGTCCAAGTTTTTTTTCACGCTATGGTCGGTATGTTCTTGGTTACTATGATCTTCTGTACTGCTTGCAAACAAAGCTTTTCACTGTACTTAGGTACATGTGACAAATAAATCAAATTAATCAATCAATCAGGAGAATTTATATCCCACTCCAGCAGCTGGGGATTTGAACGAATTAAATAATGTTTAAAGGTCAGGGAGAGTTACAGGAACTGCCAGATTTTTTTTTTTGTAAAAACCATTGGTTCATAATGTCCTTCAAAGAAGAAACCTTCCTTTCTCAGTCTGGTCTATATATGACTCCAGGTACACAGAGTATTAACTACCCTCTGCAACTGCTCAACAAAGTACATTGTTGTATTTGAGAAGGTGGTTCTCCACCACTTCCTCAAGAACAGTTGGTGTAGGCGGTAAGTGCTGGCCATCCCAGTGACACCTCCACCATGTAAATGATGTTAAAGAAGAGTTCTGAGGAAGGATCGCTGGACCCGAAATGTCATCTGTGCTTTCTCTCCACAGATGTTGCCAGACCTGCTGAGCTCTCCCAGCAATTTCTGTTTTTGTTTTTGATTTCCAGCATCTGCAGCTCTATGGACGTTTGTTCTGTTTCGTTCAAGAAGTCAACTTACCACATTGTATTCCACCTGCCATGTTCATATCTAGTCACTTGACCCTTTCAATATTCCTTGCTGCTTCTTTGTATCCTCTTATTTAGCTTTGCATTATTTACAAACCTGAATTTATTATACCCACTGCCATCATTTAAGTCATTATATATATTGTTGAGGCCTCAATACTGACTCTTAAGTATGAAGTGCGCCATGTTAAATCAGAAATATGAGCCATTCAACATTA
This sequence comes from Rhincodon typus, assembly GCF_021869965.1. Lineage (NCBI taxonomy): Eukaryota > Metazoa > Chordata > Chondrichthyes > Orectolobiformes > Rhincodontidae > Rhincodon > Rhincodon typus. Next base: position 8,918,063 of record NC_063339.1, on the reverse strand, counting down.
TTATCTGTTTGATATCCATTAACCAATGCTCAGTCCATACTAATGTATTACATATGAGCCTGTCAGACCCAATCTTGGGTAATAACCTCTTTTCTCACATGTTGTGGAATGCTCTTTGAATGTTCAGATGCATTACATCCACTGGTCTCCCCTAGTCAATCCTCTTAGTAACATTGTCTATTGGAGCAGACAAGATTTCGGGGGCATAATGTTCAAATTTAAGCTAAACTGTTCAGGAGGCAAACCGGGAAGTGTGTCTTCAAACAAAAGGGTAGTTGAAATCTGGAATTTCTTCATTGAATGTTGGGGGTCAATTGGAGCTTCTCAGCTGAGATCAACAGAATTCCATTAGCTAATGCAATCCGGGAACCTGCATCTAGGGAGTGCCAGGACAATGCAGGTATGAGTCACCCAAAATCTACTTGAATGTTAGAGTAATCTTGATGAATTCCTCCTCAGAATCCAATGTGATTGGACTGTGCAGCAATGCAAAAACATAATGGCATTGCCTCAAATCATATTGCACACTGCACCAATGGCACATTCATATTGGAGTGGAAATTCTATCAGCTATTGAGTTTGCTTGGTTGCAATCTTTTTGTAGAAATGAAACCTGTTTGAACTGCTATGTCAGTAGCATACGGTTGGTTTAGCTCAATTGGCTGGATTGTAATGCAGTTTAACTCTAACAACGTCACTTCAATTCCTGCACTGGCTGAGGTAACCATTAAGAATTCTCCTTTCCAACCTATCCCCTTGCTTGGGGTGTTAATATGCCTCAAGTTAAATGAGGGAGCTAGCCCTCTGGTCTGGTAATACTGGAGCAACTATACCTTTGAAGGCAGGGCTGTGTAGTTATAGGAAGGATATTATTAAACTGGAGAGCGTTCAGAAAAGATTTACCAGGAAAAGAGGGTTTGAGATATAAAAATAGGCTAGAAAGGATGGGACTTTCTTCACTGGAGCATGGAAGGTTGACAGGTAGGAGGTTTATAAAATCATGAGGGGCATAAGATAAGGTGAATGACAAGGGTCTTTCCCTAGGGTGGGAGAGTTCCAAAGTCGGAGGCATATTTTTGAGGTGAGAGGAGAAAGGTTTTAAAAGGCCATGAAAGGCAACATTTTTACATAGAGAGTGGTTTCTGCGTGGAATGAACTGTCAGAGGAAATGGTGGATGCAAGAACAAAGAACAATACAGTACAGGAACAGACCCTTTGCCACTCTGAGCCTGCACCAACATATTTTACCCTTCCATACTAAAACTGTCTTCACTTACAGAATCTGTATCCCTCTATTCCCTTCCTGTTCATGTATTCATCCAGGTGTTTCTTGATTGCTGCTATTGTGTCTGCTTCCACCACCTCCTCTGGCAGCGTGATCCAGGAACTCACCACCCTTTGTGGGAAAACCGTGCCTCGCACATCTCTTTTAAACTTCACCCCTTGCACCTTGAACCTGAGTCCCCTCGTAACTGACCCCTCCACCCTGGAAAAAAAACCTCATATCTTCCACATTTTTCCATGCCATTCACAATCTTATAAACTTCTATCAAGATGTCCCTCAACCTCCTGTGTTCCAGTGAAACCAAACCCAATCTATCTAACCTTTCTTCATAGCTAAAATCTCTCATACCAAGCAACATCCTGTGCCGTTTCCAAAGAACCCACATCCTTCTGGTGGCATGGTGCAGTTACAACATTTAAAAGACATTTAAATACCTACATGAATAGGAAAGGCTTGGAGGGATATGGGCCAAATGCAGGCAGGTGGGACTAGTTTAGTTTGGAAACATGGTCGTCATGGACTAGATGGACCGAAGGGTCTGTTTCCATGCTGTATGGATGTATGGCTCTGAGACTAGTCCAAATCTTGCCCTAAGTTAAACAAGAAGCACTTTGCCACTTACAGCCAGCTAATGTCTGCTTCCTGTGGTGTGTTATGGTTGACACTTTAGCGTAAAGGGCTTTTGTATATATAATCTGTGAATTTACTAAACCTCTTCCATAATTGACAGCAACTCATATTAATGTAGCAGTTCTAATGCCATAAAGACTTTCATGGCACCCAGGAAGGACATCACTGTAAAACGAAGTGTGACAGCAAGATTTAGCAGAAAGATCGAATGACAAAAAAACTTGTTCAAAGAGGTTGGTTTTAAGGAATTTCTTAAAGACAGAAAGGGAGTTCAAGGGATTGAAAGGTTTAGGGAAAGAATTCCAGAGCTTTGAGGCCTAAGCCCCTGAAGGTAAGGTAGGAATGGAGTGATCAGAGACACGCAAGAGGCCAGAATTAGAGCAGCACAGGGATCTCTGAGGGAAGTGTGGTTGAGGGAGATCGCAGAGACATGGAGGGGCAAAGTCATGGAGGGATTTGAAAACAATTTTCTTAACACATTGCCTGTAAACCAATATATGTCACTGAACACGAGGATCATGGAGGAACAGGACATGTTACCAGTTAGAGCGTGAGTTAGGATTCAAGAAAGACTTTCAAAAGAGAACTTGGTAAGTATTTATCTGAGTTGAGCTGATCATAAGACCATAAGGTCTAGGAGCAGAAGTAGGCCATTCTGCCCATTGAGACTGATCCGCCATTCAATGAGATCATGGATGATCCGACCATCCTCAAATCCACTTTCCTGACTTTTCCCCATAACCTTTGATTTCCTTGCTGATTAAAAACCTGTCTGTCTCAGCATTGAATACACTTAATGACCCAGCCTTGAGAGCCCTCTGTGGTAAAGAATTCCACCGAATCAGAACCCTCTGAGGGAAAAACAATCCCTCCTCATCTCTGTCTTAAATGAGCAACCCCTTATTTTGAGGTGATGCCTTCTAGTCAATAGACTTTCCCACAAGGGGAAACAACCTTTCCGCATCTACCCTGTCAAATCATTTAAGAGTCTTACATGTTTCAGTAAGATAATCTCTGATTTTTCTAAAACCCATTGAGTACAGACCAAATCAACTCAACCTCTCTTCAAAAGACAGTCCCTCCATATCTGAGATAACAAGGTGTGGAGCTGGAGCCTCTTCCTTTTGCGCTGTATGAGCCTATGATGGAGTTTCAGCTTTTTGTGATTCTTCTTGTCATTGCCTCGGATTATGAACCTGGCTACATTTATTGCCCATCCTCAGATGTGGTTCATGAACGCAGCACAGAAAGGCACAATTTCAACAATTTGCATCTTATCTCCTTTCAGAGGAAGAAATGCATGGCTATTTTAAAGCGCTCGCACAAGCTTGATGGGCCAAATGGCCTCCTTCTGGGCTGTTCGCCTTTACGGCTATAACTCAGTTTTGCTCTCCAGAGTGACCCGACAATCCAGTAAGTTGTATTGAACCCGCTTGGAAGTAGTAAAGGAGGGGGAGGAGGGCACAAAAGGTTGCATTGCCAATTACTAGGGAATGTGGCAAAAGGACATTATTCCAAATCCGGAGAAGGGAGAATCACCTTCAACCTTTGCGTGCGCTCTGTATTACTTCAGGAGAAGTGAGGGATGAAGTTTCCAAGGCAACGCTGCAAATAGTTTGGCCTTGATATGCAATCTATCGATGCAGGTTAACAAAAAAAAACAAACGAGTCTGTTTTGATGGGATCCATTACCTGATGTCAGATGATAGATGGCTCTTGAGGCTGATAATCTGGTCCCTTTAAAGTGGGTCTGGCTTTACTTCCAGCCTGCAGAATGACTGAGCAAGTAATTGCAAGATGCACTCACTGTATTGATCTCCCGGAACTTGTGTTCCTGCTGGTAGGCCCTAAAAACAAAACGCGTGCTGAAAGAACAAGAGCAACTCCCTGGTTGAGGATGAATGAGTCTGATCAAAGAGACCTCTCGGAGTTTGCGAATTAGATTGGCCGTTCTGTTACATACTTGTGCAAGTTTTGCTGTCAGGCTAAACTTGTTAATAACTTGTCTGCTGGATTGTATGTAATATAACCAGACCAGTGTGGCCTTGATGGAACGTAGCAGGTGTGAAGGTAAATAGTGAAGTCACTTGGAAGGAGACCATCATCTCATCCTCATCCATTCTGGTGTCCTTGATGATGTTGAGGAATTCTTGGGCGGAGTGGTTTGAGTCGTCTACTAGATGTTTCAGACTCCTTTGCAGTTCTTTGGCTAGTCTGTACGTTGGTGTACCTGGCAGTGAGACTGTGGATTTGAGGGGACCCCTGGCTTGTGTACCTTGGGGAGTCTGTAGAAGCAGGTGTACCTCCACAAACATCCCCCTAGCAAAGGAAACACTAGCCTCCCTACTAGACAGATCAGGGACACAGACACCCGACAACAGCAACACCGTCAGCAAAGACAGCTCCCTCAAACTACTTGATCTCTGCCTCACGACCCACTTCACCTTCAACGGCAAGGTACATGGACAAATCAATAGAACGTCCATGGGATCACCGATATCAGGATTAACACCGGAAGCCATATTGCAAAGATTGGAATGGACAGCCCTTCCCACCATCCAAACAGAGCCATGGATTCGCTTTGTGGATGACACCTTTGTTATTATCAAACGCTCTGAACTGGAGGAAACCTATCTACTCATAAACAACATCCTCATTGGCATAAAATTCACCAGGGAAGAGGAGAACAACAACAGACTTCCCTTCCTGGACGTAATGGTCGAATGTAAGGCCAACGGTGAGCTCCAGACCAGAGTACACAGGAAGGCCACCCACATGGATTAGATACTCAACTACAATAGCAATTATCCCAATACCCACAAACGGAGCTGTGTCAAAACACTGTTTAGAGCTGCAATACACTGCAGCACTCCAGAGCTACCCGAAGCCAAGGAAGAATACCAATACAGCGTCTTTTGAAAACAACAGTTATCCAAAAAGCGTAGGGGGCCAATACCTACACAACAGACCACAACAGGAACACACAACACATCCAGAGATACTAGTCACCCTACCATACATTAAGGACATGTCTGGAGATTACTCCACTCCCTAGGAATCATAGTAGCCCACGAACCCACGGCTACACTACGACAGCTACAGACAGAAAAAGAGGATCCGATAACCGCAACTAACAGAACTAACTTTATTTACAAGACACCATCCAACCCAAGCTACAAATCTTCTTAAAAACCTTGGGCAGTTAAGAGTTAATCACACTGCTGCAGGTCTGGAGTCACATGTAGGTGAGATAACGACATTGTCGAACCAAATGGGGTTTCCCAACAATGATGTCATGGTCAAAATCAAACTCTTGCATTTTTTTAAAATTCAAATATCTGCCACGGCAGGATTGAAACTCAGCTGTTGAGAACATTACGTGGGTCTCTAGATTAACATCCAGTGATAGTACCACTAAGTTGTCACCTTGGGTTGGATGCCAAATTCGGAGGAGTGCAGAGATCCTGTAGGGTTCCTGTGGAATTCATGGAGTTGCAGAGATGAGAAGGAGGCGAGGCAATGCAGAGATTTCAACAAAACGGTGAGAATTCCAAACATTGTAGAGGACGTAAATCTCATGCATGACTTGGGGAAAAGTAATGCAGGAAAATTCTCAGTATCATTTTTAAGATGCAGTTGGACCCGTGGACGGGTTGGTGCGTGGTGTACAGGATGTTTTCGGTGCTGGTGGTCTTCTCATACATTCGGTTTTCTTGTCCCTTGTGGCAGAAGCCATGGCTTTGGAAGATGCTGTTATATTGGAGAGCAAGTATTGAGTGAACCCTTTGTGATGGTGTGCTGCAATGCACTGGTGATGAAGAGATTGAATACTTATCATGGTGGATCAAGAGGACTGCGTTGTCCTGGATATTCCATATTACGGCGTTGACACACTAGCTTGTCCACAGTCTTAAAGGTAGATGCAGGAAGGATGTTTCGCTGGGTGAGTGGTGGGATGGGGATATTTAGAACCAGTGGATGTGATTCTCGGAAAATGGGTGGACCATTTAGAAATGAGTAGAGGAGGAATTTCTTCACTCACAGGATGGTGAGTCTTCCACAAAAGGCTGTGGAAGTCCAATCATTGAGTACCTTCAAGACAGAGATCAATGCATTTTTAGATATTAAAAATATTAGGGGATAAGGGTGAAAATGAGTTAGAAGATCAACCCATGATCATGTTGAATGGCAGATCAGGGGCTGAATAGCCTAATCCTTTCCCCATTCCCTTTGTTCCTAATTGCAACTGATACAGATCAGTCACTCTCAAAGGGATGCATGGCCTGTTTCTGTTACAGTGTCCCTCGTGTGATTGAGTTCAAAATTCAGCTTCAACCAGTGAGATTCATTGTATTCACTTAAACACAGAGTATAAGATGCTTGTACCATTTTGCTAAAGTCTCTTGTTTACTGAGCTAGAAGGTGGGCTTGCCACAGTATACTTCTGCTAGCACTGAGCTGCCCATCTGTCTTCTGGTTACATCATTCTTTCAGAAGAAAACAAGAGGGGGAAGGGTTACATAAAAGACGACACAGACTGTGTTAAATAGAGCTACTGTTTTATGCTTGACTTTTCATTGTAATCTTGATAGTACGACTCTTTGATAAGGTCACTGAGCTTTTGAAAAAGCCTTGTTACACAATGCCGAGACAGTGAGCTTAAAGATAGGAGCTGTGAAATCCTGGCAGGTAGCTGATAATCCCTGTAACTTCAGGTTGAGGCACAGCTCACACTGGGCCTCATTTCCATGGATTCAGTGAGCTGCTGGTGACACATAACTGAATCAGATCCATGAGGAATGATCGGGAAGCTGGGAATCAGGCAGACAAAGCTGGATGATCAGTGTCCAGGAGATGGAAGTCGGTGGGAGGCAGATGGAGATGAGGGTAGTGATGGGAAGGGAGCTGGACAAACAGTTGTCAGGTGTGGTTCTGTAAGCTCCAACAACACTCAAGAAGCTTGACGCCATTAAACAAAGCAGCCCTGCTTGATTGACATAACATCCACAAGCAATGACTCCCTCCACCACTCAGTAGCAGCAGTGCATACGATCTAAAAGATGCACTGCAGAAATTCACCGAAGATACTTAAATGGCAAACCCTCAAACACTTCCATCTAGAAGGACAAGGACAGCAGATACATGGGAACACCAACCACCTACAAGTTCCCCTCCAAGCCACTCACCATCCTGACTTGGAAGTATATCGCCGTTCCTTCACTGTTGCTGGGTCAAAATTCTGGAATTCCCTTCCGAATAGCAGCAGGTGGACTGCAGCGGTTCAAGAAGGCAGCTCACCACCACCTTCTCTCGGGCAGCTAGGGTCAGAGAATAAATTCTGGCCCAGCTAGCTATGTCCACGCCCCATCAGTGAACTCTTGAAAGAGAATTGGTGACTGGGAGCATGCAGGCTGCAACTGGATTCGCAGCTGGAGTTCTGGAAAAATTAGAAGCCTACACTTCAAAATGCATGAAACCCACATTTTAGCAAAACATGCTGTTTTTCCTTAAAGTGTACCTGACATGCAGCTCTGCACTCGGCACACCTGCTTTACCTTCAGCATTGGGTGTGCCTGTTCTTTTTTTTTAAAGTCATTCACAGGATGTTGGTGTTGCTAACTTAGCCAGCATTTATGCTCAAAGGACAGTTAAGAGCCAACCACACTGCTGTTGGTCTGGAGTCACATGTAGGTAAAGGATATTAGTGAACCGGGTGAGTTTTTCCAAAACTCAATAATGGAGTCATCTCCATCTGCCTCCCAACGACTTCCATGGTCATCGTTAGGCTCTTAATTCTAGATTTTATTTATTATAAATTCAAATTTCACCATAGTGGGATTCAAACCCAGATCTCTAGAGCATTACCTGGGTTATCCAGATTAACAGTCCACCGAAAATACCACCTCCCCTTCCTAGCCTCATACTCCCTGCGTTGGTGTGAGCTTGAAACAGAGCTTAACACATTCCCCTGTGTATCTGAGCCTGTGCGTTCAACCACCACACCAAGTTCTGAACACAGCAATCAAAGCCAGCACGCCAGTGTCCAGTACTGCAGGAGCACTGCACTGTTCGAGGTGCTGCTATTCGGTTGTGACCATAAACTGGGACCCTACCTGCCCTTGCGTTTGGACACAAGACATCCCACAACCACTGTGTCAAAGGGGAGCTATCCTGGGTGGTGAGGCCAAAATTTGCACAGTCAGTCAGCACTGCAAAAGCAAATTATCTGATCATTATCACATCAATGTTTGAGGGAGCTTGCTGTGTAATTGGCTGCCAACACTACAACCCTGCGTACTCTTCAAGCATAGTTCATTGGTTGCAAAGCACTGTAGGCACATGGAAAGAGCTGTATAAATGCAAATCCTATCCTTTCTTCATTAAAGAAAAGTCTGGCAACAAATCAGGTTGACCCATTGCTGCCATACCACAAGATGTTGGAGCAGAAGTAGGCCATTCAGCCCATCAAATCTGCTCCACCATTCAATGAGATAATAGCTGATCTGATAATCGTCAATTCCATGTGTCATCTTTTGTGACACCCTCTCCACTTGCTTGCCTCCTATTTTTGTTTGATCTACACATCTGACAACAGTATATTCACTTTCCTCATCCAAGTCATTGATATATATTGTAATCGGTACAACGTGGAGTGGGAGGAACACAGCAGATCAGGCAGCATGCAAGGATCAGGAGAGTCAACATCAGGGTCTAGGCTTTCATCGACTCTCCTCCTCCTTTGAGGCTGCCTGACCTAGATTGTTCCTCCAGCTCCACACTGTATCGACTCTGACTCCAGCATCCGCAATTCTTGCCTTCTCCGACATATGTTGTAAATAATGGTGACCCCAGAACTGATCTCAGTGGCACTCTACTAGTCACAGGTTGCTATCGAGTTTGTTCATAAATATCTTCAGCTAGCTACAGCATTTTACATTGAGCCGTAGTTATACCAACACTTTTGATGCGCAGAGGCAACAAAGACATGGTGCTGCTGAAGTGGCAGTATAACTTGAGTCAGGTCATTGGACAACTTGTAAGAGCCTGTTGTAATAGCGCTTAGGAACAGGAACTGTCACAAGTATATCTCAAACATTGATAATATCAGCACTGACTATGGGAGAACTACAGCATTAAAAGTTAATTTTAATTAAAAATGGTGTATTGTATATTATTAAAACAAAATCTGATAGATAGCCAGGAGCGCAATCAAGAGAGCAGTGAAACCTCAGGGCTCAAATCCCTTAACTGTTCAAGCTCTTAAGTAATGTATGACATTCTCCGAACACCCTCAATTGTTTAAGTGCCTCGTAATGTTGCTTTTGGCCGTTCATTATTCTCCACTCTGAACGGGAATATCATAACTTGGTAATTGCAGCAGGCAGTTCCCTCGAGTACACATTCCTGGAACCAAAACAGAAATTGCTGGAAAAGCTCAGCAGGTCTGGCAGCATCTGTG
>NC_063339.1:8861349-8908289 GCF_021869965.1 Rhincodon typus | reverse complement strand
TGTGTGTGTGTGTGTGTGTCTGTGTGTGTGTGTGTGTGTGTGTGTGTCTGTGTGTGTGTGTGTGTGTGTGTGTGTGGCTCTGTGTATGGCTCTGTGTATGCCTGTGTCTATGTCAGTGTGTTACTGATATTTCAAACCAAGTTGCAACGGTAGGGATTCAGCTTCAATCCTGTTAAATGGAAATTTAAGACCTCTGTCAGTAAAGCTCTTTTTAAAAGTAAGAGCATGTGGATGAGTACTTGAAGTGTGATAACATTCAATACCAAGGGCCAAGTGCTGGAAAGTGGGAAAGTGTAAATAGGTTGGCACAGACTTGATGGGCCAAAAAACTTTTTCCAGATGTTTTCTAAGCAACGTGTCAAGAGATGTTATTTCATACCTCTGGATTATGAACTTAAATTTTTTTTTCAAATTCGTTCATAAGCTCAGCCAGCATTTATTCTCACCTACCATCCCACCAGCATCCACATCCAGAAGATCATCAGATGCCACTTCTGCCACCTCCAGCAAGATGCCACCACCAGACACATATTCCCCTCCCCTCCCTTGTCCGTCTTCCACAGGGACTGTTCCCTCCGGGACACCCTGGTCCACACTTCCTTCACCCCCAACACCTCCCCACATCCCTACGGCACCTTCCCTTGTAACCGGCGAAGGTGCAACACCTGCCCATTTACCTCCTCCCTTCCCAGAATCCAAGGGCCCAAATATACCTTCCACGTGAAGCAACACTTCAACTGCACTTCCAAGAATCTAGTCTACTGCATTCGCTGCTCACAATGTGGTCTCCTCTACATTGGGGAAATGAAGCGCTGACTGGGCGACCGCTTTGCAGAACATCTACGTTCTGCTTGCAAAAAAGACCCTGAACTATCTGTTGCCTGCCACTTCAATGCACCATCCTGCTCCCTGGCCAACATCTCTGTCTCCGGCTTGCTACAGTGTTCCAGTCAATCCCAATGCAAGCTGGAGGAACAACACCTCATTTTCCGCTTGGGGACCCTACAGCCCTCCGGACTCAATATTGAGTTCAATAATTTTAGGGCCTAAACTCTCCCATGTCCCAGCCCCCCACCCCACACACCAGGCCTTGTTACCACATAGCCTGCCACTACACACCCAATGTTGTTAGTCACTAACAGTCCCCTTTAACAACTATTCACCCTCCCAGCCTGATTGTTAGCAACTCCTTTGTCTGTCCAACTGTCTTTCTCTCTCTTTGGGCTCTATCCTATTGTTTACTCCCTACCCCACCCACCTCCCTATTTTCTGCATATAAACTGATGTTTTCCCAGCCACCATCAGTTCTGAGGAAGGGTCACCGGACCCAAAATGTTAACTCTGTTTTCTCCTCCGCAGAGGCTGCCAAACCTGCTGAGCTTTTCCAGCAACTTTGTTTTTGTTCTCCATCCCTAATTGCTTCAAGGGCAGCCAAGAGTCAACCACATTGCTGTGGGTCTGGAGTCACATGTAGGCCAGACCAGGTAAGGATGGCAGATTTCCTTCCCCAAAGGGCATTGGTGAGCCAGACAGGCTTTCCCCTGCATTTGACAATGGTTTTAATTAAAGATTCCTATATTTATTGAATTCAAATTCTACCATCCGCTGTGGTGGGATTTGAACCCAGGTCTGTCTAACCCTGAATCTAGGGATTAACACTCTAGTGATAATACCACTAGGCCATTACCTCCCCACAAGAAGAAGCCCAAAGAGGCTCCTCATTGGGGAAACTGCTTTATAAAGTTCCTGTGAAGCACACTTGGATGTCTTACTGCATCAAAAGTGCTAGAAAACTGCAGGTTTTGCTGTAATGACAAAGATGGATGGAGTGGTCTTCCTCTGGGGATGGCACAGTGGCTCAAAGGTTAGTACTGCTGCTTCACAGTGGCAGGGACCCAGGTTCAATTCCAGCCTTGGGCAACTGTCTGTGTGGAGTTTGCACATTCTCCCTGTGTCTGTGTGGGTTTCCTCCAGGTGCTCCAGTTTCCTCTCACAGTCCAAAGATGTGCAGGTTAGGTGGATTGGCCATGAGAATTGCAGGGTTACAGGGATGGGGAGTGGGATGCTCTTCAGAGAGTCAGTGTAACTTGATGGGCCAAATGGCTTGGTTACACATTGTAGGGATCCTATGATTCCTGAAGGATTCTGATCTTGTGAACCAAGAGGGAATAGAATTGGGCTTGATCTGTGTTGCCATCATCTTGGTGCTTTGGCACAAGTTGCTCACTGTCTGATCTGATACATGAACCAAAGGAGGAAAATAGGTGAAAAACTGAATGCAATAAAACCTATATTTGGTTTTTGAAGCTTTGAAACTTTTCATGCGGTTTAATTCTAGAGTCTTAAAAAGAAACTCGCAGACTAAATAAACCGATGGATATTCCTTCGTTCTTGACAAAGCCCTATAATTCTCTGGTGAAGTAAAAATCAATGCCTAATTTATCATGCATCATCAGTCAAGTTGATGTGAATTGTTCATTTTTTTTTCTTTTGAGTGCTTTGGAGGTGTCAAGCTTGCTTTGAGTATTTCAAGTAGAGCGCTGCAATATGCAGTTAAAACAACTTGTGTTTTCATAGGACCCATAACATGGTAAAATCATCCTCAGACACTTCACAGGATTAAATAGGTCATCAAACAGGATTTTTGCACTAAGGAGATACTGTAACAGTTGATCAAACAAGTTATGGCAAAGAGGGCAGTTTTCCAATAATATTAAAGGAGAAAAGTAAGATAGAGGTGCAGAGGTTCAGGGAGGGAGACCCAAAATGTGGTTACAAAGCAGCTGAAGGCATGGCTGCCAATGCTGGCATGTCCTTAAAGGCTCTTGCCAATTTTTATAGATGCACCATTGAAAGCATTCTATCCAGATGCAACATGGTTTGGTACGGCAACTGCTCTGCCTAGGTCCTTCAGAAACTACAGAGAGTTGTGAACCCAGTCCATCACGCAAGTCAACCTTCCATCCAATGACTCCACCTACACTTTTCGCTGCCTCAGGAAAGCAACCAACATCATCAAAGACCCCTCCCACCTCGGTTATACTCTCTCCAACCTTTTCCGTCAGGCAGAAGATACAAAAGCTTAAACACAAGTACCAACAGATTCAAGAACACCTTCTTCCCCGCTGTTATTGGACTTGCGAATAGAGCTCTCAAATTTTAAATTTAATGTTGATCTCACCTTTTGTGCACCTTCTCTGCAGCCGTAACTTTGTATTCCTCACTCTGTTCTATTACCCGAATGCGCTTTGTATGGAATGATCTGCCTGTACTGCACACAAAACAAATTTTTTCATAGAATAGATCATCATAGCATCCCTAGAGTGTGGAAACAGGCCCTCTGACCCGACAAGTCCACACCAACCCTAAGAGCATCCCACCCAGACCCATTCCCCTAAAACCCACCTATTCTACACATCCCTGAACACTATGGGCAATTTAGCATGGCCAATCCACCTAGCCCGCACATATTTGGACTGTGGGAGGAAACCCACGCAGACACGGCAAGAATGTGCAAGCTCCACACAGATAGTCACCCAAGGATGGAATTGAACCCGGGTCCCTGGCGCTATGAGGCAGCAGTGCTGACCACTGAGCCACCAAACACTTTTCATTGTACCTAGGTACATGTGACAATAATCAAATCAAAGTAATGCTTTTTGCACAATTCCCTGGCGGGATTTGGACATTGCTGGCCAGACCAACATACATTGCCCATCCCTAATTGCCCTGTTGGTAGAGTCAACCACATTGCTGTGGGTTTGGAGTCACATGTAGGATATTGGCTTCTTCCCCCAAAAAAAGGCATTTACAATAATCACTAACAGTTTCATAGTCATTATTAGGCTCTTAACTCCAGATTTTTTTTTCAATTGAATTCAAATTGCACTATCTGTAATGAACAGAATTTGAACCCTGGCCCCCAGGAGCTGAAGTGGGTTGCTGGATTAATGGTCTGGCAATAACACCACGAGGCCATTGATGCCCAAGTGTTTGGCCCTAAACTGGAGAAATTAAGTTTGAGGATGCTTGAGAGATCGGGGTCAGAGGAGCGCAGAGCTGCCCAAGGTCATCAGACTGAAGTAGGTGACAGAGGACCAAGGCCACAGAAGGGTTTCAAAGCGAAGAAGTAAATTTTAAAATCGAGCTGTTGCTCGATCGGGAGTCAGTGTAGGTCACCTCGCTCAATGGCGATGATGGAATGGGTCTCGGTGCTTGGACACAACAGCAGCAGAATGTTTGGAATGTGGAAACATTTCATTGGTCACATTGAGACATAACGAAATTACAGATGAGGGTTAGAAAGTGCATTTTGAAGGCCAGCTCAGCTGCTTGTGCATCTCCCACTCTTAGGTAACCAGGGGAATGCAGCAGGAGTTAAATGTGCCCCACACCCATACTAGTTTGTGACAGTATCATTAGCAATGAAACTACACTATTCAGCAATCCTTGACCTTCATGGGGATTCTAAATTTGATTTTTGTTTTCGTATTCATGCGATCCCTATCTGTGATTGTTTGCATGTTGCTACATAGACTTACAGAGAAGATGAGAGAGGATGTTGGCTGGGATGAAGCAGTTTAGCTGTGAAGAGAGGCTGGATAGGCTCAGGGTGTTTTCATTGGAGCAGAGAGGGTTGAGGGGGAACTGACAGAGGGTTATCAGATGATCAGGGGCACAGACAGGGTGAAGAGAAAGCAGCCATTCCCCTGAGTTAACAAGTCAATGACAAGGTGGCATAATTGTTAAGGTGAAGGGCAGGAGGTTTAGAGGGGGTTTGAGGAAAGGTTTTTCACCCAGAGGTGTGGTGGGAATGTGAAATGGACTGCTTGGGAAGGCAGTAAAGGCAGGAAACGTCACAACCTTTATAAAGCATGTGGACGAGCACTTGAAATGTCATAACATTCAACGCTATGGGCCGAGTGCTGCAATATGGGATTCGGGTAGATAGGTCAGTACAGACTCCACTTTCCTGAGGTGCTGAAGGGCCTTTTCTGCGCTGAATGATTCCATGACTCCAAATGGCCTTTAGGACAGTTCAAAAGCAGAAAGCCCCATTTCTGTGTCCTTCACTCTCGAAGCCCTTTCTCTCTGTTCCTCACTCCCTGAGCCCTTTCTCTCAGACCCTCACTCCCTGAGCTCTTTCTCTCAGACCCTCACTACCTGAGCCCTTTCTCTCAGACCCTCACTCCCTGAGCCCTTTCTCTCTGTTCCTCACTCCCTGAGCCCTTCCTCTCTGTTCCTCACTCCCTGAGCCCTCTCTCTGTTCTTCACCCCCGAGCCCTTTCTCTCTGTTCCTCACTCCCTGAGCCCTTCCTCTCTGTTCCTCACTCCCTGAGCCCTTTCTCTCAGACCCTCACTACCTGAGCCCTTTCTCTCAGTCCCTCACTCCCTGAGCCCTTTCTCTCCGTTCCTCACTCCCTGAGCCCTTTCTCTCCGTTCCTCACTCCCTGAGTCCTGTCTCTGTTCCTTACTCCCTGAGCCCTCTCTCTGTCCCTCACTCCCTGAGCCTGGTCTCTGTTCTTCACTCCCTGAATCCTTTCTCTCTGTTCCTCACTCCCTGAGGCCTCTCTCTGTTCTTCACCCCCAAGCCCTCTCTCTCTGTTCCTCACTCCCTCAGCCCTCTTTCTGTGTTCCTCACTCCCTCAGCCCTCTCTCTGTCCCTCACCCCCTGAGCCCAGAATCTGATCCTCACTCCCTGAGCCCTCTCTCTGTCCCTCACTCCCTGAGCCCTCTCTCTGTCCCTCATTCCCTGAGACCTCTCTCTGTTCCTTGTCTCACTCCCTCAGTTGTTCCTCACTTTCGCCCATACCCACCCACGTCAGACCCCCGACAGCTTCACCCCAACCTCACCTTGAAACCCCCATTACCTGGAAACAAGGAATATTTGGGCTGAAACTCAGAAGAAAGCCTTTTTGTTATTTGCTGAAGAGCAGGCCTGGGTGGGGATTGGGGTTTGGGTGTGGGTTGTGGAGGATTGGTAGCATGGTGGATTTAACATGAAACCGACTGGTTAACTCTTTCAGGAGCAGATGCAGACACAATGAGTCGAATGACTTCCTTCTGTACTGTCTAATTCGATAAATCGCTGAGGCTTTCTCTGTACATGGAACTGATTCTGCATTTATCATTGTAAACATGTACTCTTCACACGTTTAGCCCCCAGGCCCTCATGCTTCACCACACCAAATATTAAAGAAGTGTCTAGCTGATAGCTCCTTAAATGGTAATGCTTTGCTCTCGTATTATGCTCCGTCATTAGATTTCCCTCAGTTGGGGAAGGGATGCAGTGTTAGATTTAATTTTAGTTCCATTTAATCCCCAATTTGATCTCAGAACCCTGGGTTGACCTAAGGTCTGTCTTCATGTTTTTTGAAGTGCAATTTCTTTCTCTGCAATGGACTACCGACGTGTGCAGTTTCCAGAGTGTTCTTCCACTGTTCATCATGTCAGACCAGTTCCTGTGTTCCTGTAAGAAAGTCTCTGCATTGTTCCAGTGCCTTTCTCAACTTCAGGGTGTCCCAAATCATTTTACAGCTGGTAGAGGACTTTCTGAACTGCAGTCACTATTGCAGAGCAGTCAGTTAGCATGCTCACCAATAGCAGTGGGATAGTGACCTGATAATCTGGTTTCTATGCCTTCATCCATCTTTCCCTTCTCTGGATGGAGAAGATTAACATTTATATTCCTTCCCAACTTGCTTCTGAAATGTGTTGCTGGGTCAGGTACAGCAGTCATGAAGTGTGTAAATTGTAAATTGTGCATTGGCCCTCACGGTCAGGGGATTCAAGTCCAGGAACAAGGATATCTTGCTGCAACTGGTGAGACCACATCTAGAATATTGTGTTTTCACTTCTTTAACTGAGGAAGGATATTCTGGCAATGAAGAGCAGACAATGAAGGTTTACCAGACTGATTCCTAGGATGTTACACGAGGTAAATGCAGGGAAGTTGTTCCTGATGACAGGGGAGTCCAGAACCAGGGATCACAAGGTGGCCAGTTAAGGACTGAGATGAAGAGAAATTTCTTCACTGAGAGGGTGTGCCACAGAAAGTGGTAGAGTCCAGATCATAGAAGCATAGAATCCCAACAGTGTGGAAACAGGCCATTCGGCCTATAGGGTCCACACTGACCCTCTGAAGTGCATCCCACCCAGACCCCCCCCCCCCCACCCAACCCTGTCCCATTAACCCTGCATTTCCCGTGGCTAATGCACCTGAGCCTGCACATCCTTGGGCACTATGGGCAATTTCCCATGGCCAATCTACGTAGGCTGCACGTCTTTAGACTGTGGGAGGAAACTGGAGCATCCGGAGGAAATACATACAGACGCAGGGAGAATGTGCAAACTCCACACAGACAGTCACCCAAAGCTGGAATCAAACCTGAGTCTGTGGTGCAGTGCTAACTGCTGAGCCAAAAGCATTGAATGTTTTCAGTAAAGAATTAGATGTAGTTTTGGGATACAGGGGAGAAAGTGGGAGCAGAGTGTTGAGTTGGATGATCAGCCGTGATCATTTGGAATGGAAGAACAGGTTTGAGGGACTGAATGACCTACTGCCGCCCCTATGTTCTGCATTTCTATGTAAATACTGCATTTAGCAGTTTGGTGAAAGTTCGTTTCACAGCCTGAGTCAATGCATATCCTACTCTATAGACACAATCGCATCAATCCAGGCTGAGGGTTCAGTGATGCCCTGAGGAGGTGCTGCCCCCTTTTGGATGATACATTAACCTAGGGTTTATCTGACCTTGAATGGATGGCATTTTGAAGACCAATGGAGTTTTCCCCAGCATTCTGGCCAGCATCTGTCCCTTCAGTTCTCCGCTTCTTCCTGAGCTTGCCATGGATGTCATCGGAGCATTGGAGCTGGAAAGAACTTCTTGAGCCTGCTCCGCAATTCAATGTGATCATAGATCTACTCCACCTCACATCCCTAATCCCTTCATTCCGCTGGAGTATCCAAAAACCCTATCGATCTGAGCGTTGAGCATAAACAAAGACTGAGTGTTCACGGCTCTCTGTTGTAGAGAATTCCAAAAATTTGCCTTTGAACTAGAACTAGGCCATTAGGAGTGATATTGGGCAGCACCTTTTCACACAAACCCCAGTGGGTTTGGACGTTTCGAGTACAGGAGGCTTTATGAGTTGTTGTAATGCTGCCTACTGACTGTGATACCATATTGCAGTCCAAAATGGCCTACTCCTTGTTCCTGAAGTGAAGGGAGTGGATGCTTGTGGATGTAGTGCCAATCAAACGGGCTGCTTTGTCCTGGATGGTGTCAAGCTTCTTGAGTGATGTAGGAGCTGCGCCCATCCAGGCAAGTGGGGAGTATTCCATCACACTCCTGACTTGTGCCATGTAGATGGTGGACAAGCTTTGGGGAGTCAGGAGGTGAGTTACTTGCCGCAGTATTCCTAGCCTCTGACCTGCTCTTGTAACCAATGTATTTATGTGGCGGGACCAGTTCAGTTTCCTGTCAATGATAACCCCCAGGATGTTACTCAGAGATAGCAAGACTGCAGATGATGGAGTCAGAGTCAACTCAGCGTAGAGCTGGAGGAACACAGCAGGCCAGGCAGCATCAGAGGAGCAGGCAAGTCAGTTCTGAAGAAGGGTCCTGACCCGAAATGTTGACTTTCCTGCTTCTCTGATGCTGCCTGACCTGCCGTGTTCCTCCAGCTCCACACTGAGTCGTCCCAGGATGTTACTGTCTACCCATCAAAGCTGCAGAGGCTAGGGGGGGCTCGATCTCAAAACTGAGACTGGTCACTTTTTTTTAATGGAGACAAAGAGATATGGAACCAAAGTGAGGAGATGAAGTTAAGACATCAACGAACTATGATCTAATTGCTTGGTGGAGCAGGTTTTGAGAACTGAATAGTGGCCTATTTACCCAGGTCGGGGCTTGTAGCTTGGGCGGGTTCTGGGAGGGCAAGCGCAAGGGAAAATGAGTGGGATGTCTCAGGAGGCTCTTTGATTCTCAATCTTGGAGGGGGTGGACACCACCCACAGAGGAGAAATCCCAGGGGCGAACTGTTTGTGAAACAGCATCACACATTGAGTGCTTTTAAACTGAGATGAACACCATCAAGTCTGAACTTGCCTGTGTAAGATTTAACCTGCACAAGACAACATTTCAGCACAAACTCACATGAAAGGATAGTGCCATATTATTTGTCCAAAGTACAGCATCTCGATAAAACCTTCAGCTAGTAACCTACTTTGGGCTTGGCAAAACAATCCTCCTGCTGAGCTTCATGTTGATCTATTGTTGATTGAAGCCAGGGGAGTTATTGCGGATAAATGGTCTTTGAAATTGCCTTCGCTCCAGTTGATTTTTAATGGATTTATATTTTTCTCTTGTCTAATTTCAGCTGTTTATGGCTGAGAAAACATTGTCACCTGGTACATCTGTGCAATAATGTGCTTTATCCCATGCACAATGTGTTATCGAGTTCCTGAAACGTGCTGCAGGATCCTCATACTGGGGTGGTGTGCTTCGTCAGACACTGGGGGGTTTTGATACCGAGATGAACTTCTGACTGCATATCCACGCCATCACGAACACAATGTATTTACCCGTTCACGTTCCACGCCGTCTCAGTTCTGTCACCACTGAGAGCCTCATTCTGTTTGTCTGTTCCCATGCAGTCCAGTCCAGCTGCCTATTTGTTAACCTCCTTAAACATAGGTTCATCCAAACCTTGCTACCTCTGTGCAGACTATTGTGTGCAGATCTGGCCACCACACTATAGGACAGATGTGATTGCACTGGATGGGGTTGCAGAGGATGTTGTGGGGTGCAACACTTTCGCTATGTAAAGATACAGCTGCCATAGTCTTCCCAGATCATAGGGGCTGCTGTCTTATTACAGAGAGACAACAAGTGGTGATTTAACCTGAGGGTCACCGTTACCCACATGTGGGGAAAGATTGAGAAGGGGTTATTCATGGTAATCTCAGCCACTCCAGGAATTGGACCCAGCCTCTTGGCGTCACTGTGTATCGCAAACCATCTGTCCAGCCAACTGAGCAAACCGATCCCCCATTTTAGCCAAGAAGAGAGACTGAATAGGCTCTGGTTGTTTTCTTTAGGGCAGAGAAGGCTGAAGGGAGACCTGATTGAGATGTATAGGATTATATGGTTGAGGACAGGGTGGACAGCAAGCAGCTGTTCCCCTTTGTTGAACATGGGGGCATAATTTTAGGGTGAAAGGTGGGAGGTTTAGAAGGGATTTGCGGAAAAATGTTTTCACCCAGAAGGTGGTGGGGTTCCAGAATGCACTGTCTGGGAGGGTAGTTGAGGCAGGAAACCTCACAATGTTTAAAAAGTACTTGGATGGGCACTTGAAATGTTATGATATTCAAAGGCCATGGGCCAACTGCTGGAAGGTGGAATTCCTTTTCCTTTTCATTCATTCACGGGATGAAGGCATTGCTGGCTAGGCAACATTTATTGCCCATCCCTAATTGCTCAGAGGGCAGTTAAGAGTCAGCCACATTGCAGTGGGTCTGGAGTCACATGTAGACCAGACTCAGTGAAGGATGGCAGTTTCCTTCCCTAAAGGACATTAGTGAACCAGATGGATTTTTCTAATAATCAGCAATGGATTCATGGTCATCACTAGATTCTTAATTCCAGATATTTATTGAATTCAAATTCCACCATCTACCAGAGCGGGATTTGAACCCAGGTCCTCAGAACATTATCTGGGTCTTTGGATTAACAGTCCAGCGATAATACCAATTGGCCATCACCTCCCCTTATTAGTGTAGATAGGTTGGTACAGACTTAGGGGGCCGAAGGACCTCCTCTGTGCTGTATGACTTTTTGACTGTGATGCGCCTGTCCCCCTCCCTGTCTCTGTAACCTCCTGCAGCCCTCCGAGATATCTGCACACCTTCAATTCATGTGAATCCCCAATTTTAATCGCTTCACTGGTGGAGACCATGTCTTCATTTTCCAAGGCCCTGAACTCTGGGACTACATCCATTACACCTCTGCACCTCATTTTCCTTCTTTGACGGTATCCTGAGTCCCCACCTCCATGACCGCGCATCAGAGTTAATGACCATCCTACCATGTGTCGATCGCTCATCACCTCCGTGCTTAATGACCTGCATTGGTAAGAGACATAGAATAGCAGAAACTAGGTACAGGAAGAGCCATTTAACACTAATAGCCTGCTCCATCATTCAACATGATCATGGCTGATTCTTCAATTGAATGCCATATTCCTGCATTCTTCCCTGTACCTCGTGATGCCTTTAAAACCGAAACACTTCTTGGTTAAGCCAAGCCTTAGTTTTGAAATCGTCATCTCTCTATTCAAATTTTCCTTTGCCTGTCCCCCTCCCTGTCTCTGTAACCTCCTGCAGCCCTCCGAGATATCTGCACACCTTCAATTCATGTGAATCCCCAATTTTAATCGCTTCACTGGTGGAGACCATGTCTTCATTTTCCAAGGCCCTGAACTCTGGGACTACATCCATTACACCTCTGCACCTCATTTTCCTTCTTTGACGGTATCCTGAGTCCCCACCTCCATGACCGCGCATCAGAGTTAATGTCTCACTTCTGTCGTAAGTTGATTGTCAGTAGGCTTGCTCAGCCCTTTGGGACATTCCATTATGCCACAGCTTCTATATAAATGCAAGTTGTTGTTTCTGTGCTTACTGACCGATCTTGGCTCTTGGTCCAACCAGGCTCTCTCATGGACACCTTGAGTTGAATGCTAAATGTGACTGTGGGGGACGGTCAGCCAAGCTCATGAGGATGCAGGGCATGTTAATAGAGTGGGATAAAGCAGGGTTCAGAGAAAATCCCAGCGGATCCCAGTGGCCTGTATCTGAGGTGTGATTTCAATGCGACATTATGTAACATGGGCTTCGAAGCTGAAATCATTGAATCGCAGAATTGTTACAGCGTTTTCACTTGATCCTTCAATTGTATATATAGTGATGGTAACAAGGTCAGCCAGGTGGACCCATAGAATAGGAGTTCCCTGATTGGGGCTGTTAACCTGGTCCATACAGGGAGCCCTGGCTGACAGATATAGACAGGAGTGTCAGGGGTTCTGTTCACTCTGAGAGCTGGCTCTGAGGAAGACGAGCTAACGTTTAGCACTTTGCATGTGTAAGTAATGGTGACTTGATGACAGGATACTGGCCTCTCTGGAGTTGTTTCAGGAACCTGACGCAAATTCTTTGCTTTCATGCTGAAAACTCAAACTCTGTACATTTAGGGCAATGCCAGAATATTCCAGAACCGAGGACACAAGTTGAAACATTGCATCCTATGATCTCATCACGTTCAGCATCTGCCCGAGATGACAGGATGGGCGTATGAAGACAGACTGGATCGGTTTTGGACTGTATTCGCTGGAGTTTAGAAACATATTGGGGATATCTCAGAGAAACCTATCAATTCTAACAGGACCAGACAGAGTAAACCCAGAAGAATGTTGCCAATGCCTTGCGGTCTCCAGAACCAGGGGGTCACAGTCTAAGGATACAGGGCAGGCCATTTGGGACTGAAATGTGGAGAAATGACTTCAGTCAGAGGGTGGGGAGTCTGTGGAATTCTCTGCCACAGAAAGTGGTTGAGCCCAAAACATTGAATGTTTTTAAGAAGGAGTTTATATCGTTTTTTTTATTCATTCATGGGATGAGGGGGTCGCTGGCTAGGCCAGCATTTATTGCCCATCCATAATTGCCCAGAGGGCAGTTCAGAGTCAACCACATTGTTCTCAGGGCTAAAAGGATCAAAAGATATGGGGAGAAAGGGGGGAAAAGGGTACTGAGTCGGATGATCGACCATGATCACATTGAATTGAATTAAATTAGCTTTATTGTCAGATGTACTCAAATGAGTACAGTGAAAAGTTTATACGTTGCCACTTGCAACACCATCTTAGGGACAAAGATACCTAAGTACTGCTTCTTCAGTTACCAGGTCTTAGAAAATAGAGAAATAAAATGACCAGCATTGCAAAAATAACAGCTCAGAACAGTGGTCTTCCAACCCAGGCACCAGGCCTTGGCTCCACACCACACCAGGCTTCACCTTGAGGCTGGGAGATGGTTCTGGTATCGCCTCAAGACTGCAAGACCATGCTAAGGCCATGCCAGGAGGCCACCACGCCATGCTGGGTGGACCCTTGTTGTTTCTGCGCTGAGGTCTGGAGTCATCAGGGGCTGGGAAAGAAGAAAAGAAAAAACACAGAGGAAAAGAAGGGAAGAAAAAGGAGGAGAACAGGCAGAGAGGACAAGCTTTGGCTGAAGCATCCTACTCCGCTGCCATCTTGTTTCCTTGGTTTTACTGAATAGCAGAGCAGGCTCAAAGGGCCGAATGGCCTACTCCTGCTTGTGTATTCTAAGCTCCTAAGGAGACAGGCTTTGAGTACAACTCCACTCTGTCCAGTTAACTGTGCCACTTGGTTCTGAGTTTGCCACATTGGGAGTGAAAGGTTGCCCCCTTGAGTTAGTTGAGTAGCGACTTGTGAGCAGATTAGCGGGTTGTCAGAGCAACCAACATGAAACGATCCTGAGACTGACAGACAATTCAGACAAACAGGGCAGTCAGGGAAGATGCACCCCTGCACTGATGAACTGATCACAAGAGGTGAAAGAACGCAAAGCATTACTGAATGGAATAGGTCTCAACGCAAACAGCCTAATTGTTTCAACCAGACAGAGAGAAAAATAACATCTTTGGTAAAAGAATCGCAACGAAGTTCAAACTAACACATCATAGTCAGTGACACGTGGCTGTGGTGTGTTACATTGTAAATTAGTACAGCAGTGAATTAGGCTTGATGCTCCGCTGTAAATCAATACTGCGTTTCAATCTTACACCATAATTGTGAGCCTTTTTACAGAGCCATGACAGATAATTAAGATATCACAATATTGCAAAAGAACTAAGTTTGTTTAACTGTCACCAATATTTGATGTCAAGCCGCTGTTCATAGACTTCAAAGTTAATTAATCCTTCAGCCTCCGCCATGATCTTCTTCATTGTCTTGTTGCACAGTACGGGGGTTGTGATAGAAATTGATGCACCTCCAATGGAACTTTGATTTGCCAACAGAGTAAGGAGGCCACCTTCCAATTTTGTCAGGTGAAAAATGCTGATGTGTTTAAGTCATGTATTCGCCAGCACATTCTCCTACCAACTGGGTAACACAGCAGTTTCATAAAGGCAACATACAGTGGATGTTAATGAGAAATGCCAGAGAAATTCAGCAGGTCTAGTGGAGAGAGAAACAGAGTTAACGTTTTAAAGATTATGACTTTTTTTCGGGGGTCATTTTGGATGCTATTTCTTCTAAAGTACTTTCCATTTTTGTTAACGTGGCAGTTTATTGCTCCGTGCTCAAGGGATATCAGTCCCAGAAATGAATCATAGAATCCTTACAGTGTGAAAATAGGCCATTCAACCCAACAAGTCCACACCAGCCCTCTGAAGAGCATCCCACCTAGACTCACACTCCCCATCCCATCCCTACAACCCTGCATTTCCCATGGCTAATCCACATAGGCTATACATCTCTGGATACTGTGGGCAATTTAACATGGCCAATCCATCTAATCTGTACACCTTTGGACTGTTGGAGGAAACCGGAGCACCCAGAGGAAACCCGCGCAGATACGAGGAGAATGTGCAAACTTCACAAAGACAGTCACCTGAGGGTGGAATCAAACCCAGGTCCCAGGTGCTGTGGGGCAGCAGTGCTAACCACTGAGCCACCGTGCCACCCCTTGGATTGGGTAAAAATGGTCCATTCCAATGCTGTACATTAACAGTTACTTGGATTTATCAGCCAGGACTTAGTGAGTCTAACCTCCAAGGTGGAGAGTTGGGTGTTCAAGTGCCACTGAGGGGTAATTTGCACAGTGGTAGCAAATGTTCCTTGGAGACCCGGGTTCAAGTCCTACTTACTCTAGAACTGTATAACAACATTTCCAAGTAGGTTGATTCAAATCTGACCATCGTGGGGCTGTGAAAGGTGCTTTATAAATGCAAATCTTTCAGAAGTAAATTTTGTTTCTCCTTAGCAAATTATAGTATTTTTTTTGTTTGCCACTGTAAACAGCCTGGTGTAAAATTTCCAGAATTCTTCTGATCATCCACCTTGACATCAACCCAAAATTGGTGCCACCCATGAAAGAAGTGACACAGCCGCTCTGAGGTGGGGAGGGGCCTGCGGTGGGAGGTGTCATTCTGCCTCCTTACCAATTAGGGAGAAGACAGAAGGATGGGAAGATCACTTCTGGAATTCTAAGTGTCTGTCTCAGACTCTGCAAGCAGGGGATAATGAGTGAGAGAGTGGCTTAGTAGTTAGCAAAGCTGCCTCACAGCGCCCAGGGACCTGGATAAAAACTGAAAGAACTGTGGATGCTGTAAATCAGGAACAAAAACAGAGTTAAAAGTTTCAAGTCGGTGACCCTTCCTCGGAACGGTTTAATGGCTCAGCCGATCTGGGCACAGCCTGAGGATGGGTCACCAGACCCGAAATGTTAACTCTGACATTTTCTTCACAGATGCTGCCAGACCTGCTGAGCATTTCCAGCAACTTTTGCTTTTGCACCTAGGGACCTGGGTTCGATTCCACCCTCAGGTGACTGTCGATATGGAGTTTGCACGTTCTCCCTGTGTCTGTGTTCAGTTTGCCTCAGGTTCCTCCCACAGTCCAAAGATGTGCCCCATAGTGTGCATGGATGTGCAGGCTGGGTGGGTTAGTGATGGGAAATGCAGAACTACATGGAAAGGGTAGGCAATAGGTCTGGGCGGGATGCTCTGCAGAGGGGCGGTATGAACCCGATGGACTGAATGGCCTGCTTCCATCCTGTAGGGATTCAATGACTGTCCCTTGTCTCTGCCCTCATGAATTATGGCAGCTCTTCACTCAGTTCCACTTTATGCTGATCATTCCTGTGAGGGTGGGTACCTTTACCAACTGAATGCCACATATGGAAGTGGTACCAGGTGTGATATTGGCTGCTCATGGATCTCTGGTTGGTCCTCAGCTGGTCAAGAAGAGTGAGAAAATCCTGAAGTTCTAATAGTGCTGGGTGAACATCGGATGGTGACTGAACTTGAGTTGCACACACTAACCTTGGGACAGTAACTGCGTTGTTAAGGAAGGAAACGTGTGGAATGACCTTTGTCACAAAGATTTCCATTTGCATCTCTTCCCACAACATCCACCGCTCAGGAGTAAAGAGGCACAACAGAATGCCATTGTCTATATTTATGATCGACAGGGGGATCAAAGGTTATGAGGAGTGAACAGGAAAGTGGGGTTAAGGCTGCTATCAGTTCAGCCATGATCTTTTGAGGGATGAAGTGCTCTTTCCTGCCCACTTTTCTTTGCCTGTCTTTCCGCTCGCCTCGTGCTGGCCCTCAGGAGAAATTAGTGAGGAGCTGAGCTTCTGTCAGCCTTTAGAGCTCAAAGGGAATGGGTTACAGCAACCCCAGGTTTGAGACCACAATCACAATCTGTCCCATTTCATCTTGCTGCAGTTTCACTCCCATCAGAGATCCAGCTGGAAAGTTAATTACCCATCCTTTATATATGCAATCTAACGGCAACCAGTAATGAATTTATGGGATTGTGAATAAAATTCTAACCACCTAATTGCCTTGGTTGTATCCAGCATACCATTACATTTAATATTCGCAAAGCAGATTGTATTAGATTAGCATAACAAACTGTCAGAAATTCATTATCTGAGTCCCTAATGTTGTGTCACAGACCCATTTTTCTATTTAGTTACAAATCCTATTTATTTCTCCTTTAATGAAGCCCTGAACACAGATTAAATTCACAGTTGTAGGAGGCTGGAATGACAGCCAAGCAAGACTGTATGGACAATAAAGCCCAAAGTTCGGGGAATGTGCTGTTTTTGCATTGTATATATCTAATTCATTTTGGAAATGCAAGGCTTCCATCTGGTGCCCTTATATTAAAAAAATATATAGTTAAAAAAAAAAGTCCTTCAGAGATTATTAGGGGACTCAGGCCAGGCTTAAGAATAAGCAGGAGAGATGGTGTAGCAGTAATATCAATGTGATTATCAAGCTACAGAAGGCTCAGAAAAGATTTCCCAGGATTTTGGCTTGAGTTATAAGGAGAGGCTGGATAGGCTGGGACCTTTCTTCTTGGAGTGTAGGAGGTTGAGTGGTGACCTTACTGAGGTTTTTAAAATCATGATGAGCATAGATAAGGTGAATGCAGGCGTCTTCCTCCAAAGGTGAGGGATTTCAAGACTACAGGACATATTTTTAAGGCGAGAGGTGAAAGATTTATAAAAGGACATGAGGGGCAACTTTCTCACACAGAGTGGTTCATGTGTAGAGAAAGTGATGGATGCAGGTACAGTTACAATGACTAAAAGACATTTGGAGAAGTTAATGAATAAGAAAAGTTTGGAGGGATATGGACCAAACACAAGCAGGCTGGACTAGTTTAGTTTGGGATTATGGTCAGTGTGGACTGAAGGGTCTGTTTCCCTGCTGTATGACTATCACTGGAGTAAGGTCCTGAATAATATAGCCTCAAATTGCGCCATTTCAACTAATGGAATTTAAGTCTTTAGTGCAAAGCTAGCTTTAATAATGGGGACTACAAATTTATCATTTTGTTTGTTACCAAAGCCTATTTGATTCACTAATGTCCTTTAGGGAAGGAATCCTGCCACCCTTACCCAGTCTGGCCAACTCAAGACCCACAGCAAACTCTTGACTCTTGACTGCCATCTTTAGGGCTGGCCAGCAAGTTCTGGTAGCATAGTGGTGATGTCATTAGACAAGCAAGCTTTGGGGAAACATGAGTTCAAATTTCAACGTAGAAACTTAAATTTGATGAATGAAAGATCTGGGATATAAACGTAGTTTCAGAAATGGTGAGAATGGGAGTTATATTTGTTAAAAACCCAACTGGCTTACTGATGTCCTTCAAGGAAGGAAATCTGCTATCCTTACCTGAGTCTGGCCAAATGTCTCTCCATGCTCACAACCAATGCGATTGACTCCTAAACTGCGCTTTGAAATGGCCAGGTAAGTTCATGGGCATTGAGGGATGAGCAATAAACACTGACCTATCCAACAATCCCCATATCCCATGAAGGAATTTAAAACATTTCTATTAATGTTAGCGCCACGGGATTGACAGACACAAGGATATGGGTGATTGGAAAAAATATTACTTGAAAGTATGGAAAATGATTGTGGAACCAACTCAAAATTCATAAGCATAAGTGTGCTCTCTTTCCCACATTGACTTTTTGAAGTTACATTTCATAATCTTAAAATCTGCATGGATGGAGTTAAAACAGGATCATGCAGTATAATCCCAAAAGAAATGTAACCCATTGATTAAATTATAGACAACTTGATTAGTTGGTAACCTTAAGGTTGAAAGCCCAAAGTGCCATGGAACCATAAAATGCTTATAGTAAAGTAGGAGGCTATTCAGCCCATCCAATCCGTACCAACTCTCTGTAAGACCTATCGTGCTAGTCCTGACCCCATCAGTTCCCCCGCATGGCCTTGCAAACATTGAGGAAGGGTCACCAGATCCGAAACACTGACTCTGCTTTCTCTTCATAGATACTTCCAGACCTGCTGAGCTTTTCCTGCAATTTCTGGTTTTGTTTTTGATTTACAGCATCCGCAGTTCTTTAAGTTTTTAAAATTGGCATTATTTTTAAAGTTGCTTATCCAGTTCCCTCCTGGATGTCATTATTGAATCTCTCTCTAGCAACCGGTCAGGCAATGCATTCCACATTCTAATCACTGCGTGAAAACATTTTCCTCGTGTTGTTTTTGGTTCTTTTCTGAATGAGTTTAAATATTCTCCAGTTCTCAACCCTTCCACAAGTTGTAAAAACCTTAACCACTCTGCCAGGTAGGGAAGGTGATGGCCTGGTGGCAGTATAGCTATTATCAGACCACAGACAGCCAGGCAATGTTCCAGGGACCAAGGTTTGAATCCTGCTGTAGCAGAAAGTGGAATGTGAATCCAATAAATAACTGGAATTAAGAGTCTAATGATGTCTATTATCAGAACCCATCTAGTTTGTTTTAGGGAAGGAAACTGCTGTCTTTACCTGTTCAGATCTACACAGCAATGTGGTTGACTTTCAGCTGCCCTCTGGGCAATTAGGGATGGTGAATAAACACTGGCCTGGCCCACATCTCATGAATGATTAAAAAGACTTTCATGATTATGAGCAACTTAATCAAACCTGCTCTCAACTTTCCTCTCTCTAAAGAGAGCAGCCGTGTAACCCATGTAACTGAAGCTCCTCATCCCTGGTCCCGTTCTGGTGAGTCTTATCTACATCTTGTCCAAACCCTTCACATCCTCACTAAAGAGTGGTGGTCACAAATTAGTGCAATGCTTCAGTTGAGGCTGAGACTTATCAATCTTCATCATAAATACCTCGCTATTATACTCCCAGCTTCTACTTATAAAGCTCACGATCCCTTTTTGAAGAGTCAGACTGTCATATGGCACAGGAACAGACCCTTCAGCCCAACTCGTCCATGCAACCAGGTTTTCCAACTAAACTAGTCCCATTTGCCTGCATCTGGCTCATATCCCTCTAAAGCTTTCCTATTCATGTACCTGTCCAAATGTCTTTTGAATATTGCACCTGTGTCTATCACTTCCTCTGGCAAATCATTTCATACATGCACCGCCCTCAGGTCCCTTTTAAATTTTTTCCCCCTCTCACTTTAAACCTACGTCCTCTAGTTTTGAACTCTGGGGAAAAGACCTTTGCTGTTCACTCCATCTCTGTTTTTATAAACTTCTATAAGGTCATCCCTCAACCTCCTCCACTCCAGGGAAAAATGTCACAGCCTATCCTTATAACTCAAACCCTTCAGTCCGGTAAGAACTTTCTCAAGCTGCCCTGGCAATTTAAGCGATTTTGTGTACACATGCTGCTGCACACCCTTCATTTCCTATCACCTCGTACTTCCCACCAAAGCGAATCTCTTCATCCAGTTTCATCTGCTGTTGTCCTTACATTCCACAACAGCCTGCCTATGTCCTTTTTTGACATCCATCACTACACTCTTCACAGGTCGCAATGTTTCCATGTTTTGCATGGGGGCGGCACGGTAGCTCAGTGGTTAGCATTGCTGCCTCACAGCACCAGGGACCCGGGCTCGATTCCACCATCGAGTGACTGTCTGTGTGGAGTTTGCACATTCTCCCAGTGTCTGTGTGGCTCTCCTGTGGGTGCTCTGGTTTCCTCCCACTGTCCAAAGATGTGTAGGTTAGGTGGACTGGCTGTGCTAAATTGCCTGTAGAGCACAGGCATGTTTAGGTTAGATGTGGGAAATACAGGGTTAGGGGAATGGGTCTGCGTGGGATGCTCTTTGGAGGGCCGAATGGCCTGTTTCCACAATGTAGGGATTTTAATGATGATTTTATTCAGCGGTCAGCACCTTCTCCCTTTGTCAGAGGCTGCTTCCAATTCTGTTTTTGTGAAAGGGCTACTTGCTCCAGTGTATTTAACAGATGACAGGATAGTCTGCAGCATTGGGAGGACTGTGCAGTGACTCAAGTTCCGACTTGAAGAGTCAGCCCCGGGCTAGCTCCATGGTGACTGTGATTGACAGCTGTTGCTGGGAATATCGGAGAACCGGATTGATGATGGCTACAGGCTCTCTCTTTCACTGGTAGAACCTAGTCAGAGTGTTGTCACCAATCAGCGAGACAATCCTAGAGTCAGACCCACCATTTGTTCACCTCTCCGTGATGTATAATCACCAATTGGTCCAAAGCCTGGATCTTAAAATTTAAACAAAACCTTAATCGAGTTCAACTATCCATTTCAATTTGTGTCATTTATTCCAATGGCTGAAAGAACACAGTAAGGAAAAGATTCAATTTGTTTAGCAACTTTCAAGACTTCAGGATCTCTTTAACTTCATAACATCAGGGGAAATAGGGCCAGGAGTAGGCCTCTCAGCCCAGGCTATTTACTCCACAATTCAATAAGATGTAGTTTTGGCCTTAATGATACTTTCCTTCCCAGTCCCCATAACCCCTGACTCTCTTGTCAATTAAACATCTTTTGTCGAGTTAATTACTTTTGAAATAACCTGCTCACTGGCACTCAACTCCCAACCGCATTACAGCCTTTATTCAAGGGTGGGCAAAAGGTGTGAATTTCAGAGGTGAGGTGAGTGATGACCCTTGATATCAAGGCAGTACTCGACTGGGTTTGGCATCAAGGAGTCATAGCAAAACTGGAGCCAATAGGAATCAGGAGCAAAGCGTTTTTTCCTGGCACGTAGGAAGGTGATCATGGATGTTGGAAGTCAAGCATTTCTGTAGGAAATCCTCAGGGTAGTGTCTTAGACCCAGCCATCTTCAGCAGCTTCATCAATGACCTTCCCTCCATCATAAGGTCAGAAGCGGGGATGTTCACCAATGATTGCACAATGTTCAGCACCATTCGCGACTCCTCAGATTCTGAAGTCGTCCATGTTCACATGCAGCAAGATCTGGACAGTATCGCGGTTAGGGCTGATAAGTGGCAAGTAATCCTCATGCCATACAAGTGCCAGGCAATCACCATATCCAATAAGACAGAATCTGCCATCTACCCTTTAATTTCATTGCTGTCTCTAAATCTCCCACTAGAAACATCTTGGGGATTACTATTGACTAAAAACTGAACTGGACTAACTGTATAAAGTGCTGTGGCAACACATGTCAATAGCTATGAACTGTGCAATGAGTAGTTCATCTCCCATCTCCCTAAGGTTGTCTCCCATCTACAAAGCATAAGTCAGGGGTGGTGTGATAGATCGCCTCCACTTGCCTGGATGGGGGCACCTCCAACAACACTCAAGAAGTTCAACATCATCCAGGACTAAGCAGCCCTCTTGTTTAGCACCCCATCCATCACCTTCAACACTCACTCCCTTCACGACTAACATTCAGTGGTAGTAGTGTATACTGTCTACAGGGTGCACCCCAGCAGCTCACCAATTTTCCTCCAACAGCACCTTCCAAACCTGCAACCTCTATCATCCAGAGAAGGGCAACTAATGCCTGGGAGCACCAGAGCCTGAAAATTCCCCTCCAAGCCAAACACCATCTTACCTTGGATCTGTATCACCATTTCTGATCTGCCACCATCATGCAGGCTTTGCCTCCAGCAGGGTATTTGTACCTGATGAGGCAGTACTTAATGTCGCCACTTTATGATATGGGCACTGAGAGATTCACTAGACATTTATTACAGACCCTGGTATATACTTATATTACAGTATGTATATGGAATAAATTACAGACACTCAAATGCCTGGGCTACTACTAAGTATTTAGTAATGAAAGAGTAGTATGGTTCAATCAGCATGCCATGCTTCAAGTGGCCCCACCCAAGATGCAGTCTGAAACTGCCACACCCTCAGATCACATGTTATAATATAGTGATGATATCATGAACATGTCACTTTAAAGGAATGTTACATGCTCCATGTGAGAGAGAACAAAATGGTCACTGAGCCAAAATCTTGGAATTCTCTTCCTGACGGCACTGTTTAAAGAGGCATGATGCGTTGATTGGCTTCCTTCTTTGATTGTGCGCGCGTGCCTGTGTGTGCGCGCGTATCTACAAGTCAAGGTTTGCAGTGGCTCAAGAAGTCAGCTCACCATCACTTTCGCAAGGACAATCAGAAATGGGCAATAAATGCAAAATCCATACCTAAAGAACAAATTTTTAACAAAGTAGCCACTATTTAGAAAAAGCCAAATCTAAGAGTGCACAGCAAGCTTCAAGCAGCAACAAAACAAAATCCAGTTAATTTGGTCATAGTTGAGGAACGGATATTGGCCTGGACTCCAGGGAGATGCACCCCACTCTTCTTCAAGATAATACCATGTCACCTTTTACATTTACCGGATAGGATCCACTGGATCGTCAACTAACATCTCATCAGGGACGATGCCATCTCCAATACCCTCTCGGTATCGCAATATTGGGTGTCAGTCTGCCCAAGACTCAAAGTGGGAATTAAACACTAACCTTCCATTATCCTCAGAACCACAGGCTCGTAGTTCTGACCCTGGTGTTTGCTACAATTTTCCCAGAGAAAATCAAGTAGAAGTTCAATATTAAAATTCAAGAGGGCTTTTTTTTTTAAAAATTCATTCACAGGATGAGGACATTTATTGCCCATCAGGCAGTTAAGAGCCAACCACTTTGCTGAGAGAGACTGGAGTCACATGTAGGCCAGACTCGATAAGGATGGCAGATTTCCTTCCCTAAAAAGGACATTAGTGAACCAGATGGGTTTGTCCTGACAATTGGCAATGGATTCATGGTCACCTTTAGACTCTTAATTCCAGATATTTTTTATTGAATTCAAATTCCACCACCTGCCGTGGCAGGATTTGAACTCAGATCCCCAGAGCACTGTCTGGGTCTCTGGATTAACTGTCCAATGATAATATCACTAGGCCATCGCCTCCCCTCTTCAATTGAGTAATAGTTAAAAAGTAAAGTGTTTCTACTGACAGGTGGGTGGAGGATAAAGACTAAGATTTAAGATAATTGGCAAATGAAAATGGAGAGGTGGTTAGTAGGAGTAATTTAATATACAGTTTGAGTTGTCATGGTAACATGGAGGGGTCAGTTGGTGAAGTTGGCTGGATGGCTGGTTTGCAATGCAGAGTAATACTGACAGTGGATGTTCAGTTCCTGCAATGGCTGAAAGTACCATCAAGGATGTTCCTTCAGAACCTGTCCCCTCACCCCTAGGTTAAACCACCACCATTTACTCAGTGGGGAGGTGATGGCCACATGGTATTATCGCTGGACTGTTAATCCAGGCACCCATATAATGTTCTGGGGACCTAGGTTCAAATCCTGCCATGGCAAATGGTAGAATTTGTATTCAATAAATATCTGGAATTAAGAATCTAATGATAACCATGAATCCATTGTTGATTGTTGGGGAAAAACCCATCTGGTTCACTGATGTCCTTTAGGGAAGAAAACTGCCATCCTTACCTGGTCTGGCCTACATGTGACTCCAGACCCACAGCAATGTGGTTGACTCAACTGCCCTCTGGGCAATTAGGGATGGGCAATAAGTGCTGCCTGGCCAGTGACACCCTCATCCCATGAATGACTAAAGGGACCAGTCATTTCTCTCTAGTGAGAGAAAGCAGCCGTATGGTTTGGTAAAACAATAGAAACCTTTACCTGGCAATCTGGAACATACTGCCTTAAAAATGAGCAGAAACTTGCAAATATAACTTTCAAAAAGGAATTGGATCAATACTTAAAAAGGAATTTTCATAGATCTATGAAGAAAGAGCAGGGGTAGTGGAATGAATTGGATAATTCTCTGGTACAATAGGCTAAAAAAGTTTCCTCTTCGATTCCAGAAATGGGACCGGAAACAATAATCTTATTTGGATCATGGTGCATGTTGAGCCCCGAGAAGGGTACAAACCCAAGAGTCCAACTCAAAGAGAGTCAGACTTTCTTAGAGCCAGTCCTGAGGCTCCAGTTTTCTTGTCAGTGTCAAAGCGGGTGGCTTAACAGAAGCAACGGCAGTGTTTCCCACCAGCAGAAGGACAACCTTGAATATTTTACTTGCTGCAAGGCAGATGTATACCAAATCAGAGGAAAGGTGGAAACAGAAATCCTGGGGAAATAACAAGCACAGTCAAAGCTTTTAAAAAGTCTTCCAATTCTGCAGCGCCTATCGTGAATCTCATCCCAAACTGCTTTACAACTGATGCGATTTTTTAAAATGTAGTCGCTGTTGCAGTGATGGTAACACAGCACAGCAAGCTCCCACAAAAGGAGCAACACGATAATGATGTGATAATCTGTATTTTTGTCTGGGTGGTATTAGTTGAGGAATCCTATGAATGCTGGGATAGATTCTCAGTCTAGAAGCATGGCGGAGACAGATTCAAATGAGGCGTTCAAGATGGCATTGGATAGAAAGATGATGTGCAAGGGTATGGGGGGGGTGCAGGTGGAGGGGAAGGCAGGAGATTGGCATTTGGTATGGATGCTCGTTCAATGAGCTGGTGCAGAGATAATGGGCCAATTGGCCTTCTTCTGCACCATTGAAATTCTGCGCACTCCTTTCTCCCTTCCACAGTCATCACCTTTGGACCTTATACATGTATCCGAGAGGGCAGGCAGTGCCTTGAGTTAGCATCTCAATCAGAGAACGGCACCTTTGACTGTGCAGTACTACCTCAGTGCAGCCTGGATCCTGCAGTAGGACTTGAGCCCTCTGAGCCCACAGCCTTCTGACTGAAAAGGCAAGAGTTCTACCCAGTGCATGATGGAAAACAGGATGAGAACTGGTGAGGCTGGGGTCTGCAGAGAAGGCGGCTGTGCAATACAGGAGGCTAATGTTTTGATTGGCCGTATTGAGTTGACTCCAGCAGGTAAGTAACCCGGTCTATTTTTTACTGGCCAGCCCTGTGTGCAAACACGAGGCCAGCAGGGTTATACAGAGACAAAGACAACAAAGAGTTGACAGGGTGAACCACAAAAGACGATTGCCAGTGTTCGGGGAAACCCATGAATCGAGTTGTGGTTGGGGAAATAACGTGGACAATGGAGTTAGCAAGAAACATGGCAAGCCTGTCATTAGGGTTAGGGTTAGAAGTTGAAATGCAGGCCTGGAAAGCCTCCTAAATTTGGGTCAACTCATCACCCCCTCTCCAAAACAAAAGTGAAAATAAGACCTTCAGCGTCCTGATAATGGAGGTCACGATGAAGTTAAATCGCCAAAGAATCCTCCAGCAGCTGAAGGAACAATTAAACATGAGGCACTGTATCCCATGCATTAAAATGGCTGACAAGCATGTCACCATGGCAATGATGGATCAGCCAACCCAGTAACTTGTTCCTGCTTTCTCCCATATCTTTTGATCTCATTATTCCTATGAACTATATTGGACTCCGGGGTGGGGGGGAGGGAGGGGGAACCACGTTTGGCTTCAACTGCTTTCTCAGGCAGAGAATTCCACAGGCTCACCACTCTGGTTGAGAAATTTCTCCCTGTTTATTCTATTTGACTAATCCAAAGCAGTTGGTCAAGATTGCTCGATGGTGAGTGTGACAAATTAGTCACACCTGAACACGCCCACACCCACACATCATCTCGAAAAGCAAACATCACACTTCTGGGAAGTTTTGTTTGATGACACTGCTTTATAGCATTTTGGGACATTTTGCTACTTTAAAAAGGTGCTATTTTAATTGAACATGCAACCATTGTTGTACTTAGACGTGTTCTGTTTTTTCTCTTTGGTTCTGGTCAGATTAACCTTCAATTTCTGCAGAGTTAAGGATAATTGTAGACGATTGTCAATTCAACATGCATTATCACAGATAGGAAAGCAGTCTTGGGTTGACCTTAATTACAAACTATGATCCGGGTCATAGGATCTAGGACCTAGGCCTTGGATCTACAGCTGGATGATTCAATCATTGTTTTTCTTTTAAATTGTTTAATTTTGGTCACTTTTTCTATTTAAGACTATTAGAGGTTGCAATAAAACAAGTCAAATGTTAATTGCTGAGTTAATGGCAATGGTGAATACAAGTAGCCTTTGGGGCGCTCAGAGTCTCCAATTGATTCAATAGATCAAAAACAACACATTTGATTAGAAAAATAGGTTGAATTAAAAAACATATAAAGCAGACCCAAGGGCCCTCTTATGGCACAATGCTAGTGTCTCTAAAACCAAGAGAAAAAACATTGTCAAACCATTTTAGTCAAGCTAAGAGTACAAACCAAATTTATGAAAGAAAATCGTTCTAAAGCAACAAATAACAGAAAAACAATGATTGATTCAGCAAATTTAATTAATGATGAATACAATAAAGCATATACATATATCCGAGCGCAAAGTACATATCTTTCCTGTGGCATGCTCAGATATTAATTTATATTTTCCATCTCAATTTTAACATGACAAAACAGTCTGAAGCAGTTCATGAGATCACTATTAAACAAAGTATGTCACCAAGACACATTAGGAGGTATTAGGAGAAATGACTAAAAGTGAGGTTAAAGAATTAGGTTTTAAGGACTGTCTTAATGAAGGAAAGTGGGGTCAGAATTAGAGGAGCACAGATATCGGTGTAATTTTAGATTAGGCAGGATGATCTTTTAAGAAGGTCTAATGGTTCATTCATCTGTTCACAAAATAGCCACACACCCAATTCCAGAAAGGCAGCTTTACAGATAGCCCCAATGTGTTCCATGCAGTGTGCCCAGATTTTTGGGTATCTGTCTTGATCTTCAGTAGAACATAGAACATAGAACATTACAGTGCAGTACAGGCCCTTCGGCCCTCGATGTTGCGCCGACCTGTGAAACCAATCTGAAGCCCATCTAACCTACACTATTCTATTATCATCCATATGTTTATCCAATGACCATTTAAATGCCCTTAAAGTTGGCGAGTCAACTATTTTTGCAGGCAAGGCATTCCATGCCCTTACTACTCTCTGAGTAAAGAACCTACCTCTGACATCTGTCCTATATCTATCACCCCTCAATTTAAAGCTATGTCCCCTCGTGCTAGCCATCACCATCCGAGGAAAAAGGCTCCCACTGTCCACCCTATCTAATCCTCTGATCATCTTGTATGTCTCTATCAACTCACCTCTTAACCTTCTTCTCTCTAACGAAAACAGCCTCAAGACCCTCAGCCTTTCCTCATAAGACCTTCACTCCATACCAGGCAACATCCTGGTAAATCTCCTCTGCACCCTTTCCAATGCTTCCACATCCTTCCTATAATGCGGTGACCAGAACTGTACGCAATACTCCAAGTGCGGCCACACCAGAGTTTTGTACAGCTGCAACATGACCTCATGGCTCCGAAACTCAATCCCTCTACCAATAAAACCTAACACACCATACGCCTTCTTAACAACACTAAGAACCTGGGTGGCAACTTTCAGTGATCTATGCACATGGACACCGAGATCTTTCTGCTCATCCACACTACCAAGAATCTTACCATTAGCCCAGTACTCTGTATTCCTGTTACTCCTTCCAAAGTGAATCACCTCACACTTTTCCGCATTAAACTCCATTTGCCACCTCTCAGCCCAGCTCTGCAGCTTATCTATGTCCCTCTGTAACCTGCAACATCCTTCCGCACTATCCACAACTCCACCAACTTTGGTGTCATCCGCAAATTTACTAACCCATCCTTCTACGCCCTCATCCAGGTCATTTATAAAAATGACAAACAGCAGTGGCCCCAAAACAGATCCTTGAGGTACACCACTAGTAACTGAACTCCAGGATGAACATTTCCCATCAACCACCACCCTCTGTCTTCTTACAGCTAGCCAATTTCTGATCCAAACCGCTAAATCACCCTCAATCCCATGCCTCCGTATTTTCTGCAATAGCCTACCAGTGACCATCTGTTCCTTGAAGCTTGCTACCATTTCCCTTCTCTTGTTACTGCAGCATATACTCAAGATACCCTCAAAATGAAGTTTAAATGAGTCCACTTTTAATCCAATTAAAGCCATGCAGGACATCCACAGTGTGACTTCAATTGCTGGTCACAAGTCTCATATAGAGAGGGAAGAGCAAAATAGCCAACTGAAACCAGTTGTAAGATAAGACCAACAATGTTACATCAGTCAGTTGAAGAATGTCTAATTTTATTCGCTCATGGGATGTGGGCAGAGCTGGCTCATTATTGCCCATTTATTGATTGTTCTTGAGAAGGTGATGGTGTGCTATTTGACAACCTGCTTTGCTCTGTTTCAATCAGCAGTCAATTACATTGCTCAGTTGCGCTGATTCATGGCAGATCTTTATGTTGGGGCTTGTCTTACCAAGTGTGGATTGGATCTTGGGGATAATTTCACCTCAGTGGGATCCTGTCTCCACTGTGTTATGGGTCACTTGTTACAAATTATACTCCTGTGAGTTAACTGACATACTTTGTTTAAATTTTAAACTAAGCAGATTGATTCTGATTGGTCATAGCATTTCCCAGAGGAATGAACGAGAGAGTAGCCATTGCCTATTTTGTTATGTTGAAACTTATGTTCTTTTTGTTTGCAAAGAACAGAGTGTTTTGTGAGTGTTATGGAATCGAGGGTTATAGGAAAGGCCAAGAAAGTGGAGTTGAGAATATCAAATTAGCCATAATCTTATTGAATGGTGGAGCAGACTTGATGGGCTGAATGGTCTCCTCTGCTCCTGTATCTTGTGACCTGATATTTATGCATCTTCCAATGCATGTAACTGTGCCATGCTGTAAACCTGACTAATAATCCCTAATTTATTCTCAGTGTGATGCTTGGCACACTTAGGATTATATAGCAACTGTTGTCCAATTGAAGAATCTAAAGTTGGATGATTTGTTTTAAGATTTTCAAGCATGGCCTGGTTCGGTATGGTCAGTACCTAGTCTGTTGCGAAATGCTCTTAATACTACAAAATGACTCCAGAGAGAATTGTTAGTGGCCCATCGCTTTGGTGCTGCACTGACCAGGACACCCTGCATTCAGCTGCTGTTGCAATTTCAGATTGATGCCAATCCGGCTTTTTCAATATTATCACAAATATAAGTGTTATGGACCAGACCAGACCAAGCCCCCTCAAAACATTTTAAGAAGGTAGCTAGATCCTAACCTTTTCTTATCTTAAAGGGAAATGTGAAGTGCCATGTTCCTGATGCAATGTGACTGGTCAAACCATTTGATGTTAAGCAAAACATAATTTATTCAACTACTTATGGTTAAAATACAACAAAAGGAAGAAGAACTTAGAATAACTTAACTCTGTTGGAAAACTTAACAGAATAATAGATACGGTAACTATTAATAATTAACTATTCCAATATAGCTATATCCCATAAACACATCCTTTGGCAAAAATGCAAATTTGGAAAACAGATTTTGTCTGACAAACAATCTATCAACCTAGGAAGAGAACCCCAGCTCTTGTCTGCAATTGAGAGAAGGAGAAATAGCTTTCACTTCTTTAAGCCCACAACCACAACTGGTGAAAGCTAACTATAAATCCTTGATCTGAGAAAGCTTGACCACACCCAGTCAGGCTGCTTTTATTGTTCCAACTTGAAAAAAAACCCCAAGGCCTCACAAGTTATTTATTTTCTCATAGACTGATTGGTGCCTGTCCCCCAATCTCTCTCCAAAAGAAACCAGGACAAAACACCCCTTTAGCTCTGTACCTCTGCA
The DNA here is from genome assembly GCF_021869965.1 of Rhincodon typus. Classification (NCBI taxonomy): domain Eukaryota; kingdom Metazoa; phylum Chordata; class Chondrichthyes; order Orectolobiformes; family Rhincodontidae; genus Rhincodon; species Rhincodon typus. The sequence continues at coordinate 8,878,021 of NC_063339.1, read as the reverse complement.
AACCCTTTCTGTTCAGATAACGATTCCATTTTGTCCTGTTTGAATCTGTGTCGGCTATAGCCCCAGACCGAGTATTCGAGATCTGAACCAGTAATAAACCATAGAATGGTTTCAACACAGGAGTGATTCATTTAGCCTATCTTGTCTGTGCTATCTCACTGAAGAATGAGTTCACCTTTTGCCACTCCCCTGCCTTTCTCCCACGGGCTTGCAAATTCTTCCTTTTCAGATAATGATCAAATTCCCTTATGAAAGTTAATTGGCCCTGTTCCAATGTACTCTTAGACTTGTTGTGAAACAAAGACTTTCTTTCCTGTTAACATTGCCACATTTGCAATCATTTTCGATCTGTACCCTCTGATTCTCAAATCTTTCACTAATGCAGTTTCTCTTGATCTAATCTTTTAGGCCCTTCATGATTTTAAACACTTTTATCAAATTTCCTCTCAGCCTCAGCAACCCAATTCTCTCAATAGTCTGTCTTTTTAAGTGAAGTTCCTCACCCCTGGGACTATTCTCATTATTTTTTTTCTGCATGTACTCTGGTGTCTTCAAATCTTTCATAAACTGTGGTGCTAAGTGTCAAACAGAGTACTCAATTGACATTGCACTCGTGTTTAGATAGATTCATTATAACTTCCTTGCTTTTGTGCACTAAGTTCCTATTGCTAAAGCTTTATGAACTGCTTCCCCAAGCCGTCCCGTCACCTTCAATGATTTCTGTATGTCTTCCCCCAGGCCCTTTCTACTGCTGCTGTTGCTTTGTACTTTTTTTTTAATCTTGAATTGCCTCTCCTCATTCTTCCAACCAAAATGAATCAATTTACACTTCCCTGCATTGAATATCATTTGTCACTTCTCCAGCTCCAGGAGGACTGCAGTGGTTCAAAAAAGCAGCTCACCACCACCTTCTCAAGGGCAGGAAATGTTGGCCAACTAGCGATGCCCTCATCCCACAAATGAATAAAAAAAAGCTACTCCTTCGATCTGGCTACATCCATACGGTCACCCTTCATTTCTTGCAAATGTTTTTACCCTCCCTCCAACAAACACCAGGTACCCTTCCCACAATTTACATGGGCCCATGTTAACAGACTGAGGAAGAGGGAGCCTCTTGATTGATTTGTTGATTTGATTGATTGATTTATTTGATTTATAGTCACATGTGCCTCAGTACAGTGAAAAGCTTTGTTTGCGAGCAGTACAGGCAGATAGATCATAGTAAGCAAGGACATACAGATCAAAGGGTGCTTAGACAGAGTGAGGCAATTCAAGGTTACACTGCACAGGAGGTACACAAAGTAAGATCAAAATTAACATGATCAACATTATTTGAAGTTAGAAATGTCCATTCATCAGTCTAATAATGGCAGGGAAGAAGCTGTTCTTGAAAGAGACAGTAGGAACTGCCGATGCTGGAGTCTGAGATAACAAGGTGTGGGGCTGGAGGAACACAGGAGGCCAGGCAGCATCAGAGGAGCAGGAAAGCTGACGTTTCGGGTCTGCACCCTTCTTCAGAAATGGGGGCGGGAAAGGGGGCTCTGAAATAACTAGAGAGGGGGGAGGCGATGATAGAAGGTGGATAGTGGAGCAGATAGGTAGAGAGAAGACGGACAGGTCAAGGAGGCGGGGATGAAGCCAGTAAAAGTGAGTGTAGGTAGGGAGTAGGTTGGGATGGTGGTTGGTCAATGAGGAGGGAGGGGCAGGTCTTGAACCTGTTGGTGCATGTGTTCAAGCTTCTGTATTTTCTGCCTGATGGAAGAGAGTGTAGGAGAGCTTTTCCAGAGGGGACGTGGGGTGGGGGTTGGATCTTTGATGATGTTGGCTGCCTTACCGCGGCAATGAGAAGGGTAAATAGAGTCCATGGATGGAAGGTTGGCTTCTATGATGGTCTGGGCTGAGTACACCAATTTCTATAGTTTCTTATGGTCCTGGGTAAAGCAGTTGCCATACCAGGCCGTTATGCACCCAGATAGTATGCTTTCAATGGTGCAGCTGATAAAGTTAGTGAGGGTCCTTATAGACATGCCAAATTTCCGTCATTGAATCTGCTCAGTAAGATTGTGGGTTCTATCTGATTTTCGTGCACTACCTCCATATCCCATAGTTTCCTCTGTTTCCAAAACTCTATTCACCTATGTCTGCATAATCAGCAAGTGATGGTCCACAGCCTTCTGTGTTAGACAGCATCAAAGATTCTCAAACCTTCGACAACCCTTTGGGAGGAATTCCTTTCCAAAAAGCAAAAACGGCTGGAACTAAACAGCTTTGCTAGCACCATTTGAAAGAAAGAGAGTTAACATGTTTGATCAATGCTCTTTGTGTCAGAATTTGTTAAGAACTGTATGTTTATTAATGACCGAGACTCATTGGCCCATTGTAGTAAAGAGTTATACAGATTCACCACCCTCTGAGAGAAGAAATTACACCTCATCTCTGTCTTAAATGTGGCAACCCCTTTATTCTGAGATTATACTCTGTGCTCCTACGCTTTCCCACAAAGGGGAAATAACCTTTCCGCATCTACCCTGTCAAGTCTGTAAGGATCTTATAGGTTTCAATAAGGTCACCTCTTGTTCTTCTAAATTCCACTGAGTACAGGCCCAACCTACTCAACCCCTCCTCAATCCCTCCATACCTGGTATCAGCCATGTGAACCTGCTTTGGACTGCCTCCAATACCAGTATTTGGATAGTTTCCTTAGAAAGTCCTTCGGTCCAAGTCTGTTCACAGTATTCCAGCTGTTGTCTTACTAGTGCTTTATATAAATTTTATACTCCATTCCTTTTGAAATAAAGGCCAACATTCCATTTCCATTGTAACAATGGTGTTACTAAGGGAGCTCCAGGACTTTTACCCAGCACCGTTGAAGGAACAGTGATATAGTTCTGAGTCAGTATGATGTGTGGCTTGAAGGGGAACTTGCAGGTAGTGGTGTCTAATGTGTTATCACTTTAAGAGCTGTGTTTCTTTAAGAACTAATAAACCAAAGACCAGAATGAAACCACATGACCAACTGCTATTCACAGTCCAGCAGAAGTAGGTTCAATAGTTATCTGTAACTGTAAGTTATAGTCTAATCTTTCCTTAAACCTGCTTGACCTTTCCAAGTAAACTGAATCCATGCTACTTATCAATAGCACAAGAAATGGGAAAGTTCCTTTGCATCTGCCAGTCTTATCTTTCCAGGTGAAGGGCAACAGATATGGGACATGTGTATTTAATGTATAAACGTATTGGGCTGCAGCGGTTCAAGAAGGCAGCTCCCCACCACCTTCTCAGGGATAACTAAGGACAAGCAATAAAATGCTTGCCCAGCCAGCAATGCCCACATCCAACAAATAAAACGTTAATGGTACATCGTGGTGATACCTTAGATAGAGCAAGCTGGCTGGCTGTTTGAGTGAATAAACAATTTCTTTGAGGTGCTTTATCTCTTAACTTTGCAGTTGGAATCAATCAGTGCATTAAAATATGTTCTATCTTTCATGTTGCAATTGCACATAGTCCATCTCCCAAAAGATAACACTTTGGCTGTTCAATAATCAGATGAGAAAATTCCAATGTGTGTCATACACCGTTCTGCACTCCTGCACTGTTCGCTACTCACTGCATAAACATTTTGACCCACTGAGCTGGCAGGCAAATCATATTTGCTTCTTGAGAGCTATAGCTCAGCTCATTAAAGATCCAATGTTCAGCACAGTGTACAGTTAACATGCATGGAGTGAAACTTCCAGATTTTGTTTTAATCTTTTTCTAAAGGCATGTCAAATAGAATAAGAGGAATCTTCAGTTTGGGTAATCGCATGAAAGGTGGAGATATTGTTTCAGCCACATAAAGGATAGGCAGCTAGAATGTGACCAGATCTTGCCATATGCAGGCAGTACCTTTCTCAACCATGGGACTGGACATTGTGTGGTCTGCATTGCACATCCCCACATGAAGCAGCTGAGCAGGTTCAGGCCTGAGACATTACGCTGAGGAAATATGACAGCACGTCCTGGGACAGAGATGATTGGCCTTTTCTTTTTAAAATTCATTCACAGGATATGGGCATCACTGGCAGGGTCACTGCTTATTGTCCGTCTTTAGTTGACTGAGAGTCAACCCCATTGCAGGGGATGTGGAGTCACATATAGTCAAGACCAGGGGACATGAGTGGAGTCAGATATGTTTTTTTCCAGCAATCATGGTCATCATTAGACTCTTAATTCCGGATTTTTGTTGAATTCAAACTCTAGCATCTCCCATGGAAGGATTTGAACCCACAGTGCCCAGAACATTACCTGAGTTTTTAGATGAATAATCCAGCAATAGTAACTGCTAGGCCATCACCTCCTTCCTTTGTGCTACAGATGGCGACAAGGAGTGCAGAAGATTCCACTTGATGCCCACTGACTTCAATTTTGCTCCTGAATGCCACACTCCATCAGGTAGAGGCGCAGGGAGGAGATTCTAGAGCTTAGTGCCTGGGCAACTCAAGGCGCAGAGACCAGAGATGGTGCAACATTAATTGGGAACAGAGAAAGAGAAAACAAGGAGGTGAATTTTAAAGCAAGATTGCTATTTCACCAGGAGCCATTGTAGTTCTGTGAGCACAGTGGCTTTGGGGAACAGGATTCACTGCACATTTAGATATGGACAGCAAAATTTCAGAGATCACCCCCCCCCACCCACCCCCTCCCCAAACACACACAGTTTATAGGGGGTGGAATGTACCAGCTGCAAGTGTGCAAAGAAATTTGAGTCAACAAAATAACTCAGCTGGTTAGACATGCCATTCTGCATTTCTTTCAAAAGGCTGTGCTTCGGGTGATTTATAAGTGAGCCTGCAAAAACATAGAAAAACAGCCAGCATCCAGCCGAAAAGCTGGTAACCGAGATGTGGGGAAAATGAAAGTTGGGGGGTGGAAAATAAATAATTAATTGCTTGAATTTAATGTAAATGAGAATGCTGTGAAAAGTTACACTGACCACAGACTTGCAAGCTGTCAAACACCCAGAGGACAAGGCATGGATGTGAGGAAGTGTTCCCGTCCCCAGCAGGGATGGTACAGGATTATCAGCACACATCTCTGAATGTGCATCTCCAAACACGGTGCATTTCATTCGAGGTTGAGGTATGGTACAGTGGCTTTTGGGATTGTTTATCATCGATCACGGTTCCGATTAAGGATCTAATCTCACTGTGTGTTTCATTGAGAAGTAAAGTTGAGCCAAGGCCCCTTGCTGAGGACATTAGCAAGGTTGAAAGGTAGATGGAGAGGGGGACATGATGTGAAGAGAAAGGACACAGATGGGTTTATAAACAAAGAACTCAGGACATCTCAAAGCCAGGGAAGAAATTTCCCTTTTTTTGACGTGAGGCCACTGTTCTGAGGTAGGAAACAGTAGGGGCCAAGTTGCACAGAGCAAGATACCATGAAAACAGTGAGGCAATAATGATGTGTTTTGGTGTTGCCATTTAAGTGTCACTGGGACACTATTGCATCTTCTAAAGATGGTGCAGGGGTTTTTGTTTGTTCACATCTCCTAGTCAGAAGATCGGAAGAGACTTGCATTCAATGGGCATTTCCTTGGTACTACACTCAACTATCTGCCTGTCTTTCATCTCTCACCTCTGATGTGGGACTTGAACTCGGTATATACTCACCTTAGGGATGAGAGTGCTATCCATTGAGCCAGAGCTGGCGTATCAGTTACTTGATGTTCAAATCACCATGAGTAAAACTAGCTGTTGGATTTTAAACAGTAAAAAAGGAAAACCAAAAGAACTGTGGATGCTGTAAACCAGGAACAAAAACAGAATTGGTTGCTGGAAAAGCTCAGCAGGTCTGGCAGCATTTGTGAAGAAAAAAATCAGAGTTAACGTTTCAGGGTCCGGTGACCCTTCCTCAGAACTGTGACCCTTCCCTAGTTCTGAGGAAGGTCACCAGACCCGCAACGTTAACTCTGATATTTTCTTCACAAATTTTAAGTAGTGTTGTGCCTGGGATGAAGGAGTCAGAATCTCTCCTCCCATGGCGATTCCAGAACCAAGAGTCACAGTCTGCAGATACAGGGTGGGCTACTTAGGACTGAGATGAGGAGAAATGTATTCACCCAGAGAGTGGTGAGCCTGTGAAATTCTCTGCCATAGAACTCGGTTGAAGCCAAAACATCGAAAGGTCTCAAGAAGGAGTTAGGTATAGTTCTTAGGGCTAAATGATTGGCGATGGTCTAGAGAACTGTTCATAGAATCATACAGTCATAGAATCCCTACAGTGTGGAAACAGACCATTCGGCCCAACAAGTCCACACCGCCCCTCCAAAGAGCATCCCACCCAGACCCATTCCCCTACCCCTGATTTCCCCATGTCTAAGCCACCTAACCTAAACATCCCTGGGCACTATGGGCAATTTAGCATGGCCAATCCACCCAACCTGACTGTTAATCCAGAGACCCAGATAATGTCCTCCAGATTCCTTTGTTTACCTCCCAACACACAAAAAAATCTTCATTCAAATGGCTCATGAATGAAGCATCCCAAAGTGCATCACAGGAATGATTGGCACAAAGCCACATCAGGAGTGTCATGTAGCCACTGGAAAAGTAAGATCCCAGAATGAGACTTGGCTTGATACATTTTCGATTTTTCTTTTTGTTTATCATGGTGACCAGTCACTGAAAATTATTCACAAGAGGCTGCCAATGTACTTTTAGCAAAAGAACAAAGAAGTTTATGACACAAAATAAAAACGTGAAATACATCAAACTATGCAGGAACTATTTGAAAAAGTTTCTTTATGAGCAATAGAAAGTAAGAGTCGACTCTTTTAACCCATCAACAATTAGGGCAGCACAGTGGCCCAAATGGTCAGCACTGCTGCCTCATGGCACCAGGGACTGGGTTTGATTCCAGGCTCAGGCAATTGCCTGTTCGAAGTTTGCACATTCTTCCCATGACTGCGTGCATTCCTCCCAGTGCTCCAGTTTCCCCCAACAGTCCAAAGACATGCAGGTTAGGTGGATTAGCCATGCTAAATTGCCCATAGTGTCCAGGGATATGCAAGCTACATGGCTTAGCCATGAGAAATGCAGTGTTACAGAGATGGGTGGGTCAGGGTGGGATACTCTTTGAAGCATTAGTGTGGACACAATGGGCCGAATAGCCTGCTTTAAAACTGTAAGGATTCCTTTCTAGAATGAGACAACCTGATTTCAGTAAATGGCACAACCATGTATTATTCCTTCCATGCTAGACTTCCCATGCTTTGAAAATAATGAGTGAAAAAGAGAATGATCTTTGTGTATTTCAAATCAGTAACATCGAGAGTGAAGATCCAGGACTTTACTATTGCTGAGGGAAGATACACATTGTTCAGGCTTTCTATCTTTTAGACTCGAGGGCATAATCATAAGAACACCAAATCTCATCGGAAATAATTTATCAAATGTTTATACAAAAAAAAACTATGGAATTGATTATTGTTTCGTAGAATCATAGAGGTCTACAGCATGGAAACAGGTCCTTTGGCTCAACTTGCCAATGCAGCCCAGTTTTTACAATTAAACTTAAATTTTATTTGAGTTTTGGTATTCGTGGTAAGATGGAAAACTTTGACAGCTCATCTTTTTCCAACACAGATTTCGACCAAAGAGGTATTGGCCTGGTGCAATAATGGCTTGACTATTCATTTATTTTATGGGGGCTGGGTTCAAATCCTGCCATGGCAGATGGTGAAATCAGAAAATTCTGGAATCTGAAGCTATCATTGGTGTAAAAACCCATCCGGTTCACTAATACCTCTTAGTGGACAAAACTACCAGTCTTACCTGGGCTGGCCCCTTGCTGTGACACCAGACCCACAGCAATGTGGTTCATTCTCAATTGCCTGTGGGAAATATTGATCTAACCACTGATGCCCACATTCCATGAATGAGTTTTCAAAAGAAAAACATTCAAGTTCCATACTATCAGGTGATTACTCAGGTCTTCAGTTTCAGTGAACTGCCAGCTCTGTTGAGTGACCAGCTGTGCTCCATAGGGGGGATGGTTTCAGCTGGCTTTTGCTTATACTCTCCCAATGCCCCGTCTGCCCCTGCACTGCCCAGATTAGGACATTCCCCAGGGTCCAGGAACTATCTGGACTGACATCAATCAACAATTAGCACATGACATTGCTGCAAACCTGAGGATCACAGCAGTTTGTCATCTCCATTTAAGAATAGAAAGCTCCCCTGCCAATCCATTTTGATTTAGCCTCCTACCTCTCCCTGGCCTTTCCCCTGAATGGGCTCATAGAGTCATGGAGATCTGCAGCACAGAAAAAGGCCCTTTGGCCTATTGCATCTGCAGTGGTCAAAAACATGTCACTATTCTAATCCCATTTCCCAGCACTTGACCCATAGTCTCATATAACGTGGCGTCACAAGTGCATATCTAAATACTTCTTCAATATTATGAGGGTTTTTACCTCTACCACACTTATAGCCAGTGAGTTCCAGATTCCAATGAAAACACAGGCGATCTACTGGTGAAAAAATACCACAGGTGATTTGATGATGGGAAAAATAAGGTTCAGTTGTGTGTAAGAAAACTTCTGTATATTGAAAAGAAAATGAAAAAGAACATAAAGCTAGTCAAATCCCACTGCCAGTTGTTGGAAAACCACATTTCTCATTCATAGAACGTAGACCAGTGCAGCACAGGAACAGGCCATTCAGCCCACTATGTCTGTGCTGACCATAATGTCATACTCCACTAATTCAATCTGCCTGCACATGGTCTGTGTACCTCTATTCTGAGACTGTTCATGTCTCTGTCTAAGTGCTTCTTAAAGTCTGTAAATTCCATTGATCGTTTCTCCTTCCAACTTTCCAACTGATATATTTCCTGCTATGTTCTCTGATAACCTTACTCACTATCTACAACTCCACCTATTTTACGTTTCCCTTGGGACTTACTTACCTTAATATTTTATAAGATACCTGTACCTCCTCCTCCTCAATATTGACATGCCCTAGAACATTAACATACCTCTCCCTAATCTTACCACCATCCATGTCCTTTCCTTTGTAAATACTGATGCGGAGTACTCATTAAGTACCTCAACCACTTCCTCTGGGCCCACACATAAATTTCCTCCTTTGTCCTTGAGTGGGTCAGCCATTTCCCTAGCTCCCTTCTTGCTTCTAATATACATATAAAATATCTTGCGATTCTCCTTAACCCTACTTGCCAAGGATATTTCATGGTTCATTTTAGCCCTCCTAATTCCTTGTTTAAAATTTTTCATGTGTCCTTTATATTGTTCAAGGGACTTGTCTGACTTCAGTTTTCTCAACCTTACATAATATCTTTTGTCGTCCAGGATTCCTGAATCTTGCCATCCTTATCTTTTTCATCCTCACAGGAACATGCTGTCCTGAACTCTGGTCTTTAAAAGATTCCCACATGTCAGATGTGGATTTGCCCTCAAACAGCCATTCCCCAAATCTAATTTCTCTAGTTCCTGCCTGATACTGTTGAACTTAACCTTCCCCCAATTCTGTATTTTTAACCCAAGGATCAGTCTAACCCTTTTCTGTAACTCTCCTAAAACTTATGGAATTAAGATCACTGTGTGTACATCTCTTTTTCTCTTTCACTACTGTTAACAACCGCTTTGTCTTTTACACTGGACCTCCACACCATCTGTTTCCTTCATCCCTCCTCTGCCTATGTTGAAAACTTTAAAAAAATTTCCAACCCCTTTCAGTTCTGAGGAAGAGTTATACTGCACTCAAAATGTTAACTCTGTTTCTCTCTGCACTGATGTCAGACTCTTTTCAGTTTCTCTAGCATTGTCTTTGTTTGTATTTTTTTTAGAGAGGGTTAAAGTTAGTTGAAAGATAAATATTGACCTGGAAGAGCTTCCTGGATCCTCTTTAAAATGATACCAGGACAAATGGGGCCTCAATTTAACACCTCAGTCAAAAGACAGTGCCTTTGACTGTGCAATAGGCTCTCACTACTGGAGTGTTGAGATGTACAGTACAGAACAGACAGAGGCCCAATGGCCCACTGAGTCGGCACTGGTCAAAAACAACCACACCATTATTCTAACCCTATCTTCCAGCTCAACCTAGATTCAGGGCTAGATTTTATGCACCCTGGTTGGTATGCTTTCAGCAGCTGGTGGGGAGAACATAAGGGGAGAACTTCACTTTTCTTCTCTGAAAGAGTGTTGCACAATCCCCTTTGCGCACCTTTGAAGAAGGCAGACAGATCCCTGATTTAACATCCTATCCCAAAGGTGGTACCTCTGACAGTGCAGCACTCCTCTAGCCCTGCTTGAACTTGATACTCAAAATGGGGCTTGAACTGACAACCAGAAAGGAGAGAAAATTCCCACCTCGAGGCTTGAAACTTCCAAATGTGAAGCCAGGATGTGGCAAGGTCATTTCCCAATCCAATAAACAAGCAAATCACTTCGGTCATATCCTTGGAAACGAGCAGCAAATCAAAAATAAATGTGCGGATGGGCTGAGAAATGAAAAGGACTCAAACACACAAGAAAGATTTGAGCTGATAGGTCTTTTGTGGATTAAATGTCCTTTAATGAAATTGAGCAACTTGTCACTTGACTTGATGTATTAATTGGAGCCTTTAGACGCCAAGTTATGTATTGCCTAAATCTATGCTTATAGTTCAGGCAAAACAGACACACTTGATATTATCACTGCCATCTTTAATATACAGCTCTAATGCCCAGAAGACTTGCAGTCCCTGAATTATGCACCACAAAAATGAGAAAATATGCTTTGGCTTCAGGAATGCTTGGCAATTGTCCAGGTTCCAAGAGAGAGAGAGAGACGGAGATCTTTCTTCAGGCTCTGATTTATCTACCTGTGTCTGCGCTGTGTAAATCATTAATGCTGTGTGGGGAGGTACTGTTATGATGAAGTCTAATATTGGGTCAATAGCTCTGACTGCACCAATTAAAGCTAAATTTTATTACAATTTCTGCCCGAAAAAAAAGCATATTTTATGATTCAAATCTATCTGTGAGCAATGTGTGTGAAAATATTAACATAATTTTGTTAAAAAGAGAGCAAGCTTTTCACCTTGTGCCCATCAGAATAATTTGCAAAACACCAAAGTAAAGGGAAAACAACATTTATACTGTTGACAGGAAAATGCTAATTGTTAGGCAAGTGGACTCTGATTAGTAGAGGGTTTGCCATACACAATTCACCACTTAGATGATGACTGATAGTTATTTGTCAAACTTTCTTTAAATTTCAACAAGTTAGGTTGACTCCCGTCACCTAACTGGTGCATATTCCATGCCAAAGCCTTTACCGGTCAGGGTCTATTTCTAATCAGTAATCAGTTCTCGTCCAATGTAAAATATTGTTCCATTTTACATTGAAATTCTCGCATATGCCCTGATGAGTGCAAGACAAACAAGTTGACAAGAGGTGTCAATTTTCAGAAAATCCCAAGTTCTCGATTCTAGTGATTGGAACCAAGTGGATCTCATTTACTATGAGATCCTTGATTGGGGTTGTTAACCCGGGCCAATCAGGGAGCCCTAGCTGACAGATATAAACGGGGGTTACAGGGACGGGCTCTGAGTTGACAGCCAGTGTACTGTGCATATGTAAAGAAAGGGTGACTTGGTGATGGGATACCGTCCTCTTTACTGTTGTTTCGTCTATGATTAGACAACTGATCGTGTTAACAGAGTTAGAGTTTGTCCTTCACTTATGAACAACTAAGGGGGTGAGTTAGCTGAATGGCCAATTTGCGATGCAGAGCGACACCAACAGCACGGGGTCAATTCCAAAACCAGAAAGATTCTCCTTCTCAACCTTTTCTCTTTCCCTGAGTCATGCTGGCCCTCAGGTAAAATGACCAGCAGTTGTCCTTCTAATGAGAGAGCAGCCCAATGGTCAGGTAGAACTAAGGCTACTTTACTTTCTCAGGAAGGCAATGACCTAATAGTGTTCTTTTTTTCATTCAAGGGAGGAGGGTATTCCTGGCTGAGCCAGCATTTATTGCCCAGCCCTAATTGCCCAGAGCCTGGTAAAATTGTCAACCACATTGCTATGGGAAATATAGGCCAGACCAGGTAAGAAAGGTAATTTCCTTCCCTAAAGGATATTAGTGAACCAGATGGGTTTTTTTCTGATCATTGAGAATGGACTCGTGGCCATCACTAAGCTCTTAAATGTCAATTTTTATTGAAGTCAAATTCCACCAATTGCCGAGAATACCACTAGACACATCATGTCCCCTATTGCTAGACTATCAATCCAGCGACTCAGCTAACGTTCTGGGGACACGGGTTCGAATCCTGCTATAGAAGATGGTGGAATTGAAATTCATTAAAAATCTGGAATTAAGAGTCTAATGATGTCAATTGTCAGGAAAAACCCGTCTGGTTCACTCATGTCCTTTAGGAAAGGAGACGGCTGTCAATACGAGCTGGCCTAGAAAGTGACACCCTCATCTTGTGAATGAATTGGAAAAGACTTTACAATCACAATACACCAGTCACAATTATTCCTTGGCATCATCATGTCTTTTGTCAGAATCACCCAGATATTCAGTACTTCAGGTAATCACTCTCAGCTATCGATTATCATTTATTCACTTCAGCGTATTGATTATTCAATATTAATCGTTTATCCTCTCTGTAGTGAATCCCAGGTATCAATAATTCTCTATCTGCAATCATTTCGAGTAACATAATAATAGGAACTTATGGGTGAGGAGCAGAAGTCCTTCAAGCCTGTTCTACCATTCAACAATATGATGGCCGATCCGATAAAACCATAAGAAATAGGTACAGGAAGAGGCCATTCAGCCCCTTGAATCAACTCGACCATTCAATAGGGTCACAGCTGATCTGACATTCTTCACATCCACTTTCCTGCACTGATTGTGGCCTCAATACTGTATTCCAACTTACCCCTGATAACTTCTGATTCCTTTCCAGTCAAGAATTTGTCCACCTCTGCCTTCAGGATATTCAATGACTCTTCCTCCACAGCTCCCTGGGGCAGAGGCTTCCAAATACTCGCAAACCTCTGATGAAAATCACATTTGTCCTGATCTCCATCTTAAATGAGCAACCTTTATTTTTCACCTGTCTACCCAAGTTGCAGTCCCTTGCAGGTAGGAAAAACCTTTGAGTCTCCACTCTGTCAAGTTCCCTCAGAATCCTGCACATCTGAATAAGATCATTTCTTATTCTTCAAAGCTCCATTGTATGCTGGAGGGTTCGAGCTATAGGGAGAGGCTGAACAGGCTGGGGCTATTTTCCCTGGAGTGTCGGAGGCTGAGGAGTGACCTTACAGAAGTTTATAAAATAATAACAGGCATGGATAGGGTGAATAGCAAAGGTAGGAGAGTCCAAAACTAGAGGGCATAGGTTTAAGGTGAGAGGGGAAAAATTTAAAAAGGATTCAAGGGGCAATGTTTTCATGCAGAGGGTGGTGCATGTATGGAATGAGCTGCCAGAGGAAGTGGTGGAAGCTGGTACAATTACAACATTTAAAAGGATGGGTATATGAATAGGAAGGAATTAAAGGAATATGGGCTAAATGCTGACAAATGGGACTAGATTAATTTAGGATATCTGGTTGGCTTGGACTAGTTGTACCGAAGGGTCTTTTTCCTTACATCTGTACATCTCTATGACTGTATTAGTTGAATGAATCGTCTCTGAATTGTTTTGAACACATTCATATCACTTCTTAAATGAGGACACCAAAACCAGTACTCAAGATGTTGCTGCAAATGTGCTTTGTACAACTAAAACAAAACTTCCCATTTTCAATATACCCTCTCTTTGCAATGTACAACAATGTCCCATTTGCCTTTTCCAGATAACTTGCTATACCTGCAAACTAACTTTCTTTTATGATTCATATACCAGGGCACCCAGATCTCTGTGCCAAATTCTGCAATATCTCACTGTTTAAATTATGTGCTGATTTTCTGTTCTTCCTGCCAAAGTAGACACTTTCCTACTTTGTACTCCATCTGCAAAATTTTTGCCCACTCACTAGACCCTCGTGTTTCCCTTTGCAGACTCCCTGTGTCCTCGGCAGAACTATCTATCTTTGTGCCAGCAAATCTAGCGACCATACATTCAGTTTCCCGACTGAGATCATTAATATAACTTGTAAATAGGTGACACCTCAACATTGACCCCAATAGCAAACACTTGTCACCTCACACCAAACCAAACCTGATCCACTTATGCCTGACTCTCAGTTTCCTGCAAGCCAGTCAATTTCCAGATGATGCTAGCCTAAATAATTAATCTACTCTTCACTCACAACTGTTGCTTATTCTTACTGCATTCACTCTCAGGTATTGAACACTCTCTGTCATCGATCCAGATTTTGTTCATTTTCTGCAAACGGATTTTCTGCTTCTACCTGACAACACATTCATCTGAAATTAGAAACATACATCTTTTGCTTAAACCCAGTGCAGTCCAATGTTGACAGTAGTGTTGCAATGGAAAGGTTTACTTCAGAGGACACAAACCTTCATTTCATGCAGCCCAATGGTATCAATGTGGACTTCATAAGCTTCAAAATCTCCCCTCCCCCTACCGCATCCCAAAACCAGCCCAGCTCGTCCCCGCCTCCCTAACCTGTCCTTCCTCCCACCTATCCCCTCCTCCCACCTCAAGCCCCACCCTCATCTCCTACCTACTAGCCTCATCCCACCCCCTTGACCTGTCTGTCTTCCCTTGACTGACCAACCCCCATCCTAACTCCCCACCTACACTCACCTTTACTAGCTCCATCCCGCCTCCTTCACCTGTCCGTCCTCCCTGGACTGACCTATCCCCTCCCTAACTCCCCACCTACACTCACCTTTACTGGCTCCATCCCCGCCTCTTTGACCTGTCTGTCTCCTCTCCACCTATCCTCTCCTCTATCCATCTTCTATCCGCCTCCCACTCTCTCCCTATTTATTTCAGAACGCCCTTCCCCTCCCCCTTTTCTGATGAAGGGTCTAGGCCCGAAACGTCAGCCTTTCTGCTCCTATGATGCTGCTTGGCCTGCTGCGTTCATCCAGCCCTGCACCTTGTTGTCTCAATACCTTTCCAAATCAGCACATAATAACATCCATTAACCTAATTAAATCAGATTTCTTTAGAAGTCCCTTATGACTAAACGACAAACTGAATGGATGTATATGCTGCCAACACTCTGGTTGCTATTGTACCTTCTCACGTGATCTGTCAACAGAGTTCCCTCTTCTTGCCCAAACGATAATTACTTTAAATAACTTGACAGGAAGTAGAAATGAGATAACAAGGTGTAGAGCTGGATGAACACAGCAGGCCAAGCAGCATCAGAGGAGCAGGAAGGCTGACGTTTCGGGCCTAGACCCTTCATCAGAAATGGGGGAGGGGAAGGGGGTTCTGAAATAAATAGGGAGAGAGGGGGCTGCAGGGTTCCCAAGCGGAATGTGAGTTGCTGTTCCTGCAACCTTCGGGTGGCATCGTTGTGGCACTGCAGGAGGCCCAGGATGGACATGTCGTCTGAGGAATGGGAGGGGGAGTTGAAATGGTATTCCGCTTGGGAACCCTGCAGCCCAATGGTATCAATGTGGATTTCACAAGCTTCAAAATCTCCCCTCCCCCTACCGCATCCCAAAACCAGTCCAGCTCATCCCCACCTCCCTAACCTGTTCTTCCTCCCACCTATCCCTTCCTCCCACCTCAAGCCCCACCCCCATCTCCTACCTACTAACCTCATCCCGCCCCCTTGACCTGTCCGTCCTCCCTGGACTGACCTATCCCCTCCCTAACTCCCCACCTACACTCACCTTTACTGGCTCCATCCCCGCCTCTTTGACCTGTCTGTTTCCTCTCCACCTATCCTCTCCTCTATCTATCTTCTTTCTGCCTCCCCCTCTCTCCCTATTTATTTCAGAGCCCCTTCCCCTCCCCCTTTTCTGATGAAGGGTCTGGGCCCGAAACGTCAGCCTTTCTGCTCCTATGATGCTGCTTGGCCTGCTGTGTTCATCCAGCTCTGCACCTTGTTGTCTCGGATTCTCCAGCATCTGCAGTTCCTACTATCTTTGAAACATGTCAGTTGTTTACTTCATCAGGTCTGGCATCTCTTGCACTCATTGCTGTCATATTTGATGGAATTGCCAAAAACAAAGCTGGACCCTAGCATGGCTGTATGTTGTGATGTGGAGGTGCTGGTGTTGGACTGGGGTGGACAAGGTCAGAAATCACACGACATCAGGTTGTAGTCCAACAGGTTTATTTGAAAACACAAGCTTTCAGAGCCTCACTTCTTTGTCAGGTGTCAGTGAGAGATTGGTTGATTTTATTGTCATGTGTACCGATATACAGTGAAAAGCTTTGTTTACAAGAGGAACAGGCAGATCGCAGCAAGCAAAGGACGTCCAGATCAAAAAGACTTAGAGGCATAAAGAGGTGGTATCAGACACAGAATTTATAAGTAAAATATTGAAAGGTCACAGTACTGATTGGGATGTATTAAACAAACCCAAGATGCTGTTAAATCTTTAATCAGTCAGAAAGTTTTAATTGATTAAAAACCAAAAGAACTGCGGACGCTGTAAATCAGGAACAAAAACAAATTTGCTGGAAAAGCTCAGCAGGTCTGGCAGCATCTGTGGAGGAGAAAACAGA
>NC_063339.1:8785840-8860949 GCF_021869965.1 Rhincodon typus | reverse complement strand
TCTGTTTTCTCCTCCACAGATGCTGCCAGACCTGCTGAGCTTTTCCAGCAAATTTGTTTTTGTTCCTGTTTTAATTGATTAATGTATACATGTAAATTCCCGAAATCCTTTCAAGTCACCGTCCTGAGAGAACTAAAGGTTTTATCAGTGTAAAGAAGAGGTGACATTTTAAGCCACACAATCCATGTTAGATGTGAGGCCTTGTTTAGAAACTGTTTGTGTTTTGGTTTGGAGTCAGATTGGTTTTATTTCTAAAGTCGGAATATGTTGAATATCTTGGAGATTTTTGATGTATATAACAGATTTTATCTTTAAAACTTTAAAACGTCTGCTCCATGCTTCACCCACAGTGCTACCTGGGCAGGAATTTCAGCCAGTGTGATGGAATGATGAAATTGCTTCATGTCCAGAATGTGTTTGACTAGAGCAGATCTTCCGTTCCCCTTGATCTGCTGCCATTATCCCTCTAGGTGGTGGAAGGTTGTAGGTGTGGAGCCTGGGTGAGTTACAGCAGTGCATCCCCTAGCTGGGGGGGCATGGTGGCTCAATGATCAGCACTGGTGCCTCACAGTGCTAAGGACCCAGGTTCAATCCCACCCTCGGGTGACTATCTGTGTAGGGTTTGCACATTCTGCTTGGGTTTCCTCCCATAGTCCAAAGATGTGCAGGTTAGGTGGATTGGCCATGCTAAATTGCCCTGTAGGTGGGTTAACAATGAGAAATGCACAATTACAGGAATAGGTCAGGGTGGGATGCTTTTCAGAGGGTCAGTGTGGACTCAATGGGCTGTAGGGACTCACACTGTAGGGATTCCATGATCTGTAGATGGTGTACACTGTACATTGGTGGAAGGGCCAGTAGTGCCAATCAAGTGGGCTGTTTTGTCTTGGATGATGTTAAGTTTCTTGAGTGCTGAGGGTGGATGAGCTTTTGATTGTGAAGATATCAAGATTGAAATAATGAAGGAGGAGGTGTTACTGTGTTGCTTCCATAGTGCAGTCAGATCCTGAGGTGACCTAGAATGAGTGCTCAGCTCATACTGACTTATAATGTCAGCAACATTAATCTCAAACCAGTTCCTCCTCTGTTCAAAACACATTCAAAATGCTTGTGTTAATTCGAAGGCAGTCACTCATTATTTCATTGTGTTGTCTTCAAATTACCCTAAGTGACCACTGGTACCAGATTTGATGGGTTTTCTCTGAAGCAGAAACACATTTGTTTGACGGTTTACTGCAAATGTTTCACTTATTGTCAACCACGTCCACCACTGGGATATGTTAACAGTATGTAACAAGACAAGGATTCATAGGAACAGGAACAGATCATTAGGTTTTTAAAACCCTGTCCCTATTTGATAGTTCTCCCAGTATCCCTCCAGAATTGTAAGTAATTGTCTCTCAAATCCATTTACACTATCTGCCTCAGTAGCCTTCTCTGCTAACTTATTCATGACAGCTATTCCCTTTTGGGTGAAACAGTTCTGCCTGGTTTTTCCATCTATACCTTACAACCTAATTTTAACAAATGTCCTTTGGTTTTTGAAAGCTGGGCCATACTCAGGAATTTGCCTGGATTAGCTTTGTCCTTGCCCTTCATAACCCTAACTATTTCAATTCCGATCAGCACACTTTCTTACTGTGAAAACAACCTTTCCTTGCAGTGTAAAGTCCTGTCACCAGCTCTCTGTTTACCCCCTTTCAATGTACATTTACATGGAAGTACACTGCAAAAGGACAAGCCATTCAACCCAACTCATCCATTCTGCTGGTCGATTCCTTTCTCCCTATTGTGATCCCAGGAAATGCATTTACGTTATCAACTGCAGTTACTGCTCTAGTAGCGGGTTCCACATTCTCATCTCTCTCTCTCTCACTGTCTCGCTCTCTTCTCTCCCTTTCTCATTCTCTCTCTCTTTATTCTCCCTCCCCCTTTCATTCTCTCTCTCTCTCTTCTCTCCCTCCCTCTCTCTATCTCCCTCTGTCTCTTCTCTCTTCTCTTCCTCTGCTTTCTTCCCTGTCTCCCTTTCTCTTCTCTCAGTCTCTTCGATCTCTCTCTCTTGCTTCTCTCTCTTCACTCTGTCTCTTCTCTCCCTCTCTATTCTCTCTCCGTTCTCTCCCCCTCCCCCCCCCCCTACCCCTCTCTCTTTGTCCCCTCTGTCTCTCTCTTCTCTTTCTCTTCTCTCTCAGTCTTGTCTCTCAGGCAAAGAATTGCCACATGAATTAAAAGCGAGCCATGTTTTGGAGTATCCAGAGTCACATGTAGGTCAGGCAAGATAAGGATAGCAGATTACCTGCCGTGAAGGGCATGAGTGAATTCTTATTAAATTTTTATTTAACTAACTAAATGTAAAGTTCCTGAGCTTTGCTGCAATGGGATTTCAGCTCATTTCTCTGGATCCTAAGTTGAGAGCACTCGATCAGTAGCTCAGAAACGTAACTACAATGCTATCATCCCTGATGTATTCATGGCCGCTACGTTTGGGCTCCCATTTCATGAGGAAGCTTTCTTGATGTGGAATTTATTCTTTTTTCCATTCGCTGTCTTTGTCAGGGAGCATGAAGTGTCTTTTTTTTATCTCGTATTGTCAACTTGATGATGCACATAACATTTGAATCGTCAAAGGTTTCCATCTTCAAAAAGGAAGTAACATCAAATGTTATGCTCAAAGTGTTCCCCTGTTTGAAACTGAGAAGTCAAGTGTTACATTATTTTCCAATTTGCCTTCACAGTGAATTTTATTTAATGTAAGATAATGTGTCGAGGATGATTCAAGTGGGCAAACCTTCCCTTACTGCTGTCCTGTCATCTGATGTTTCACTCTATGACATTTTCCCTCCTTCCTATAGTGTCACAAACCTCAGTGAAGACCAGAAGACCATTAGTAACAGGAACAGGAACAGGCTATTCGGCCCCTCGAGCCTGCTCCACCATTCAGTGGCCCGTTCCGACATTCCTCATGCCCACTTTCCGATATTTTCCCCGTAGCCCTTGATTCTCCGACTGATCAAGAATTTATCTACCGCAATCTGAAATATACACACAGGATGGGTTAGACACCCGTAATGCATTTAGCACATTGTTGTGGTGGCACTGCCAGGGGACAATATCTGATTTTGTCAGATGTATTGAGGTTTGTCCTGGAAGGAACACAGTTGGGGTGTTAGGAATTAATCTGGATATTCTGGATAGTCTTTGTGATGGAAGAACACAGAGTTCCAATCTGTGTCTGGGTGCATGCAGGAAAAGGAGGTTGCAAACAGCAAGGACAGTAACTTGCATTGATGTGGTGCCAAGTCCTTAGGATACTTCAGAAGACTAACCACAAACTGGCACTGAGTTACATTAAGAGATATTAGGGCAGATGCCCAAGAGATCGGACAAGGAATTTGTTTCTTAGGAGGTAGAGAGCTGGATTTGGTCTAAGGAGAGAATCCTAGCGCTTAGAAGGTCCACCAAGTGGTGGATAGAAATTAAAGTTGTAAATATGCAGCGGGCCAGAATTGGAGGACTGCATAGAACTTAGGTTGATATTGGGGTGGTAGAGTTTTCTGGAACAGAAGGAAGTCCTTACACAACAGAGAAATTTGAAACCAAGGATGAGAATTTTAAAAATTCTCAGTCATTGTCAAACTGAGAGCCAGTGTAATTAATTCACCCAGGGTTATGCTGTGAATTGATGTGATTTTTGAAAATGCATTCTTTCATCGTGTGGAGGTATCGGTGTTGGACTGGGACGGACAAAGTGAAAAATCACACGACACTAGGTTACAGTCTCTCAGGCTTATTTGAAATCACAGACTTTCAGTGTGCAGTCCCTTCGTCAGGTGCAGTGAGAGGAGAGCACACAGTTTGTAGGCGGAAAGACAACGGATCACATCTGGTGTGAGTGGAGTGAGCAAACCTACAATGGCTGACTACCTCCTGTTGAATCTTTAATCCTTCATACATTCCTGCATTCTGGAAATTGCAGAAGCAGGGTATGGAAAACTCGATTGTTTAAGATGCAAATTCTAGAATCTGTTTCAAGTCACTGCCCCGAGATAATTAAAGCCTGCAATCCAGTGTCTGCCTAACTTTCCAGATTTCAAACAGGCAGAGCGACAGGAATATAAAAAACGGTGACATCTCAGGTCAGACACCAAATTGCAGGTGTGAGACCTTGTCCAGAATCTGTCTCAGAGTTTAAACCTGGAATTAGGCTGGTTTTATTCAGAAAGCAGGAATTTATAAAATGCCACACTGACTGACTGACTACAGATTCTGTGTTTCTTGAATGAAGTAGAATTTATCTGCATTCTTTCACAGGATGTGAACATTACTGGCTATGCCAATCTAATTCCCCATCCCTAGTTGCCGTTGAGAGGGTGGTGGTGAGCTGTTTTCTTGAACCATTGCCCTCCACATGATGTAAGGAAACTCCCAGTACTGTCAGGGAGAGAGCTCAAGAATTCTGACCCAGTGATACTGAAGGAACAGCGATATATTTCCGGTCAGGATGGTGAGTGGCTTGGAGGGAATTGGTGGCGTTCTCATGTGTCTGCAGCCCTTGTCCCTCTAGATAGTTATAGATTGAGGTAGAAGCAGCAAGATTTTGAATGAGTTCAAGAGTTTTGAAGATGGAGGATGGGAGGTGATCCAGGAGTAGATCAGATAAGCAATGTGATGATTTAGAAGCTGCAAAAAGGGCACAATGTGGCCTGAGATAAGCATGGGGACAGGTACCAACGGTGGTGCTGGTGTTGGAGGGGGTGGTTGCTGTGTTGAAATCGATGGGAAGATAACAATATTTGTCACAAGTTTGTAGAAACAATAGCTTCTGTGTTTCTAAATGTTTATTGTGGACACGTGGGACTAGTCAGTGACAACAGTAGAAAGTGACATGATTCTGCTGGGAGCTGAAGCCTTGAGTTAACATGGCCATGACAGCTTGTCATCAAATATCTTACTACTGAATCAACAAACATCTCTGTCAAAAATCAACTGGGGATCGTACAAACAGTTTTAGAGCTCAGCTTTGCTGTGTACTCTGTCATAGTTACATAGGCCTGCAGGCTGCAGTGTAAATAGATAACCTTTAACAAATGAATATAGTACACTGATGTGGACATGTTCCGCAACAGAGAGGGTCATTCAAGAGGAAAGAGAAATGAGACGTGTGTGAGACTGACAGATCCAAGTGGTAAACAGAACCATAAAAGGACTCGCTGTAACTGACTGGCATCAGCACAGTGTAAAAACCAAGGGGACATCAAACAGAGATAATCTCCACGCTCAATAGCTCAACAATCACAATTACAGCTGTATTTCCCTGGCCGTCGTTCATCCGTGTGAAGGGTGTGTTCCTGGCCTGTATAACATCAGATACATTTGAGACTTTTAAGCCACTCTTGGATAGGCACGTGGATGATATTGTAATGTAGGGTATGCAGGGTAGTTTGATCTTAGTAGGATAATAGATCGGCAGAACATCGTGGGCCGAAGGGCCTGTACTGTGCTGTACTTTCTATGTTCTATGTTTATGTTCTAACGTGGACTGAAGACTACAAGAACATATGAACAGGAGCAGGAGTAGGCCATCCGGCCCATCGAGCCTGCTCCACCATTCAATAAGATCATGGCTGATCTTTTCATGGACTCAGCTCCACTCACCCACCCACTCACCATAACCTTTAATTCCTTCGCTGTTCAAAAATCTATCTATCTTTGCCTTAAAAACATTCAACGAGGTAGCCTCGACTGCTTCACTGGGCAGGGAATGCCACAGATTCACAACCCTTTGGGTGAAGAGGTTCCTCCTCAACTTAGTCCTAAATCTGCTCCCCCTTATTTTGAGGCTATGCCCCTAGTTCTAATTCCACCTGCCAGTGGAAACAACCTCCCTGCTTCCATCTTCTCTATTCCCTTCATAATTTTATATGTTTCTAAATTCTAAAGAGTACATTCCCAGTCTACTCAATTGCTCTTAGGAGATGAGAAGTAGGCCATTCAACCCCACAGACCTGTTCTAGCTCTGTCAAAAAGCTGGCAGGGCACAACAGCCAAAAAGCCTTCTTTCGTGCTAAGCCAATCCACTTTTCTCAATTTATCCATTCTGTACACGTTACATGTTGACAAGGTGATGGGCTGCGATTGCGAACTTCAATGATTTTGTGAGATTGGAAGGGCCACCTATAATCACTCCCTCAAACTTATTCTACCAGTCTATTTGATCGTAGCTATTCCCGAACCCCACTTCCATTTGCACCCCACTGAGGCTTTGTAAATAATTTCTAATCTACCAGCCCTGTGAGTTTTTATACACGTCGAGATCAGACAGAATTGAACCCAGACCTCCTGGTCCAGAGGTAGAGGCACTACCACTACACCACAGGAGCCCATTTCAAATCAAGTGAAAAGCTCAGGAGCCCTGACTGTATTGAAGCCTCCTTAGTTATTTGCGAAATCAAGTATCTTTGATACAGTGTCCAAAGAACGAACAGTTTTGGGGAGGTGATGGCCCAGTATTATTGCTGGACTGTTAATCAAGAGACCTAGGTTTGAATCCTGCCATGGCAGATGGTGGAATTTGAATTTAATACTAATCTGGAATTAAGAGATTCTAACAATTACTCTGAATCCACTGTCGATTGTTGGTAAAACCTGTCTGGTTCATCAATGTCCTTTAGGGAAGGAAACTGCCATCCTTACCTGCTCTGGCCTACATGTGACTCCAGACCCACAGCAATGTGGTTGACTCTTAACTGCCCTCTGGGTAATTAGGGATGGACAATAACCAGTGACCCTCACATCCTGTGAATGAATAAAAAAGAAGCTCTAGATTTTTAAAAAATCTCCAGAAGTGTGATAACACACTTCTGGAGCAGGTGACACCAGAACCAAGACTTCCTGGGTCAGAAGTAGGGACACTACCACTGTTCCACAGGAGCTCCTCATCATTCGGGCTTTTTTTTAATATCCAGAAGTGCTCATACACACAACTGAACATTTATTTTTCTCATCACCAAATCATCCCTGGTGTTTTTTTTATATGCCATCTATTAACCACCACCAGTAAATTCCTCGTGTTTTCCAACAGATAAATTTACGTGAAAAGTCCATTAAGGGCAATGCAGTACATCAAAGATGAGGGGAGGGGAGGTGGGAGCCAAATCGAAATGGAATTGAAAGAGGAGCTAAAGTGCTCCACCCCCAGCAGTGCCCACTGTCCTGATTGTAACGAGGTCAGCAAGGTGGACCTCATAGAGTATGAGTTCCTTGATTAGGGGAGTCCTGGCTGACAGATATAAACAGAAGTGGCAGAGGTTCTGTTCACTCTAGGAGCCAGCTCTATTCTAGCAGGGTGAATATCATGTACTGAACACATGTAAATGAAGGGTGATTTGGTGATAGGATACCCACCTTTGTGGCGTTATTTCACCCACCTCTCTGTAGAAGCATTGAGAGTATTTGTGGTCACCATTTTCTCCATCTCGAGGACACCCGGATACAAACATAGCCAAACCCAGGCTTTTACCCTTAAGCAACAAAGGTCTGTCAATTTCAATTGTGAACCATGCAATTGACTCATGATAGAGAGGGAGGTGTCCGCTAAAGAGAGAGAGTTCCACTTTCCAACTATGTGTGCATATATGGAAAGTGAGTTTACTTTATATTGTTCTAATGTTTCATAGATACACCTTGCTTGCTTGCAGTATTTCAATTTATGACCAACAACATTTTCCTGCTGATGTTACAAAGCATCAGCACTAGTTTATTTTGCTTATTATAGTTTAATAATATCACATCTTTTGTCATGTATTAATAGAAACATTGTGTCCTCCATTATAGTTCCACTGCTGATTCTGGTAGATTCACTCAAAACATCAGTGGGGCATCAGCAGTTAATTTTATACTGTTCCTGTTGTTTGTGCATTTAAAATTTCAATACCAATGCCCTTCAGCTGCAGGGAACCTGATTCACTTAATTTTAAATGGAGCAATCGTAATAAAATAAAGTGGGTGAGTTGACATGAAGATGGAACAATTCAGCCCTTGCACATCCATTAACAAAGGTTTTCAATTTTCTAGCTGTACTTTCACATTGCAAATGGCAAACAATGGTGCTCACTCACTTAAGCTCTTAACAGATATTATGTGGACATGGCAATATAGACAGCATGATCCCAGGGCTAAAAGCTTTAAATTGAAGGGCGACGGTGGTAGTTGACATTGCCATAGTAATCCCGAGGTCCAGGCTAACACTTGGGGTGGGGGGGAGGGTGGGGGTGGTGGGGGTGGTGGTTGGGGGGTTGGGCAGGGGGTAGCGGCACGGGGGGATAGTGGACAGGTTTGAGCCCTGGCCACAGCAGTTGGCAGAATTTAAATCGAGTAAATAAAATCTGGGATTGAAAGTTGATCTCAGGCTTGACGAACGCGAAACCATCACCCAGTTTCGTAACAATCTGGTTCACGGATGCCCTCCAGGGAACAAAACCTGCCATTCTTGTCCCATTAAAGGAGGCAATGGCCTAGTGATATTGTTGCTGGACTCTTAATCCAGAGACCCAGATAACGTTCTGAGGACCCAGGTTCAAATCCTGCCATGGCAGATGGTGGAATTTAAATTCAATAAAATATCTGGAATTAAGAATCTAATGATCACAATGAATCCATTGTCGATTGTCAGAAAAACCCATCCGGTTCGCTCATGCCCTTTAGGGAAGGAAACTGCCATCCTTACCTGGTCTGGCCTACATATGACTCCAGACCCAAAGCAATGTGGTTGACTTTAAAAAACTGCCTCTGGGGAATTAGGGATGGGCAATAAATGCTGCCTGGTCAGCAACACCCTCATCCTATGAATGAATAAAGAAAAAATATGACTCCAGACCCACAGCTATGCTGTTGCCTCTTATCTACTCACTATGACATCCTAGCAAGCCATTGCTTTGGGCCAATGAGGAATGGGCAACAAACATTGGCTTTTTCAACGGCACCTACATCTCATCAAAAATAACAATAAAATAAATTCCAAAGACCAGCTACCCAGACTAAGTTTGTGTTCTGTTCTGTGTAGAAGATTTAAGAGGAAGAGAGCTAATTGAGTTGGGTAAAATGATTAGTGAACTTGACAGGGCAAGTACACAGCAAACCTCTGGTGGGGGTAAACCAAAATCAGTTGCAAGCCTCAAAATTAGAGCTTTACTCCAATTGATTGTTGGAAGCATTTCTTGATAGAAGACAGTAGTGGAAATATGGAAATCTCTTATTCAAATGGTTATTGAATCTTTAGTTTTATGATTGGACTAGGGTCTTCGTCAATAAAGGATTGGAAACAAGATGGGCATTTTGTGAGCCCTACCACAGAGAATGGTTGCGAACAAAACATTGAAAGTTTTCAAAAAGGAGTTGGAAAACGCTCTTAGAGCGAAAGGGATCAGAGAATCTCTACAGTGTGGAAGCAGGCCATTTGGCCCATACCGACCCTCTGAAGACCTTTCCCCCCAGACCCACCCTGTCCCTATAACCCTGTATCTCCCATGGCTAATCCAGTAGACTGCACATCCCTGGACACGATGGACAATTTAGCATGGCCAATCCACCTAACCTGCGCAACTCTGGACTGTGAGAGGAAACCGACGCAGACACAGGGAGAATATACAAACTCCAAACAGATAGCCACCTTGAATCCCTGGCGCTGTGGGGCAGCAGTGCTAACCACTGAGCCATCATGCCACCATGTCACATGAGGATTCTGGGTCTGTACTTGATGGAATTTAGAGGGAAAAGTGGTTCTGATTGAAACTTATAGAACACTGAGTTACCTGAATAGAGTAGATGTGAAGATATTTTCACTCGTAGGAGAGACTGGGACCCGAGGGCACAGTCTCAGAGTGAAGGGACGATTCTATAGAACTGAGATGAGGAGGAATTTATTCAGCCAGAAGCTGGTGAATCTGTGGAACTCATTGCTGCAGAGGGCTGTGGAGGCCAAGTCATTGAGTGTATTGAAGACAGAGATAGGTTCTTGATTAGGAAGGAGATCAAGGGTTACGTGGAGAAGGCAGGAGAATGGGGCTGAGGAACATATCAGCCATGATCAAAAGGCAGCATGGCTTAATTCTGCTCCTATATCTTATGGCCTTATGGAGAAAATAGGTATTGAGTTGGATGATTAGCCATGATCATGCTAAAAGGTGAAACTGGCCTACTCCTGTTCCTATGTTCTGAGAACTTGGAATTGTTCTCCTTAGAGCAGAGAAGGTAAAAGGGTTGGGGAAAAGTGAAGGTTGGATTTGATAGATGCCTTCAAGATTCTGAGTGGTTTTGATAGGAGTAATTTTGAGCAGAGAGGGAGAATCAATAAGTAAAGGGCATGAATTTGAAGCAGCTTTCAAAAGAAGCAGAGAAGTGAAGGAGAACTTTTCTTTTAATGTAGCAAGTTATTGTGATTTCGAAAGATTTCCTGAAAAGGCGGTGGAAGGGGATTGAGTAATAACATCCAACAGAGAATTGGATAGAATCTTGAAAAGCAATGCAGCATTTGGGTCTGTGACAAAATAGGAAATAAACTAATTGGATAGCTCTGAAAAAACAACATAAAATCCCTGCAGTGTGGAAACAGGCCCTTTGGGCCAACAAGTCCACACTGACCCTCAGAGCATCCCACCAAGACCCATCCTCCCATAACCCACCTAAGCTACACATCCCTGAACACTATGGGCAATTTAGCATGGTTAATCCACCTAGCCTGCATGTTTTTGGACTGTGGGAGGAAACCAGAGCACCTGCAGGAAACCCACACGGACACAGAGAAAATGTGCAAACTCCACACAGACAGTTGCCTGAGGGTGGAATTGAACCCAGGTCCCTGGTGCTGAGAGGCAGCAGGGCTAACCACTGAGCCACCATGCAGAATTATCTTCTTCAACTTGGTTTCACTCAACAACATTTCAACTGTGTCTTCTTTTAGATGATTTAGAAAGACTGTGAAATTTTCTGCATAGTAAAACACTAACTTTTGGAACAGAACTGGGCCATTCAGCCTATCTGAATTCCTTGTCTATTTGGTCATATCATGGTTAATCCCGATCTCAACTCCATTTGTCCACATTGGTTCCATAATCCCTTGATACATAACAGAAGTCCTCAGCAAAAAAAAACACAACCTCAATCTTGAAAGCTCCACTCATTCTCCCAGCATAAATGGCCTTGAGGAGGGGCTGGGTGGTGGGGTGTCAGATCAGAAAAAGGCCTGGGGAGGAGGCTAGAGAGATACAGCTGTTCAAAATCCACTTTGCTGACTGCTGACAAATATTAGGAAATAAAAGAAAAAGGGCAGGATTAGGCCATTCAGTCCTTCAAGCCTGCTCTGCCATTCATTATGATCATGGCCAATCATCCAACTCAACAATGTGTTCCTACTTTCCCCCAGATCCTTTGTTCCCTTTAGCTCCTATTGCAATATCTAACTCCCTCTTGGAAACATTTGATGTTTTTGCCTCAACCACGTTCTGTGGCAGAGTTTTCTACAAGTTCCTCACTTTCTCAATGAAGAAAATTCTCCTTATCTCAGTCCTAAATAGCCTAGCCCATACCCTGCGACTATGACGCCAGGTTCTGGACTCCCTGGTCATTGGGAACATCTATGCTGCATCTACCATTTCTTTCCTTTTCAAAATCACAATGCAGTGATTGTGTTGAGTCTTGTCATCCCTCATCCCTCATCCCTCTGTCTGCCACTCACCATCGGGTCAGAGAGTCGTACAACATGGAAACAGAACCTTCGGTCCAACTAGTCTGTACCGACCACATTCCCAAACTAAATTAGTCCCACCTGCCTGTGTTTGGCCCATATCCCTCCAAACCTTTCCTATTTGTGAACTTATCTTTAAAGTCTTTATGTCTTTAAAATAGTGTAACTATATATGCATCCACTATTTCTTCTGGTATTTCATTCCTTGCGCTAATCACTGTCTGTGTAAAAAAGTTACCCCTGAAATCCTTTGTAAGTCTTTCTCCTCTCACCTTAAAAATATGCTTCCTAGTTTTGAACTGACCCACCCTGGAGAAAAGTTTGCTGTTGACCTTATCTATGACGTGGCAAAGCTGGTATTGGACTGGGGTGGACAAAGTCAGAAGCTGCACGATACCAGGTTTTAGTCCAACAGGTTCATTTGAAATCACAAGCTTTCGGAGCGCCGCTCCTTCATCAGGTGAAGTGGCCCACTCCACTTCACACAACAAAGGAGCAGCGATCCAAAAGCTTCTGACTTTAGTCCACCTTATCTGTGCCTCTCATGATTTTATAAACCTCTATAAGGTCATCCCTCAACCTCCTACGCTCCAGTGATAAAGGTCCCGGAGTCTCCAGCGTCTCCTTATAACTCAAACCCACCCGTCCCGGCAACATCCTGGTTAATCTTTTCTGAACCCCCTGCAGTTTAATAATATCCTCCCTATAATAGAGCGACCAGAACTGCACACAGTATTGTGTCTTCATCTTCCATTTATTGTCTTTGACGTTCAAAATTGCTGGGAACACCACATTAAATCATAATTAGTGAATTTGCTCTTTGACTTCTGCTGATAGAATATCAATATGGCATGAGATTTTGATCTTTTGGAATGTCAGTGCATGCTAGCTTCATTATAACAGCCCTCAGGGCTCCTCTTGCACATTATAAAAGACGGACATCGCATGATAATGACCCATAAATAATGGAACCAAATATTCAGCAAGGAAAAGAAACTTGAGAGTAGAGCTATAATATGGAGGGCTTTCTCCTGACTGGTCAGTGGAGGGGAGAAAATGTTAGGGGGAGGCAGGTGTATCTTTAGAGCAAAGTGAATCTTAAGGATAAATGTCAACACTTTAAGTGCACGACCTCATTGTTGTTGAAAAGTGTTGAAGACAGAAACAGTTGAATTTATATGGCCCCCTTAATGTAATAGCATGGTTTACATTAGTTACAGACAAACAAACTTTGACAGCTTGGGAGATACGAAACAAGAAAACCTTGTTTAATGAACAAAGACAGAAGTTGCTGGAAAAGCTCAGCAGGTCTGGCAGCATCTGTGAAGGAGAAAACAAAGTAAACGTTTCAGGTCCGGTGACCCTTCCTCAGACCCCTGTTTAATGAAGTTGATGTTAAGGGATGACATCAAGGAGGAGGCAGTAAAGGTGCAAAGAAGCTTCCAGGGTTTGGGTCTAAGTAGGTTAATGTGTGGCCATTAATGCTACAGTGATTAAAGTCAGGGATGGGCAATGTTGTATTGCAGTGCAGCACTATGTCTCAGTGAACTAGACCTGGCACCCGTGTGAATCACCATTCATGGAACTTCTGACCTCAGCAACTTACACAGTTGAGTTTAATAATACCATGTGTCCCCAAATCAGTGGTTTTGCCACGGGATACCCGCTAGCCTAACACTTTCAAACATCTTTGTCAGATATTTTGGAGACATATGTCTTCAATGGCACGACAGCTAACCTTCTACCCCTTCGCATATTGCTGATATGTAGCTGATGCATTTTCTTCATTTGAATCTGCAACCATGCGTAAGAATTGCCTCGCCCTCATGTGCTGAAATTCACCTGATTCCGCTGAGCTCCCTTTCCTTGATATTTTAGTTGAGAAAACATTCAGAGGGATCCCACTTCTCTCAGGGGAGTTGGTTAGCTCAGTTGGCTGTACAGTTAGTTTGCACTGCAGAGAGATATCAGTAGCATGGGTTCAATTCCTGCATTGACTGAGAGTGCCATGACGGACTCTCCTTCTCAACGTCTCCCCTCAAACTACGATATGGTGACCGTCACCACCAGTCACCTCTCTCTCTAATGAGAGAGTGTCCCTAAAGTCCTGTAAGACTCTGCCTTTACTAATAAGTATACCCGTTGGGATACTGACAGTTCCAGGCCTTATTAACAGCCTTGTAAATAAGCTCTGAGCCATTTGTTCACCATGCGAGTGTGTCAAAGCCATTCTGCGTGGTAATCGCTGCTCTGATCAGATCATTTCTCACTGTATACTGTGCAACTTGAGGAAGGCGCTGAGATCATCACACTTTGTCCTGAAAAGTGCCCATTCTACTTTAGATTGCCCTGGAATTGTAAGGTGTCTCAAAGCTTTGAGCAACCTAGCTGTTTCATGCAGCAGCAACGAGAGTGGTGCTCACCATTAACAGATGCTGCCATCCAGCCAAGAGCTGTAAGAGCAAAGTGGTATGTGAATTTCAGTGCCAGTGTGATGCCAGATATGTAGGCCATACGTCCTAAGGATTGACAGATTGTATCAAATAGCAAGTCTCTTGAGCAATGTACCCAACCATCTGGCCCTATTAAATGTGATTCTGCAATTGGACAACATTTGCTGGATAATTCCAAGCAAGCGAAGAAGTATACTGGCAAATAAATTAAGACTGTCAGTGCAGCAAAATTGCAAGCACTGCAAGCCATATGCATGAATACATGTATTAATCCGTAGGTCCCTGTTCTTGGCAGACAGAAAGAACATGTGCATGTATTGAATCTGCTACAACTCAACAAAAAAGATGAACCCGCTAGATGATTCATTTCTCACAGCCTTGACCAATCAAAGTCAACCTGCCTGGTTTGAAACTTAAACAAAGCTTGGTAGTTAGCTGTCAGTCATTGCGAACTGGTGCATTCTCCATGGCAATGCTTTTCCCAATCAGAGACTGCCTACTCAGGACTGTCCCCACATACAGTATAAATGATGGCTTTCTCCTTAGGTCAGAATTCTTGTGAATTGTCTTGATGAGTGCAAAACAAAAAGGTTCGACAAAATGTGACCTGTTCCAGTAATATTCAAGTTCTGCCCTGCCAAATGACTGAATGTTGCATAATTTATACATTTCAGAGCAAAGCAGAGATGGCACTAGTTTCTAAGTGTGCAACAGATTTACTCAAAATAGTTTTAAAAATCTCTGCAAAGTATATGCTTGCCATTCTTTAAGTCCACTCAGCAAAATCGTTTTGATTTGATTTGATTTTCTGTTGTCACTTGTACCTAAGTACAGCGAAAAGTTTTGTTTTGCATGCGGTACGTTCAGATCATACCATACAAAGATCATAGGGTAATTCAACAGAGTGAGGAATACAAAGCTATGGCAGCAGAGAAGATGCACAAAAAACAAGATTAACATTAGATTTGAAATTTGAGAGGCCCATTCAGAAGTCCAATAACAGTGGAATGACTACAGGTCACCCACCAGACTCCCATAATGTAATATAAAACAATTAAACTTTGCAGAAATGGCTGTGACACAGTGGTAATGACCCTACCACTGGACTAGGAGACCTCAGTTTAAGTCCCTATCTGATCCAGAGGTTTTAATAAATCTCTGAACAGGGTGATTAGAAAATATCCTTAAGCACTGCAGACGAGAGCTACTTTTGGTGCAGTGGTAGTATCCCTACCTCTGGACCAGGAGGCCTAGGTTCACATCCAACCTGTTGTAGAGACTTGTGCTAGCATCCCTCAGCAAATTGATTAGAAAATATCTTAAACACTTCAGGGGACGGCTACTTGTGGTGCTGTGGTAGTGTCCCTACCTCTGAGCCAGAAGGCCTGGGTCAAAGCCCTGCTTGTTGCAGAGGTGAGTAATAGCAACTCTCCGCTGATTGATTTAGAAATATTGTAAATGCTGCAGACAAGCAACCAGTATTGGTAGCACGCAGAAATCTCAAAGAACTGTTGGGAAGCATTAAGATATATCGAAGAGTAGGAAATGACTGACACCGTCAAGGATTATTGGAGGAAGGGAGGGCTGGCAAACAATGAGGATGTTGCAAAGAAGAAGGTATCCCCAAGACAGATTCAGGGAGGAAAGGGTAAAATACCCATTTTTCATCTACTGCAGTAAATATGGTGAAAAATTGGTGCAATTATTGGAGAAGTTCTTCAAACAAATGTCTGTACCATGACTATGCAGTAACAATAGAGTATTCAATGGATGATCGGACCACCCCAAAGTAATACTACCCCAGATTATCTGGCACTCAGGAGTTGGACTTCCAAACCCTGTGTTGACATCTATTAACCCAGCCAAATTGAATGGGTACAGAGACACTGCAACAGTCGCAACATCTATCTCAAATCCATGTTCCAACAATATCTCCACCACACCTTGATCTCATCCAATACCCAACAACAACCTACATTTATATGGCACATTTTGTCTGCCATAGCATCTCAAACTTACAGCGCAAGATTTGGCACCAAGTCACATCAGGAGATTAGAAGGACAGTTGACCAAAAGCCTGAACAAAAATGTTGGGTCGAAGGAGCATCTTACAGAGGACAGTGAGCTGGAGAAGTTTAGGGAAGCAGTTCCAGGGTTACCCAGGTAGTTGAAAGCACAGTTGCCAGTGATGGAGTCACCCAGTTCAGTGCACTGGGTTATTTTTAGAATCTGGCAAAGGACAACGAAATTGATAAAGAGACAATAGAAAATGAATGTAAATAGCAAGAAACACAAAAATAGATTGTAAAAGCTTCTGTAGACGAGTAAAAAACTATAAGATTGGCAAATGTGAATCAATTACAGGCAGAAACAGGAGACTTTATGATAGCCATGATGTAGAGGTGTCGGTGTTGGACTGGGGTGGACAAGGTCAGAAATCAATCAGGTTACAGTGCAACAGGTTTATTTGAAATCACAAGCTTTTGGAGCGCTGCTCCTTCGTCACTTTATCCTATCCATGCCCCTCATGATTTTATAAATCTCTACAAAGTCACCCCACAGCCTCCAATGCTCCAAGGAAAATAGCCCCAGCCTATTCAGCCTCTCCCTATAGCTCAAACCCTCCAACCTCGGCAACATCCTTGTAAATTTTTTTCTGCATCCTTTGAAGTTTAACATCTTTCCCAAAGCAGGGAGACCAGATTTAAATGCAGTGTTCCAAAAGTGGTTTAACCAATGTCCTGTACAGCCACATCATGACCTCCTAACTCCTATACTCGATGCACTGATCAGTAAAGGCATGTGTACCAAACACTTCCTTCACTATCCTGTCTACCTGAGACTCCACCTTCAACGGTCTGTGCACCTGCACCTCAAGGTCTGTTTGTTTGGCAACAATCCCCAGGACCCTACCATAAAGTGTATAAGTCCTGCCAGTCAACCTGAGAAGATAAATGCATGCTCAATGTAGAATCTCATTGGAAAGACAGCACCTCTTCCAGTGCAGGATACCTGTATAGGTTTTTATTTCCTTTATTTGTTCACAGGATGAGGGTATCACTGGCCAGGCAGCATTTATTGCCCATCTCTAGTTGCCCAGAGGGCAGTTAAGAGTCAACCACCTTGCTGTGGGTCTGGAGTCACATGTAGGCCAGACTAGGTAAGGATGGTAGTTTCCTTCCCTAAAGGACATCAGTGAACCAGATGGGTTTTTCCTGACAATCAACAATGGATTCACAGTCATCGTTAGACTCTTAATTCCAGATATTTACCGAATTCAAATTCCACCATTTGCCATGGCAGGATTCGAACCTGGGTCCCAGAGTGTTTATGTGGGTGTCTGGATTAACAGTCCAGCGATAATACCACTAGGCCGTTGCCTCCCCCATGGCTTCTGCACAGCCCAATAACTTCACAGTCAGGATTGAGAAAGATACTCACTGTACCAATCTCACTGCTTCCAAAACAAGAATAAAACTTGTTTTCGTTCTTAAAGAGCAACTTTTGTTTTTCAAAAAGACTTCTTATGAAAGCACTTGAGAATGTAGAAATAAGATTGCAGATTTGGGGAATACAAATTTTGCATCAAAGCTAAGCAGGTTGACCTTGCCGCCTTTGGAGAAGATAATAAGTTAAAATATTTTGAATGATGTTTTGAAGACTGCCATAAATAATCGACCAGGTTGATTGAGTCAAATTGTTCAGTACAAAGATAAAACTCAAGCAAGGCCACCGAAGCATCGAAAAGGACAAAACCATGTAATTGGAAAAGGGATCTATCTCTTGGCTCATTTAATCCATTTCCAATAAACACTGCCATAGCTTTCCAACCTTAGAATTTCTCGGGAAGGTAATTAACACAAAGTAAAACTTCCAAAAAGCTAAAACTTCCTCTGAGTATTCTTGTCGGGTAAAAAATAACATGGCATGTAGCATTCCCTCAATACATCAATCGTCTACATGAAAAGGAATCCTTCAGTTATTATATGCCAGAGCCAGTTGTGTGTTTCACCAGATGAGTGTGTTATAACAGTGATATGAGCCCTGGATACCTTAGGTAGAATGCTATCACTAGTCCTTCTTCCTGTATGAGTTCAGGGGCTTTCAAGTCATTTGTGGTGAAGGTTGAACAATATAAGTCTCACTAATGAGAGTCGTAGAGGTCTACAGCTTGGAAACAGGCCCTTCGGTTCAACCTGTCCATGCCATCCAGTTTTCACAATTTAAACTAGACCCATTTGTCTGCATTTCATCCATATTCTTCCAAACCTAAGCCATCCGTGTACCTGTCTAAATGTTTCCGAAATGACAAAATTGTACTCACTTTCACCACTACATCTGGCAGCCTGTTCCAGATACACACCACCCTCTGTGTGAAAAAATTGACCCTCTGGATCCTTTTGTATCTCTTCCCTCTCACCTTAAACCTATGCCGTCTAGTTTCACACTCCTTTACCATAGGGAAAAACTATCAGCTATCTACCTTATCTATTCCTCTCATGATTCTATAGACCACAATAAGGTCATCCCTCAGTCTCCTACGCTCCAGAGAAAAAAGTCTCAGCCTATCCAACCTCTCCTTATAACCCAAACCTTCCAGTCCAGGTAGCATTGTAGTAAGTCTTTTCTGCACTCTTTCTAGTTTAATAAATAGTCTGTTGAAGCAATTAACTGAGGTAACAAGTTAGGGTGTGTTACATCTTAATAACTGAATACAGGTCACGTTAAACTGATGGTAATGCAAGGATAGAAGACATGGCTGTCTCTAGCTACAACTGTTCCAAACTGCCCTAGACTGCCTAATGTTCCACCCAGTGGCCATGTTATATGTCAGCGTGAATGGAGCTTCAGCTCAGCTCCAAGATTAACCTTTTCATACCGAATACCCGATACGACTGAAAGGCATTCAGACAGACTGTGAGAAGAGGGCAAGGTGGGATTGATCCCCGAAAAAAGACATCGATTGCAATACCTGTAAAAATTGGGAGAGATGTGAAATGCGTGGCCAATTCGTACTCCCAATTTTACAAGTATCCATTGTATCCGATGATATAAAATGTGCAGGAATTAGAGTCATAGAGTCATTGAGCATGGAAACAGACCCTTCAGTCCAATTCATCTATGCTGACCAAGTTTCCCAAACTTAACTAGTTCCATTTGCCTACATTTGGCCCTAAATCTTTCCTATTCATGTACCTGTCCAAATATCTTTTAAATGTCGTAACTGTATCTGCATCTCCCACTTCCTCTGTCAGTTCATTCCACGTACGAACCACCCTCTGTGTGAAAAAGTTGCACTACACGTCCCTTTTAAACCTTTCTGCTCTCACCTTAAAAAATATGCCCCCTACTTTTGAATTCCCTTACCCTAGGGAAGAGACCTTTGCTATTATACCCTTTGTGATTTTATAAACCTGAATAAGGTCACCCGTCACCCTCCTACACTCCAGGGAACAAAGTCCCAGCCTAGCCAATCTCTCCTTATAACTCAAACCCTCCAGTCCTGGTAACATCCTTGTAAATCTTTTCTGCACCTTCTCCAATTTAATAATATCCTTCGAATAGCAGAGCAACCAGAACTGACTGCAAAAGTGGCCTCACCAACATCCTTACCTCAGAGCAACCTGGCTCTATTATCCTCAATTGTCTCACAACAACATCAACTAACAGATGTGTAGTCGTTTCTTTTCTCCTTTGTCATGGGGATATGGGCAGTGCTGGCTAGGCCGGCATTTATCTCCTATCCTGAAATGCCCAGTTAGTAAAACAACGCTTTTTCATAGAGGTGGTTAGAAAACAAATGAGACACCAAGGCTTGCCAGATGTTAGGCAGGTGACCAAATGCTTGGGTGCAGGAGATTGGTTTGAAAGAGTGTCTTAAAGTGTGGAGAGGTCCAGAGTTGAGGATGTTTTGCCTAATATGTTTGGTCTTGGTATATACTTGGTGCAACATTGCAGGAAAGGCGATAATTTATATATAATCTGTATGTAGATATGTAACTGGAATATTACAATATTAATATAAGCAATACATTGAATGTTTCAGGGAAGACAGTCTTTCTGTCAAATATACAGCTTCACGGAGCTGAGGCCTGTGTCCCTGAACACAATGAGTCAGTCCATCATTGCAATACCCTACCTGGAAAGATACCTCTCCAATTCTGTGGAGCACACAGCCCTTGTGAGC
Source organism: Rhincodon typus (assembly GCF_021869965.1). NCBI lineage: Eukaryota > Metazoa > Chordata > Chondrichthyes > Orectolobiformes > Rhincodontidae > Rhincodon > Rhincodon typus. The sequence continues at coordinate 8,840,572 of NC_063339.1, read as the reverse complement.
CATTAATCTTCTTTATCTCTTCCTGTTTTATTTAATATCATTGATTTGGTCCACTTCCACTGCATTATATGGATCAATGAAACAGATTCTTAACAGTACAAAGTAACGTGTAATGAATTCCTTTCATTAAGTGCTCAGCTTCATTGGTTGCCTCAGTTTAAATGTAATGGATTATTCAAACATATGTTCGAGCAAAAGGGGACATTGCGTGTCGATCCTGAGCTACTTAATAGATGATTACTTTGCATTTAATTGGAGAAAGTGGCCACCAAATATTTCTTATGTTACGATGAGGTCAGCATTTGAATTCAAGAAAGTAGAAGCCTTATTCTCTTTCTTTCTCTTTCTTTCTCTCTCTCTCTCGCTGCAAATGGCTTGGTATTAGTTTTGGATTGCCATCGCTACATTTGAACTGTGTTAAAAAGAAACGTTGACGTATATTAAAACAAAACTGGAGCACTGTGGCACTTAGTGTGATGCGGGAGAGCTGTATTTAATTCAACAAGCAGTGGTCAGATATGGCTCATGTAATAGCTTAATAATGTATCTACATTGCTCAATAATTTATTATTGTATTATCAACCATTCCCAGAGACATGGTCTCATTGCATACAGGTTCACCTCTTGTTTTGGACTGTGCCACTTTGGAAAATTGCTATTGAGAAAGCTATTTCAAAGAGCATTCATTTCTATAGCTTCTCCTGGTTCTGTGATATCCGATTGCGTTTTAAAACCAATGACTTACATTTAGCACCTCCACACACACACACACACACACACACACACACACACACAATTATATATGCACACACGTGCGCACACATACACACACACATACACCACACACACGCACACGCACACGCACACGCACGGATATACACACACACACACACACACACACACACACACACACACACACACACACACACAAGGCCTTGTTATCACATGGTCTGCTATTACACACAACCCATTGTTAGCCACTAACAGTCCCCATTAATAGCTATTCACCCTCCTAGCCTAATTGTTGTCCACTCCTTTGTCTGTCCAACTGTTATTCTCTCTCTTTGGGCTCTATCCCCACCTATAATTTACTCCTTACCCCCTCCCCCCAACGTACCTTCTGCACAAAAACCAACATATTCCTAGCTGCCATCAGTTCTGCGGAAGGGTCTCTGGATCCGAAACATTAACTCTGATTTCTCTCCATAGATGCTGCCAGACCTGCTGAGCTTTTCCAGCAATTTCTGTTTATGTTTCTGATTTACAGCATCCACAGTTCTTTCGAGTTATATTTAGACAGTTTCAAAGTTGATCAAAACTTGGGAGAACCGTAAATTGTGAGGAGGACAATGTCGAACTCAAAAAGATATTGTCACACTGGAGGAGTTCACAGGGAGGTGGCAGATGATAGTCAATGCAGACGAGTGATACAGTTTGGTACATAAACATGGAGAGATTTTATGAATTAAAAGGTACTATTCTAAAGAGATAGTAAGAACTGCTGATGCTGGACTCAGAGACAATACTGTGTGGAGCTGGAGGAACACAGCAGGCCAGGCAGCACCAGAGGAGCGGGAAAGTTGATGTTTCGGGTCAGGACCCTTCTTCAGATATGGGGAGGGGGAAGGGAGCTCAGAAATGTATAGAGAGGAGGTGTGGGGCTGGGGAAGGTAGGTGGGATGGTGATAGGTTTGTGCAGTTAGGGAGTGGTGGGGATTAGTCAGTGAGGTGGGTGGGGTGGATAAGTGGGAGAGAAGATGGACAGGTTGTGTCAGGTCAAAGAGGTCGGGATGAGAGGGAGGGTTGGTCATTGGATGAGGCCGGGGGTGGTGGGGAGATTTTGAAACTGGTAAAATCCACGTTTAGGCCATTGGGTTGTAGGCTCCCGAGGTGGAATATGAGGTGGTGCTCCTCTATTCAAAACGTTGTGCAGAAACAGAGTGATCTGGATGTACATGTATATAAATGATTAAAAGTGGCAGCACAGGTAAAGAGAGTTGTCAATAAAGCATACAGTATTCTAGGTTTCATTAATAGGGGTATCGAGTAGGAAGATTATGATGAATTTTTGTAGGACATTGGTTAGACCTCAGCTGAAGTACTGTGTATATTTCTGGGTGATATGCTTCAGGATGGATGTGAATGCAATGGAGAAAGTGCAGGAGAGGTTTACTTGAATGGTTCTAGAGATGAGTCACTTCAGTTTTAAGAAAGAACAGAGAAGGTGGGATTGTTCTCCTTGGAGAGGAGAAGGATAAGAGGAGATTTTATGGAAGATTTAATAGATTTGATGGGAAGATGGTGATACAGGAGGAATGTCACTGGAATTGTAATTCATGTACCTCAGGCTAATGTTTAGGCACATAGATTTGAATCCTACCATGGTCGATGGTGAAATTTGAATTTAAAATAAAACAATATCTGGAATAATGATGACCATTTAACCACCTGTCAATTGTTGAAAAGACCCATCTGGTCCACTGATGCCCTTTAGGGAATCAAATCTGATGTCCATGCTTTGTCTGACCTACATGTGACTCCAGTCCAACAGCAACATGGTTGAGTCTGAACTGCAATAAGGAATGGGTAATAAGTGTTGGCCCAGACAGTGATACACAGATCCCATAAATAAATAATTGTTAAAACATCTTGTCACAATCATAAAAGGTCTGGACAGAGCTGATAAGGAGAAACTATTCCAAGTTGTGAAATGATGGAGAATCATAGAACACAGTTTTAAAGTATCAAAAAGATAAAATGCAAGGAGAGAAAATCTTTCTCACACAGTTAGGAGATGGGCTGTGCCTGGGAGTAAAGAATCATAGAACCCCTACAGTGTGGAAGCAGGCCATTGGGCCCATCGAGTCCACACCAACCCTCTGAAGAGCATCCCACCCAGATCCACCTCCTTATCCCTGTAACCCTCCATTTCCTATGTGAAGGCTAACCCATCTAGCCTACACATTCCTGGATGCTAGGATCAATTTCCCATGGCTAATCCACCTAACCAGTGGGAGGAAACCGGAGAACCCGGAGGAAACCCACATAGACATGGGGAGAGTGTGCAAACTCCACACAAATAGGTGCCCCTAGGCAGGAATCAGACCCGTGTCCATAGAGACATAGAAACAAAGAAAACAGGTGCAGGGGTAAGCCATCGACAATTCAAACCTGCATCACCATTCAATATGGTCATGGCTAATCATGCAATCTCAGTATCCCATTCCCACTTTCTCTTCATACCCCTTTATCCCTTTAGCCTGAAGGATCATATCCAGCTCCCTCTTGAATATATCTAACAAACTGACACCAACAGCTTTTTGTGGGAGAGAATTCCACCTCTTCACAACTCTCTGAGTGAAGAAATTCTTCCTCATCTCAGTCCTGAATGGCTTACCCCTTGTTCTGCACTTCCACAACATCTGGAACATTCTTCCCTCATCTCACCTGCCTTGTCCCGTCAGGGTTTTTTACGTTTCTGTGAGATCCCCCCTCATTCTTCTAAATTCTAGCAAGTACAAACCCAACTGATCCAGTCTTTCTTCATATGTCCTATCATCCCAAGAATCAGTCTGGTGAACCTTCGCTGGATTAGCAAGTTCTTGGCACTGTGAGGCAGCAGTGCTAACCACTGAACCATCTTGCCACCCTATGGTATGTGTGAGGCAGGTGCAGTTGAGATATTCAAGGGGATTTGGTTGTTTATTTAAACAGAAACAAGCTGCAGAGTTACAGAGAAAAGGCAGGAGATTGGCACTGAGACCAAATGCTCAGAGAGCCAGCACAGACATGATGGGTTGAATGGCCTCCTTCTACACCGGAACAGTTCTGAGATTCTGACTGCTGCACAGTCAGAAGTGCTACCTTTCGGGTGGGTCATTCATCTGCCTACTTGGGTGGGCATAAAAAGAGCAGAGGCCATCTCCCTGGTGTCCTGGTGAGTACTTAACCCTCAACCAAGATAACTTGTAACAGATTGTGTGACCAACGTTGTCTTGCTGTTTGTGGGAGGTTGCAGTGCAGCACTTGGCCTGGTGTCTTCTACATAATTGCAGTGATGAGATTTCAGCAAGTGCTTTATTGGCCACGAGGTGCTTTAGGACATTACAAAAGCTGCTAGGTAAATGCAAGTTCTTTCGCCTGAAGGGAGGCCAAAGATGACTTTAGTTAAACCCTTCAGAGAATACAATTGCTAAACTGTAGACAAATCCTGCTCGATAAGTTTGCATTCTCTCCCCCCACAAACATATAGAAATCGTACAATACTCAAACAGACCATTCAGCCCATCTAGGAGGGAGCCATTAAATTAGTCACACTCCTCTGTTCTCCAGCAGGATCATAAAATTCGACTGATGTTCGCAAAAGTAATTTTTCTCCTCATCCAGATCTAAGTGCTCATCTTCCAACAGCAATTTCCTTTCCATTTACACATTACAGAAATGGCAACTGTTGCCCTGGCAACCACCCTCCACCAATAAACAGATGACCGAGACAAACTGGACACTGCCTTGACTTTTTTTTTTAATTTCCCGTTTTGAGATGCTCTTTTGTCTGCAATCACTATAAGCTCTATCTGCTAAATCTGAATCCGTACCTGATTTGCTGCTTTATTTTAAATTTAGATGCCTGGGAATATTCATTCCTTGTGTGTATTTATTTACATCTGCGTCTGTTCTGAAAATGGTAGCGTGCTGTAGTAAGAATGTTAATCCCATGAGGAATCACAACAACCCTACAATCTCACCCCTCATCTGTTCTTCAGTCTGGTTGCTCAGGGGACAACATATATTGGAAGCAGGAGGAGGCCATTCAGTCCCAAGTTTGTTCTGCCATCGAATAAAAATGCAAGGACATGAGAAGTCAGAGCAACAGTAGGCCCTTTGGCCCCTCAAGCCTGCTCTGCCGTTCAGTACGATCATGGCTGATCTTGGGCTTCAAATCCAGTTTCCCACCTGCTCCCAATATTCCTGATTTCCTGAGATCTGAAAATCTGTCCAGCACAACGTTAAAGCATCCACAAGTCTCCGTGTCGAAAATTCCAAAGATACACAACCCATTGAGTGGGGAAATTCCTCTTTATCCAACTGCCATCCTTACCTGGTGTGGCCTACATGTGACTCCAGACCAACAGCAATGTAATTGACTCTCAGCTGCCCTCTGGGCAATAAATGCTGCATAGCCAGCGACGCCCTCATCCCATTAACAAATTTTAAAAAGCCCTAAAAGATTGCCCCCTCCTCCACCCCTTATCCTCCCTGATCTCTTAGATGTCTGATGAGCAGAAATGATCTCTCAGATCTAAGAGAGATCATGGCTTATTGTGTTTAGCCCCACTTTGGCCCTTTGGTTTGGTATTCCCAAATATCCTTGTTTAACAAAAGCCTACCGATTTCAGTTTTGAAATTTTCCATTCCCCTCCCCTTCCCTGAATTACACTCAACAGTACTTTCGGAAAGATTATTCCAGATTTCCACTGCCTTCTGTGTGCTTCCTAACAGCAGACCTTGATAGCCCAAGTATTTAATTAAGGTAACCTCTATCCCACTCTTCAATATCCCCCATCAGAGTAAGCAAGTTTATCTCTGGTCTACACCAATCAAATCCCTTAATCATCTCAATCATGTTTCCTGGAGAGTTTGAGCTTTAGGGAGAGGCTGAATAGGCTGGGTCTATTTTCCCTGGAGTGTCGGAGATTGAGGGGTGACCTTACAGAGGTTTATAAAACCATGAGGGGCACAGATAAGGTGAATAGCCAAGGTCCTTTTTTTTCCCAGGGTAGGGGAATCCAAAACCAGAGGGTGTAGGTTTAAAGTGAGAGGGGAAAGATGTAAAAGGGACCTAAAGGACAACTTCTTGATGCAGAGGGTGGTGCGTGTATGGAATGAGCTGCCAGAGGAAGTAGTGGAGGCTGGTATGTTTACAACATTTAAAAAGCATCTGGATAGGTAGATGAATAGGAAGGGTTTAGAGGAATATGGACCAAATGCTGGCAAATGGGACTGGATTAATTTAGGATATCTGGTTGGTGTGGATGAGTTGGACCAAAAGATCTATTTCCTTGCTGTAGAACTCTCTGACCTCAATTAGATCAACTCTAAAACTTCTATACTCAAGGAATTACAAATGTAGCGTCTGGAGTCAGTCTTGAACTGACAAGAGGAAAGTGCTACCCATTGAGTCATAGCTGATCACACTGCAAATATTTCCTGCTTCCCATCTGCGGTGGCTCATTGCGGTGCTATGTGTGTGAGACTGAGCTACACGTGTTGTATTGTGGGGGATATTACACTAACAAAATGTCTTCTTAGGACAGCCAACTCAACTCTGAATACCTGCTCAATAGACACAGCGTTGTCGCTCTTTGGGCACAGAGTTCTCTGTTGCACAGGAAAATCAGTCATCCATGGCCTGCATAATGTTTTGCATTTCTCTGCTGGCTGATAATCTCTTGCCAGCATCCACATTGCCAGGCGTCCTTCACAGAGATAGGAGAATGCTGATAACAGTGCCCATTCTGTTCTGCACAGGGGAGCTGGCTGCCATAGGCTGCTTAAGTTGTTATAATTTCAGTGGCACCCTCTCCTATTTGGGCCAAGTTGGCAAAGGAATTCCAGATTGTAACAGCTGAGAGAGCAAAGATAAGGAGGCGAAGCGGGAAATTACCTCTGGGAGCGCACCAGAGTTGGAAAAAATTGTCTCCCTTTCCATTTACACCACAAGCTTAGTGTGTTTGGTTTAGGAATGCAACCTATACATTGTCAAAGAGGATGAATTCAGAATGGGCAGCCACTGACTGTGCTATCAGAAGCAGCCAAAGTTACGGATTTTTTTTAATGCATGTTGTCCTGCAATTTCGTGCTGTCTGGAAATGTATTCTTGAGTTCAAAGTCTGAGGTACGTTGCCTATTGGCATGACACTTTATTATTTCAGCTTCATCTTTGTAAATTGCTTTTTAATTTGTTTCATGCAATATGGGTGTTGCTGGCCTGACCAGCATGTGTCAATTGCCCTGGAGATGGCAGCAGTGAGCTCACTTCTTGAACCACTGCAGTCCTTGGAATGTAGGTCGATCCTCAATGCTGTTAGGAAAGGAATTCTAGAGTTTTGACCCAACAGGGAGAGAACAGCAACTTAGCTCCAAGTCAGGATGGTCATGGGTTATGGGGAAAAGGCAGGAAAGTGGAGTTGAGGATTATCAGAACAGTCATGATGTCATTGAATGGCAGACTCTACTTGATGGACTGAATGGCCTACTTCTGCTCCTGTGTTTTATGATCTTATGTGAGTGGATTGGAGGGGCATTTGCAGGTATTGGTGTATTCCCATGTATCTGCTGGCCTTGTCCTTTTAGGTGGTGGTGGTAGTGGGTTTAGAAGGTGCATCTTGTGGATAGTACACACTACTCCTACTGAATATTAGTGGTAGAGGGAGTGAATATTAGATGGGCTGCCAACCAAGTATGATACTTTGTCCTGGATGATGTCAAGTTTCTTGAGTATTGTTGGAGCTGCACCCATCCAGGCAAATATGGTGCATTTCATCACACTCCTGACTTGTGTTGGTGTTGGTTAGCTCAGTTGGCTGGACAAATGGTTTGAGCTGCAAGCTGTTGCCAACAATGTGGGTTCAATTCCTGTATTGGCTGAGGGCACCATAAAGGCCCCACCTTCTCAACCTGTCTCTCACCTGAAGCATGGTGACCCTTAAACTCAGCATCAGTCATCTCTTAGAGTGGCTAGCAGCGCTAGGGACCTGGGTTCAATCCCACCCTTGGGTGACTATCTGCGTGGAGTTTGCACATTCTCCCTGTGTCTGCATGAGTTTTCACCAGATACTCTGGTTTCCTCCCACAGTCCAGAGATGTCTATGTTCGGTGGCTTGGTCATGGGAAACTCCAGGTTATACAGTAGGGAGCTGAATGGAATGCTTTTCAGACGGTTTGCATGAACACAATGGGCTGAATGGCCTGCTTCCACACTGTGAGGGTTCTATGATTGTGCCTTGTCGACAGTGGGCAGGTAAGTAAGGTGATAGCATTGTATTTTTCCAAGCTTTGGGTCGAACATAGCACAATGTAACTTCGAGATTAAGGTTTTCAAACACAGTGGCTGGCTGGACAGAATAGATAGGGTGAAACTCGTAAAAGAACCAAGAACGAGGCAGCATAGTTTTAAAATGATGTGTAAACAAAGTAAGGGTGATGCACATAAAAACATTCTCATGGGTATGGGGTGCACTGCCTGGAAATGGGGTGAAGGCAGGTTCCATTCAGGTATGCAGAAAGCATTGGATTTTTTTTTTGCTAGCAATGGTGTGCGGGGATATGGGGAGAAAGCAAACAGTTGGCAGTAGATAATACAGCCAGTGCAGGCATGATGGGCTGAATGGCCATTCTTTCGTGTGCTTCAGTGAGGAATTGCCAGCTGGCCATATTTCCAGCACAGAATAAAGGCAGATAGACTGCCTTGTTTCCAAACTACCGCCTGAAGTTCAAAACGAGCCCACCAGCATCACAGTGAAGTTGTCTGATTAATATCACAACTTCAAACTTTATTATCCCAAGCTTATAAATGATTTGTCACTGAACAGACAGTAATTACTAAATAAAAAGAATATCATCTGGAAATCGCACTGAATTGATTTTGTTTGTTCGCATACTGAAATGCTGAAGTAAGCATTTTATTTTCCAGAATTAGTTTATGCACCAAGCGACCTTTGGAATGATAAAATTATTAACCACATAAATGCCTCTCTGCACTAACGTTTATCAGTGTGAATTTACTGTTTACAGTGATGTCAGGGGTCGAAAGATTGGCCTTTAGCTTGTTCCCCTTCAACATCCCAAGCCCCTGCACTGTGATGGTGAATGAATATCTCACTTGGGTGTTGTCTCCACTCCACGTGATTTTTGCTCTGATGGGCTTTGACTCTACCCGCTGTGGACTATGTCTGCAGATTTCTCCTTTCTCCTTGAGTAAAGGGATCAAGGAGACTACTCCCTGCTGCATTCCCCATGGCAACACCCTGGCCAATCAACTTGTCTGCTCTGAGTTTAATCAACTAACGAAGATTGATAGTACCTGCAGCATCTCCATGACCACCAGGGTCAAACCATTCAACACACTCTTCCCATGCTGTCTAAGTTCTGAAGAAGGGTCCAAACCCAAAACGTCAGCTTTCCTGCTCTTCTGATGCTGCCTGGCCTGCTGTGTTCATCCAGCTTCACACCTTGTTGTCTCAGACTCCAGCATCGGCAGTTCCTACTATCTCTGTCTAAATTGTTGCTCCCTTTCTAAGTTTGGTTCCTTGCAATTCAGTCCTGACAAGTGCAAGATGCAAACTTTTGACTTGGCATCTCTCTTCAGCAGTTCTACCCATTTAATCAGTCCAGCTTTCCCTTCCCCCCTCACTTTGCTAAACCCGATGGGCTGTCTTTATTCATTCACAGGATGTTGCCCGAGCAGAAGGGGTCTCCCCTATTGTCCCTCATTGTCCTTGAGATGGTGGTGGATATATTGCCTTCTTCACCCACTGCGACTTTTGAAGATTACAATTTTCCACAGTGTTTAGATTCAACAGAGAGGCTTGCTTGGCCATTGGTAATGGCAGCTCAAGAGTCAGTCATCTAGGCCAGACTGGCTCAAGTCAGCTGATTCCTTTCTGTGAAAGTCATCAAACATATTTTACCACAATCTGTTAAATTCCTGCTCAGGGTTGGTGTGGCAAAGTGTTTATTCCATGTTGATTTAATTCATCTCCCTGTTCCCATGGTGGAATTTGAAATCCCATCTCCAAATTATCAATCCAAGCCTCTGAACTGCTGGCTCAGCAACATCATTGTTACTTTATTTTGTTCATATTCAACCTTGTGAGTCTTTCAAACTCTCTTCCTGAGAAGGTGTTGGAAGCAGAGTCCTTGAATAATTTTAAGATAAGGGGAGATAGCTAACAGTCAGGGAGGTAGTGGCCTAGTGGTATTATCGATGGGCTGTTAATCCAGGGACCCGGATAATATTCCGAAGACCCAGGTTCGCATCCCGTCACGGCAGATGGTGGAATTTGAATCCCATAAAATACCTGGAATCAGGAATCTAATAATGACTCTGAGTCAATTGTCAGAAAAAACCCATCTCGTTTACTAATGTCCTTTAGGGAAGGAAACTGCCATCCTTACCTGGTCTGGCCTGCATGTGACTCCAGACCCACAGCAATGTGGTCGACTCTGGGCCATTAGGGATCAGCAATAAATACTGCCTAGCCAGTGATGTCCTCATCCTGTTAATGAACAAAGGGGGGGGAAAATATCCTTTGATAGAATCCCTACAGTGTGGAAACAGGCCCTTTGGCCCAACAAGTCCACGCCAGCCCTCAGAACATCCCACACATCTCTGAACACTATGGGCAATTTAGCATGGTCAATCCACCTAGCCTGCACATCTTTGGTCTGTGAGAGGAAACCGGAGCACCTGGAGGAAACCCATGCAGACAGGGGGAGAAGATGCAAACACAGACAGTTGCCTGAGGGGTGAAGTCGAACCCAGGCCCCTGGCACTGTGAGGCAGCATTGCTAACCACTGAGCCACTTGTTGAGCAAGTAATTACTAAGTTATCGGGGTAGGCGGAAATGTGGATTTGAGATTACAATCAGATCAGCCAAGATTGTATTGAATGGTGGAGCAGGGTCAAGGGTCTCAATGACCCCATTCTGCTCCTGGTTTCTATGTTAATGTGCGTTAATAAACAGGGGGTCCCTGATTGACGAATGCCCAACTTCTGAACTTTCATACTTACAAACGCGATTTCACACAAGGCTGTAAATTTAAATAACCTATGTACAAACATTTTGTGGACTTAAAATTGAAAGCTTGGACATTGCCCTGTATTGTGTTCCAAGTTGCACACAAATAGATTTGCAAACAGGCTCAGGAACAGAAACCAACCCAGAGACTGCCTGTAATTCAGTGACGTAATGATTCCTCTCAAAACATTGTGGGTGATTTATCATATGAGCATTATGATTCTAATGTGAGTGAATATAGACCATCTTCTAGATCGAGCTTCTGTACAATTTATATCAAGAGGAATCTGTAATAGATTCAGTTCAGATAGAATCTCAATGTATTCGGAAACACTTACACTGTATAACTGGGGTCATAGCAATTTTCCTGCTAATAAAAGATGGTGAGAGCTGCATGGGATCAAATTGCTAAAAGGAAGACAAGAAGACATTTTATACTGTCATCTCCCACCCACCCAGCCTCAGTGGTCGTGATGTTGCTGTTGTGAAATCCCCGGTGACTTCATGAGGACAATGAGGCTGAGTAAAAGAGTTTCTGTCCACAGACAGAAGTCGTAGCATAGTGGTATTATCACTGAATTAGTAATCCTATAACCCATTTCCTGGAGATGTAGGTTCAAATCTCCCCATGGTGGATGATGAAAATTCAGTTTCATAATCTGGCAAGAAAAGAGCATAATTATGACCAGTATTGGTTATCATAAATACTAATGTCCTTTAGGGAAGGAGACTGCTAGCCTTCGTGTGACTCCAAACCACAGAGTAATGTGGTTGACTCTTAACTGCCCTCTGGGCAAGTAGGTAATGATAGTAAATGCTGGATTGCAACATCCCATGGTGGAAAGTCAAAGTAATAGAATGTTCTTTTTGTGCTTTGCAGGAACAAGGCAAGATCAGCGTTGTTTTCAATGTTGGCACAGATGATATCGTCATCAAGGAGTCCAGCAATGTAGTGAACGATGGGAATTACCACTTAGTACGTTTTACGAGGAATGGGGGCAATGCGACCTTGCAGGTGGACAACTGGGCTGTAAACGAATTCTACCCGACAGGTCAGTGTTACTGCATTGTCTATCTTTACGCTGCTGAGTAAAGGACCGGATGTTGGAAACTTTGAGTTGTGTGAAACAGTGGAATTGTAACAGGCACGCCAAGTCATATTTCAAAGAACAGAATCAGGAGAATGTGGACTCATTATCACAAGGAGTTGATGAAAAGGTAACATAGACATATGTGAGGGGAAGCTAACCATAAATGTGAGGCAGAAGGGAACAGAGGAGAAGGAAAATAGGAGAAGGCTTGTGTAGAATGTGAAAACAAGCGTGGAACATTGGGCCTCTTTCTGAGTTGTAAAGAACAAAGAACAATACAGTACAGGAACAGACCCTTTGCCACTCTGAGCCTGCACCAACATATTTTACCCTTCCATACTAAAACTGTCTTCAATTACAGAATCTGTATCCCTCTATTCCCTTCCTGTTCATGTATTCATCCAGGTGTTTCTTGATTGCTGCTATTGTGTCTGCTTCCACCACCTCCTCTGGCAGCGTGATCCAGGAACTCACCACCCTTTGTGTGAAAAACGTGCCTTGCACATCTCTTTTAAACTTCCCCCAACCGCTCCCCCCCCGCACCTTGAACGTGTGTCCCCTCCATCCTGGGAAAAAGCCTCATACTTTCCACTCTATCCATGCCATTAAAAATCTTATAAACTTCTGTCAGGTCACCCCTCAATCTCCTGCATTCCAGTGGAAACAAACCCATCTATCCAACCTTCCTTCATATCTAAAATCCTCCATACCAGGCAGCATCCTGATAAACAGATAGTGGGAACTACCGATGCTGGAGATCTGAAATGACAAGGTGTAGAAGGGTCCAGACCCAAAACGTCAGTTTTCCTGCTCCTCTGATGCTGCTTGGTCTGCTGCGTTCATCCAACTCTAAACCTTGTCATCTCAGCATCCTGATAAAGCTTTTTTTGTACCCTCTCCAGAATCTCCACATCCTTCTGATCGTGCGGTGACCAGAATTGTACATACTATGTATGCAATACAATGCATGTGTGAGGTCGTAAATGGCTCCCAAACAAGCTGGTCAAGTATAAAATAAATGTAAATCCACTCCTGGATAGTCATTTTAGAACAAAATTCAATGTCATGTACATCTGCTCCTTCCTGACCAACCCCTGAGCCCCAGCAGCTATTCTCTGTACCAGTGTGAATAAGCAGGATAAAAAAAATGAACTCAATTTAAAGCAAATTAGTCCAAATTCGTCAGGTGACAGCTGCTTAAAGGAACGCTAACTAAAGACAAAAACTCAGAGAAAATGTATTAATGTAAATTAATATGTCATTTTGTGCGGTTACTCAGTGTTCTTTCTTTCTAAGTGTTCTATGTGCTTAACTGAACTACACACTTCACTTGTATATCTCAACAATATAATTAACATGCGACCAGGTATGTTATTGCTTAATGGCATTGAGATTAAAGAGAAAACAGAAAAATTCCAACAGGCGGTTTCAATGGGTAAATAAATAAGCCCAAGCTGACTACTGCCAAAGAATAGGATATTAGAAAGGAGAGGTGATGGCCGAGTGGTATTATTGCTGGACTGTTAATCCAGAGACCCAGATAATGTACTGGGGACCTGGATTCAAATCCTGCCACAGCAGATGGTGGAATTTGAGTTCAATAAATACCTGGAAGTAAGAGTCTAACGATGACCATGAATCCATTGTCAATTGTTGGAAAAACCCATGTGGTTCACTAATGTTAGGGAAGGAGTCTGCCATCCTTATCTGGTCTGGGCTACATGTGACTCCAGACCAACAGCAATGTGGTTGACTCTTAACTGCCCTCTGGGCAATTAGGGATGGGCTGCCTAGTCAGCAATGCCGTCATCCCATGAATGAATAAAGGAAAAAAAATTAAAGAAAGCAGCCACAGAGACAGTGAATGCACTGGTAGTAATCTTCCAGGAATCTGTAGATTCTGATAAAGTCCCAGAGGATTGGAAAACTGCTAATAAAACCTTTCTTTAAAAATAAGGGAAGGAGACAAAAATACAAGTAACTATGGATCAGTTAGCTTAATGTCTATAATTGGAAAATGTCAATTATGAAGGATGTAAGATCAGAGCATTTAGAACTACAATCAAGGAGAGTTAACATCACTTCATGAAGGGAAGTTCATGCCTGACAATTCTTTGAGGAGGTACCAAGCAAGATAGTTAAAGCAGTGGATGTCAGATATTTGGATTTTCAGAAGATGTTTGATAAGGTGCCACACATTAGGTTACTTAATAAGTGCCCATGGTGTCGGAGGTAGTATATTAGCATGAAGAGAGGATTGACTAGCTAACAGAAAATAGAGAGTTGGGATAAATTGGGCATTTTAATGATGGCAACCTGTCACTAGTGGAGTGCCACAGGGATCAGTGCTGGGGTCACAAATTTTTATACTATTTATGAAGAAAGCAAACATATTCAAAGTTAAGATAGAGAGATTTTTAATCAGTAGGGGATCAAGGTTATGGGCAAAAAGCAGGAAAGTGAAGTTGAGGATTGTCAGATCATCCATAATCTCAATGAATGAACAGACTCAATGGGCTGAATGACCTCAAATGTTTTAAGGTTAAGAACTAATAAAGATTTATCCCAAAGACTATTTGGGTGGCACGGTGGCTCAGTGGTTAGCACTGCTGCCTCACAGCTACCAGAAACATGGGTTTGATTCCACCCTCGGGCGACTGTCTGTGCGGAGTTTGTATGTTCTCCCTGTGTCTGCATGGGTTTCCTCCAGGTGCTCCAGTTTCCTCCCATTGTCCAAAGATGTGCAGGTTAGGCAGATTGGCCATGCTAAATTGCCTGTAGTGTTCAGGGATGTGTAGATTAGGGGATGGATCTGGGTGGGATTCTCTGAGGGTCAGTGCAGACTTGTTGGGCCAAAGGGTCTGTTTCCAAACTGTGGGGATTCTATGATGATTACCAAAAAATGTGTACAAATATGCCCATCTGCACCTGGGTGGCACTTTTGCTTTCATGTTGGCATACCACCACCTGTTCCACTAAATTTGTGTCCACTTTCAGAAGGCACACATTTGAAATGTGATGGGATACTCCCCACTCACTTAGATGGGTACAGATCTAACAACGCTCAAAACATTTGACAGCATCCAGGTCAAAACATCACTTGATTTGCACCCTATCCACTAGCCTCCATATTCTCCCCAGTCACCACTTACACACAGTAACAACATGGTATACAAGATGCACAACAGCAACCCACCAAGGATTATTTCAGCCAACAACCTGCAAACCCTTGACCACTTCCATCTGGAAAGTCAAAGGCAGCAGATACATGGGAACACCATGAGCTGAAAGTTCCCCTCCAAGCCACTCACCATCCTGACTTGGAAATGCATCACCATTCCTTGACTGTCACTGGGTCAAAATCCTGGGAACTCCCTGACAACGTTATCCTACACCTGAAAGACTGTAGTTCCAGAAGGCAGCTCACCACCACCTTCTCAAGAGCGATTAGAGTGCATAACAAATACCAGCCCTGACACCCACATTCCATGAATAAATAAAAGGAAAATGAGTTGCTCAATACACTAGGCATTCGCTTGAGATTTGTCTTTAATTTTTTTTTCTCTCTTATTCATTTTCATGATGCACATATTGCTTCTCTCAATTTGCACACGGGCTGCCTTTCTGAACTGCTGTGAGTGTACCCCACTCTGGTGCAACTGAATGATTTGCAAAGCTATTTCAGTGGGAAGTTGAATGAATTACTGTGGATCTGGGCATATGTATACACTAGCCTAGGTAGGTTTAGCAGATTTCCATTCTGAATTTGCCAGATAGGGTTTTACACCAATGTCACCATTACTGAAACAAGATTTGAAAACAAAGTCTAGATTTGTTGACCTAACAGAATGCACCTTTCCAGCTGCTGTGTTGGGATTTGAACTCATGTCACTGGTGCATTAATCCAGGTTTCTGAGTTAATGGACCAGCAGCATAAATACAATGAAGCCACACCTGTTTTGGGCATTGGAGGCAATTCAGGGAAGGTTGCTTGCTGAATAGTCTTACAAGGAAAGCAGATTGGGAATTCACTCATTGGTATTTGACCTTTGAGTATAGGAGTTGGGATGTCATGTTGAGGTTGTACAGGACGTTGGGGAGTCCTCTCCTAGAGTACTGTATGCAGTTCTGGTCAACCTGTTATGGGAAGGATATTATTAAACTGGAGGGGGTGCAGAAAAGATTCACCAGGATGTTGCCGGGAATGGAAGGTTTGAGACATAAAAATAGACTGGAAAGACTGGGACTTCTTTCACTGGAGCAGAGGAGGTTCAGGGGTGATCTTATTGATGTTATAAAATCATGAGGGGTATAGATAAGGTGAATGACAAGGATCTTTTCCCTTGGGTGGGTGAGTTCAAAACTAGGGAGCATATTTTTAAAGTGAGATGAGAAGGATTTAAAAAGGTCATGAGGGGCAACTTTTTTATGTAGAGTGGTTTGTGTGTGGAATGAACTGCCAGAGAAAGTGGTGAATTCAGGTACAGTTACAACGTTTAAAAGATATTTGGATCAGTTCATGAATAAGAAAGGTTTCGAGAGATATGGGCGAAGCGCAGGCAGGTGGGACAAGCTTAGTTTAGGGAACATGGTCACTGTGGTGTGGTTGGACTGAAGGGTCTGTTTCTATGCTGTATGACTCTATGGGTCTATTTAGAAGAATGCAAGGTAATCCATTGAGACATTGAGAGAGATTAAAAGGGCAAATCCTGAGAGGATATTTCCCCTCGTTGGGGAACCTGGGACTCACAGGCTCAGTTCAAAAATTAGTGGTCTTCCATTTGGGATGGAGTTGAGGAGGAATTTCTTCTTTTAGATGGTTCATTGTCTTAGAATTTTTTTTTAGTTGTAGAATTTCTACGGTGTGGAAACAGGCCATTTGGCCCAACAAGTCCAATCTGACTCACCACCTTACCCTATTATTGTAAACCTGCATTTCCCATGCCCAATCCAACTAAGCTACACACTGTGGGCCATATAGCATGGACAATCCACCTCACCTGCGCATCTTTGGACTGTGGGAGAAAAAGAAAAATCAAAGCATGCAGGGGAAACCCACACAGACACGGGGAGAACATGCAAACTTCACACAGACAGTCACCTGAAGCTGGGTCTCTGGCACTATGAAGCAGCATTGCTAACCACTGAGCCACCATGCTACCCCTCTGCTTCAATGCCCAGCTGAGCTTGGTCTTTAAATTTATTCAAAGCTGAGTTGGCCAGATTTTTGATCTTTCGTCAAGGGTTATGAGAGACATGTGCTGGTAAGGCCACAATCAAATTAGCCACGATCTTATTGAATGATGGAGCAGGCTTTAGGAACTGAATGGTCTACTTCTGCTACTATTTGTAATGTTTGCATGTGGATTGTCAGTGGACGGTTGTAGCATGCTGGTTTTTGGAGTAGATAGGGAAGTTCTTCTGAAACAGATAGAGGGGTCTCATTAACAGCTTGCTTTGGGAATTGATGCTGAGTGTAAAATAAGGAATGACGGGAGAAGTCTACACTGATGAGGACAAATTCTACTCTGATACAAAAAGAAACAAGTACCTGGTGATTTTCTAAAAGCTCTCTCATTTTCTTTTCCATCAAGGTGAGGGATTTTATCGCAGGGTAATGGGATACACTCATCCTCTTTGGGCACCAGCATCAAGTGCAGTGCAGTTAGATGTGGAATAAACCTGTCTCTAATGCAGTGAACCACAACATGACCTCAAGAAAGAGCCAGGGCGATCTTACTGCATCCTCTCATCAGCCAATTTAGTGTTGGATTAGGGGGAGCTTTATGCTGTTGACTCTCACTCACTAAAGAACTGCAGTAAGACTGACTCACAGTATCACCTCAGATCCTTACTGATTCAGGCATTGTCGACACAGCTATCTCGGCCGAATTCGAGCAAGGGTGAAAAGTCAGCGTCTTACATTTTAATGCCGACAATTTCCTTAGGTTTTATAGTTAAAGCAATTACAGCAAGATTTCTCATACAATTACTGCCCTTGGAAGTGCTGGCTCTGAAAGTTCCAAGTTAGAGGTTTTTAAAAGGCTGAATGAGTGAGGAACTGAGGAGTCTCAATCTCTCATTGTGTTCTTGGGAGATGTGATCATAAATACAATGAAAGTTGGTTGAGAGAGGGACAGGACTGCCAGCTTAACGCTCCAGGATTTAGATGTTTCAGGCGAAATTGAGAGGGCTGTAAAAGAGGCAGGGGAGTTGCGTTACTGATAAAGGAGAATATCAAAGCTATACTGAGGGAGGACATCTTGGAGGGCTGGTCCAGTGAGGCCACATGGGTAGAGCTAGGAATAGAAAGGGTGCAATGACTTTGATGGGATTGTACTACAGGCCTCCCAACAGCCAGTGGGTGATAGAGGAATGGATACGTGGATAGATCACGGAAAAATGTAAAAACAACAGGGTCATTGTGGTGGGTGATCTTAACTTCCTCTATATTGTCTGGGACTTGCTTTGTGCCAGGGTCTTGGATGGGGGCTGATTCGTTAGGTGTGTCAAGGATGATTTTTTGAAACAATATGTAAATAGTCCAACGAAGGAATGGGCCATACTGACCTAGTATTGGGGAATGAGCCCAGCCAGGTGATCGAAGTTTCAGTGGAGGAATGTTTTGGGAATAGTGACCATAATTCTGTAAGCTTTAAGTTACTTATGGATAAGGACAAAAGTAGTCCTTGAGTGAAAGTATTTAATTCGGGGGAAGGCTAACTACTACAATATTTGGTAGAAACAGGGCAATTTTGACTGCATGCAGCGGCTGAGGGTAAATCCACATCTGGCATGTGGGAATCTTTTTAAGAACAGTGATTAGAGTTCAGGACCAGCATGTTCCTGTGAACATGAAGGATAAGGATGCCAAGATTCAGGAATCCTGGATGACAAGAGAAATTGAGAGCTTAGTCAAAAAGAAAAAGGAGGAATTTGTAGTGTTTAGGAAACTGATGACAGACAGAGACCTCAAAGATAGTAGGCAAGACCTCAGGCAAGGAACTAAGAGGACCAAAAGGGGATAATAAATATCTTTTGCCAACAGGATTAAGAAAAATCCCAATACATATATAAGGCACAAGTTGTTAGCTAGGGAAAAAGTAGGTCCACAGAGAATAAAAGAGAGAATTTATGCATAGAGCCAGAGGAAGTGGATAATGTCCTTAATGAATACTTTGCGTTGGTATTTACAAAGGAGTAAGACATGGTGGATGGTGAGTCTAGAGAGGGGTATGTTCATATTCCAGGGCATGTCACTATAAAAAAGGAGATCTTGGGTGTTTTGAAAAGCACTAAGGTAGATAAGACTCCAGGGCCTGATGGGGGGTGTTCACCAGACAGGTATCGAGGCTTTGGAGAGGCTACAGAAATGGTCTACCAGGAAGTTGTCCAGTTTAGAGGCTATTAGCTATGAGGAGAGATTGGACAAACTTGGTTTGTTTTTACTTGAATGTCAAAGGATGCGGAGAGACCTGATAGAAGTTTACAAAATTTTGAGAGACATAGATAGAATGGATAGTCAGGGTTTTTTGCCTGGGATAGAAATCTCAATTTCCAGGGAATATAGGTTTAAGGTAAAAGGGGGAAAATTTAAAGCTAATGTCGAGGCAAGTTTTTTACACAGAGGGTGTTAAGTGCCTGGAATGTGCTGCCAGAGGAGATGGTGGAGATGCATACAATAGCAATGTTTAAGAGGCATCTTGACAGATACATGAATGGGCAGGGAATAGAGGGATATGGATTGTGTCGAGGCAAAAGGTTTTTAGTTTAGAAAGGCATTGTGTATCAGTGCAGGCTTGGTGGGCTGAAAGGCCTGTTCCAGTGGTGTACTGTTGTTTGTTCTTTGTAAGTGGTCCAGGAAATGTAACAATCACTCTCACCAGCTCTATTCTGTTTCCATTCTTCGATGGGATGTGGGCATCACTGGCAAGGCCAGTATTTGCTGCCTGTCCTTAATTGCCCTCAAATTGTTTACTTGTCCACTTGCAGTGTCAACTGTATTTCTGTGGGTCTGGATGCATATCAGCCAGAAAAGGTAAGAACGTCAGACTTACTTCCCCGAAGGACATTATTAAAGCAGATGAAATCAATGAAAGTCGTCATGGCCATCGCTGTTGAGAGTAGCTTTACAATTCCACCAGCTGCATTGGTGGGATTTGAACTCATAGCCACCCACCAGAACACTAACCTGAAAGCACTGTGGAGTACCAGTCCAGTACCTTTAACACTGCATGACCAGATGCAGGGGTGTGAGTCCCATTAAGAAGAATACCTCAATGCATCTTTCTTGGGTGAGCTTCTTGCAAAACGTACAAAATAGTATCAGGAGTAGGCTACTTGGCCCTTCAAACCTGCTCAATTTGGGACTGCGCCCAGGTAAGCTGAGCCACTAAACTGTTCCAAGGAAGGGTCACCTGACCCAAAATGTTGGCTCTGATTTTTCTCCACAGGTGTTGCCAGACCTGCTGAGCTTTTCCAGCAGCTTCTGTTTTTGTAAACTGAGCCACTGTTGTAATCTGAGTCAAAGCTGAACAATATAATTACCATCCTACAAAGAGTGAAACAGGAACGCACTGCACCACATTGGCAATCGAGAGCAGAGTATGGTCAAACATGGCTCAGTGTGGTGCACTCTCACCCCTGAGTCTGGAGGTTTAGAGACAACAGCACATCTCCCAGTTTGACAGTGCTGTCCTATCAGGGGTTCCACCTTTCAGATCCAAGATCCCTCACCTGCCTTTGCCTTTCTCTGGTTGACAAAAGTACTATTTCGAACAGTTCTCCACCGTGCCCTGGCCCAATATTTACCTCTCAATCAACATGCTAAAAACATATTATCTGGTGCTTATCGCATTGCTTGTTCGAGGGAGCTTACTGTGTCTGCCACAGTCCCCTGCAACACAACATGGACTACACGTTAAAAAGCAATGCATTGGCTTTTAAAGTGCTTTGGGACATGAAGCATCACATCAGGTACCACACAAGGATAAGAACATAAGAATAAGGAGGAGTAGACAGTTCAGCCCCTCGAACCTGCTCCACCGTTTAATATGATGATGGCTGGTCTCATTTTACCCTCACTTCCACTCTCCTGCCTGCTCTCCTTAACTACTCATCAAAAATCTCCTCCTTAAATTTATTCAATGTCCCAGCACCCACCACACACTCTGGAGTAGTGCATTCCACAGCTTCCACAGAGAGTACGGAAAGGCTCAGGAATCTAACTCCAGGCAGAGCAGCGATGGGCACAGCTAGGGGGCAATAGTCAATGCAGGATTGAGAGTGCAGACTGTTTTCTAAATGGGGAAAGGCTATGGAAACCTGAAGCATAAAGGGACTTGGGAGCTCAGGATTCTCTTAAGGTTAATGTGCACGTTCACTTTGCAGCTAGGGAGGCAAATGCAATGTTTTTGGAAAGGTGCAGAAGTAATAAGGTTGTTGTCATGGGTGACTTCAACTTCCCTAATGTTGACTGGAACCTCCTAAGTGCAAATAGTTTGGATGGAGTGGATTTTGTCAGGCGTGTCCAGGAAGGATTTCTGATTCAATACGTAGATAGACCAACTAGAGGGGAGGACCATATTGGATTTAGTGCTTGGCAACAAACCGGACCAGGTGTCAGATCTCTGGGTGGGAGAGCATTTTGGTGATAGTGATCACAACTCCCTGACCTTTACGATAGTCATGAAGAGGGATAGGAGAAGTCGGTATGGAAAAGTATTTATTTGGGGGAGGGGGAATTACAATGCTATTAGGCAAGAATTGTGGAGCATAAATTGGGATCAGATATTCTCAGGGAAATGCACGACCGAAATGTGGAGGTTGTTTAGGGAGCAGTTGCTACGAGTACTGGATAGGTTTGTCCCACTGAGGCAAGGAAGGGATGGTAAGGTGAAGGAACCTTGGATGACAAGACATGTGGAACACCTAGTCAAGAGGAAGAAGGAAGCTTACTTGAGGAAGCAAGGATCGGATAGGGCTCTAGAGAGTTACAGGGTAGACAGGAAAGAACTGAAGAATGGACTTAGGAAAGCTAGAAGTGGGTATGAAAAAGCCTTGGCGGGTAGTATTAAGGAGAACCCCAAGGCGTTCTATACTTATGTGAGGAACAAGAGGATGGCCAGAGTGAGGGTAGGACCAATCAGGGATAGTGGAGGGAACTTGCGCTTGGAGTCAGAGGAAGTAGGGGAGGTCCTTAATGAATACTTTGCTTCAGTATTCACCAGTGAGAGGGTCATCGACGTTTGTGAGGACAGCATGAAACAGGCAGATATGCTCGAACAGGTTGATGTTGGGAAGGACGATGTGTTAGAAATTTTGAAAAACATGAAGATAGATAAGTCCCCTTGACTGACAGGAAATACCCAAGGTTAATATGAGATTGCTGCCCGATGATCTTTGCATCCTCACTGTCCACTGGAGTAGTACCAGATGTTATTCCCTTATTCAAGAAAGAGAGTAGGGATAATCCTGGGAATTACAGACCAGTCAGTCTTACTTCTGTGGTGGGCAAATTATTGGAGAGGATTCTGAGAGATAGTATTTATGATTATTTGGAAAAGCACAGTTTGATTAGAAATAGTCAGCATGGCTTTGAGGGGGGCAGGTCATGCCTCACAAGCCTTATTGAATTCTTTGAGGATGTGACAAAACACATTGATGAAGGTAGGGCAGTGAATGTGGTGTATATGGATTTTAGCAAGGCATTCGATAAGGTTCCACATGGTAGGCTCATTCACAACGTCAGGAGGCATGGGATTCAGGGAAATTTGGCTGTCTGGATACAGAATTAGCTGTCCAATAGAAGACAGAGGGTGGTAGTAGATGGAAAGTATTCAGCCTGGAGCTCGGTGACCAGTGGTGTTCCGCAGGGATCTGTTCTGGGATCTCTGCTGTTTGTGATCATTATAAATGACTTGGATGAGGAATCTCCAATCTCCACACAGAAAGTGGCAAATGTGTGTAACTTTGTCCCACACAGTTGCGGGCATGATGGCTCAGTAGTCAGTACTGCTGCCTCACAGCACCCAGAATCTGGGTTCAATTCCAGCCTTGGGTGACTGTCTGTGTGAAGTTTGCACATTCTCCCTGTGTCTGTGTGGGTTTCCTCCGGGTGCTCCAGTTTCCTCCCATAGTCCAAAGATGTGCAGGTTAGGTGGGTTAGCCATGGGAAATTGCAGGCTTATGGGTCTGGGTGGGATGCTTTTCAGAGGGTCAATGCAGACATGGTTGGGCTAACTGGCCTGTATCTGCATTGTTGAGATTCTATGATTCTACAAGAAATAAATAGTAGATGTGCGTTCAGTTATACATTGAAATAACCTTGAGATGAACAGATTTTCACTGAAAAAATGTGTTATAAGATTTGGAGGCGAAGACATGCGGATGAAGTTGGAATGAGGATCAGGCCAGTTAAGTGTCAAAGCGTCATACAGCACAGAAACAGACCCTTTGACCCAACTCATCTATGTTGAGCAGATTTCCTAAACTGAACTAGTCCATTTGCCTGCGTTTGACCCATATTCCTCTAGACTTATCCTTTCCATATATGTGTTTAAATGTTATAATTGTACTCACCTCTACCCCTTCCTCTGGCAGCTCGTGGTGTATGTGCACCACCGTCTTGCCTTAAAGCTATGCCGTCCAGTCTTGAACTCCCCTACCCTGGGGGGAAATCTCTTGGCTGTTCACCTTATCTATGCCCCTCATGATTTTATAAACCTCTATAAGGTCACCCGTAAGCCACCTACATTCCAGGGAAAGACGTCCCAGCCTGTCCAGCCTCTCCTTATAACTCAAACCCTCCAATCTTGATAACATCCCTGTAAATCTGATTTGCGCCCTTTCCAGTTTAGAGTCTTAGAGTCATATAGTACAGAAACAGACTCTTCAATCCAACTAGTCCATGCTGTCCAAGTTTCCTAAACTAAACTAGTCCCATTTGCCAGCATTTGGCCAATATCCCTCTAAACCTTTCCTACTCATGTACCTGTCCAAATATCTTTCAAAAATTATAACTGTACCTGCATCCACCACTTCCTCTGGCAATTAGTCCACACATTAACACTCTTTGTATAAAAAAGTTGCCGCTCAGGCCCCTTTTAAATCTTTTTCCTCTCACCTTAAAAATATGTCCTCTCGGTTTGAATTTCCCTAGCCTGGGGAAAACACCTTTGCAATCCATCTTATCTATGCTCTTCATGATTTTATAAACCTCTGTAAGGCCACCCCTCAAACTCTTACACTACAGTGAAAGAAGTCCCAGACTGTCCAACCCAATAACTCAAACCCTCCAGTCCCGGCAACATCCTGGTATTTTTTTTCTGCACCCTCTCCAATTTAAAAGTATCTTTCCTGTAGCAGGGCGACCAGAATTGTACGCAGTACTCCAAATGAATGTTGGAACAGGTCCGGGGAGCTGAATAGCCAACCGTCAGCCATCAGTTTTCTGACTGTGATGGAAACAACAAGGTGATAAATATTGGGTGAACAGTTTCAGCTGAAAGGCCAGGCTGGGAAGCCTCACACAAGAAGAGTCACTGCGTGGATGAGGCCTCCAAGAATGACGCCATATTATGTCACCCATGAGTCCTCAGGAGCGTAGGGCAAACGAGTGGAGCAAGGAAGGAAATAAAAAGCAATTGTGTTCCTTTTTACTCGCGCATGTTGATCCTTGGGAGGATGAATTCAGCTTTGAGGTGCATTTTTACACAAAGAAATCTACAGTGTTTACTGAGGGTAATTAAAACATCTCATTATCAAAAGGTGATGGCTTGGCATGCCTGATTCCAATTAACATTGTTGTTGATCATGAACCTTGCTTTGTTGCTGTTCTGCCAAAACTGAATACCGATGAAGTTTGCAAGTGGAATATTGAAAGTATTATTGATCTGAACTTGGAAGAGAAAAGCCATCATTATGAGGGAAGGCTCTGAGGAAGGCCAACATCATCACAGGTACTGACTGTTGCTTGGCTGTCAGGGGACTATTATTAAGCCCTTAATTCCCCTTCAATATGTCCATGCCTTCTTAACCAAGACAAGCTAAGGGGCCTGAAGGGAATCATCTTTGTACCTGTAACAACGAGCTCTTTCTTTCCACCTGAAGCCATTTCTCACATCCCTTACTGAACCTCAACATGATCTGCAATTCAGAGTGACTGTAATGTGGAACTCGCTACCAATAAAGCTCAGTGTAATGAGTAGCATTGAGGTCCTTAAGGGGAAGCCAGATAGACACATGAATGAGAAAGAGATTGAAAGATAGATCCATGAGGTTAGATGAAGAAAGGTAAGAGAAGGCTTGTGAAGCATTAACAATGGCATGGATCAATTATGCTGTTGAGACTATTCCTGCATTATAAACTAAATATTCAAACTTTTTTTAATTCTTTCATGGGATCTGGGAGTTTTTGGCTGTGTCAGCATTAATTCCCATCCATGAGAAGGTAATAGTGAGCTGCAGTCTTGAACCACTGTACTGTATGGAAGGAGGTTCCAGGACCCAGCGACAGTGAAGGAACGGTGATACATTTCCAAGTCAGGATGGTGAGTGGCTTGGAGGGGAATGTGCAGACAGTGATGCTCTCAATGCATCTGCTGCCCTTGTCCTGCTAGATGGAAGTGGTCCCAGATTTGTAATGTGCCTTCAAAGGCCCTCTGCAGTGTATTTTGCTGATGATACGTATTGTGGTAGCATTGGTGATGGAAAGAGTTAATACTTGTAGATGTGGTGCCAATCAACTGGGCAGCTCTATCCTGGATGGTGTCAAGCTTTTTGAGTGCTGTTGGAGCTACACTAATCCAGGCAAGTGGGGAGTATTCCATCACACTCCTGACTTGTGCTTTGTAGGTGATGGACAGACTTTGAGTAAGAAGGTGACTTACTCATTGCAGGATTCCTAGCCTCCGACGTGCTCTTGTTGCCATTGTGTTTACGTCACAAGTTCAGTTGAGTTTTCTGGTCAATTGTAACCAAGATGTTGGTAGTGGAGGATTCAGCAATGGTAACATGATTGAATGTTAAAAGCCAATGTTTTGATTCTCTCTTGTTGGAGATGCTTGTTGCAGAGTACCTTTGTACCATGAATGTTACTTGCCAGTTTTCACTTCAAGCCTGAGCGTTGACCAGGTTTAACTGTATTTGGACATGGACTATGGTTATGGAAATATAACACAGTGAGCAGTGGGAAAGGAACAGGAATCTTTAAAGTGACATTATGAACAAGTTGAATGGGAAAAGTGATCAGGAATCCTTGTTTTCACACTAAATGTGTTGGAAATAGGAAATTTACAGAGACAGTTGATGCTAGACCAATTATTTATTTTAAAACTGGGATTGGTAGATTGTTGTTCATCAAATCTATTAATAGATAAGACATTTGGATGAGTACATGAATAGGAAATGTTTGGAGGGATATGGACCAGGAGCAGGCAGATGGGGACTAGTTTAGTTTGGGATTATGTTTGGCATGGACTGGTTGGACAGAAGGGTCTGTTCCAATGCTGTATGACTCTATAAGGGGTGAAGATGGGTTATGGATTTTGGTGGTAATTCAGCGATGATCTTACTGAACGACAGGGAGCACGAGGAGCCTAATGGTCTCTTTCTTTGCCTATATGAGTGTGATGCTGAGAATATTACAGGGACCATTGCTGTAAAAGAAACTGTAATGGCTTGACTTCCACGTGATAACTGTATGCAGGGATTACCTCAGTGGGAATGTAATATGGATTGTGATAAAACACAGATGCAACTGGACGGCTTTTTGAAGGAAGCAACTAAGGGATGAAGTAAGCAGGAAAGCCACCTACTTTACCTCACCCTAACTCTGAAAAATTCAGTAAGAATGCTTTATGTTTGAATGAGTTCAAATGCAGCCTACAAGCAGCCTGGAGGTATCACTGTGTGAGAGACTGGGTTATTTATAGATAAACTCCAGGCTGATAGTACAGTGTTTCTGCTTGTAAGTAATATAATCAGATTTAATTCTGCTTGGATCAGTCTAGCATTTCTCACTGCTGTAATTATGGAGGTACTGTACATTGTACAGATGGAGCATATCATGCATAGGATATGTAAAATGCTCGAAGGTACATTTTATCTTCCACTGTAAGCTTTATGGATGCAAAGCATTTTTACCAAGCAATCTCACACAGGGAATAGTGGATGCAATAATGCATTTTTCTGCAAAACTCAAAATAATGGCCATTTCAAAGCAGATTAAAGTTCGTCAACAGAGTATGAGAAATTTACGTATCATGTTATGTTGTCACAAAACATGATTACCACCCTTAATCCCACTGCTCCATCCTCCAGTATTGCTTAAAATGGAGTCATTTTTACAGTGCTGGGAGTCTGAGGACGGAAAATGGTAATTGTTCCCTTCAGTGCTGCAGATTATTAGAATCTTCTTGTCAAGCATGACCAAATTGGAAAGGATGTTCTATGTTTCCAAATAGTGTCTCTTATTTTATTATTTTGAAACACTCCTCTATTGTGCCTTTTTCTCTCCATCCACGTAAACTCTCTAACACATATTCAGGCACCCCTTGGTCTTGCTACCTCACATGATCTCATTACTTTAGATTCAGTCAAAGACCAAGATCACCTATGATCACTTCCTGTATCACTCTCCACCCCTACCTGCTTTTCCCTTTCCCAATCTTTCTTACTTCTGTGTCCACCTTGGAAAAAACACTCTTCCTTCACACACTTCCATATTCCTTGATGCCAGCACACCTTTGCAACTATTCAATCATTTATTCACCTAAGTATTTCTGCAGGTACCAATCCATTCAACAACATCCTCACTTAACCTTCATCACTGCAGCATCAGTTGAAACCATTACTGTCTCATCTTGGTTGACCTCGAGCATAACCATTGGCTATGCTCCCTTAAGACCAAGGGATAATGGCTAGAAAGCATATAGTGGGCAACTGGCTTGGCCATTCTCCACCCGATCAAGCTGAGCCATATAACAGACCCTACTCTCATTTGTTGAAACTGCTTATATTCCAAGATTCTTTGGAAATGTTAGTATATAGCACCCAGTTTCTTATGTCAGGGGGACTAAGGAGTGAAATACTACATGAGGGGATGGAAAAGGGGTGTAGGGTAGGGAGGGAGTTTGCACACTAAGTGTGCATTGATAGAGAGGCAGAGTGGTGAAAGAGTAAATGGACTAACATAGGTGATAGGGGATACGGTTGTTTAGTGATAATCTCACGGGACCAGTCATACAGTGGCTCAGTGGTTAGCACTGCTGCCTCACAGCACTAGGCACCCAGGTTCAATCCCAACCCGGGAAACTATCTGTGTGGAGTTTGCACATTCTCCCCGTGTCTGTGTAGGTTTCCTCCGGGTTCTCTGATTTCCTCCCACAGTCCAAAGACGTGCAGGTTAGATGGATTGGCCTTGATTAAATTGTCCATAGTGTCCAGGGATATGCAGGCTAGTTGGGATGGTCATGGGAAATGCAGTGTTATAGGTTGGGGTGTCAGATGCTCTCTGGAGGGTCAGTATGACTTGAGGGGCTGAAAGGCCTGCTTTGACACTTTAGGGATTTGAGTCGATTCTATGATTTGGAAACCCAGACAAATATGTTGGGGCCATCAGTTCAAATCCCACTATGACAGATGGTAAAAATTGAGCTCAATTATGATCTTGAATTTAAAATAAGGCTGGCCTGTTGATGACTATGTAACCAGTGTTGATTGTTGTAAAACCCCGTCAGGTTCAATAAAGTCCTTTGTGACTCCAGACAAGGGGTGTATTCTTAACTCTAGGATGAGCAATAACTGCTGACCCATATCCCATGAATGAATAATAGAGAGATAATGAAATGGAGAACCAAGTGGATGAAAAGATCATTTGGAAAAGGCAGAGAAACTGAGCAGGACATATTTTAAGAGGGAAAAGACATTATAAGAAATGTTGTGGAGGGTAGATTTCAAGGGAAAAGAGGGAACAGGAATGAAAGAGAATTTCAATGTTGGATGACTTGAAAATTGAGGGAAGTTATTACGAAATAAAAAGGATGGTGCAGCACAGAGAGATTAAGAAAGACCACAGTGAGCCAAGGACCGTCTTTGGGCAAGGCACACTTGATGGCAACAATGATGATGGTGATAAATGGAGAGAAAAAGTAAAAAGAAATGAACGAAGAAACAAGAGGGGGCACAGGCCGGGAACTCCACTTTGGAAGCAGTACAGTTAATTGCGGAGTACACCGTACATCCTCAGCTGCCTTACCAGTGAATATAACCACGTTCCAATTCTGCGACCTTGTACAAGGTGTCAAAGTGTTTATTTACTTGCTATGTTGAGCGCAGCTTTGCCAGTTTGATATACAAGACTCCTGGGGTTTTTTTTTATTATCCTACCACTAGCCATGGGGTATATGCGCTGTTCAAAGTTTTCTGAGAATTGTACTTGAATAAAACATTGCTCTTTTGTTTACAACACACCACTGCATGATACCAAGAGAAAATGCAGTGATGTTTTTCTCGATGTGTCTGTACAGTTAACTCAGTGAGTTGTTTGAACACGGCACATGGATGCAGTTTTGGGTTGCTGTAGTTTACATAAGGAAAGTGTTGAAGATGGGATAACACATTGACATTCACAATACAGACCTGACCCATATAGGCAAATGAATATTGAGGTAGATATTGGGGAGGCATTATTGGTTTAAAATATGCTTCGGGTTTGAAGATTTTATAATTCTTATCCTTGCTTTCAAACCCTTTGTTATCGTCTTTCCTCTCTGTAATCTCCTCCAGCCCGAAGATACTCCAAGATTTTTGTATTCTCCAGTTATAATTCTCTTGATTTGATTTGATTTGATTTATTATTGTCACATGTAACAAGATACAGTGAAAAGCATTGTTTTCCATGCCAACCGGACAAATCATACATGACATTAGTACATCAGGGTAACAGAACAGAATGCAGAATGTAGTGTTACAGCTACAGAGAAGGTGCAGAGAAAGGTCAACTCTGATACATGACAGGTCCATTCATAAATCTGATAACAGCAGGGAAGAAGCTGTTCTTGAATCTGTTGGTACGTGTTTTCAAGCTTCTTATATCTTCTGCCCAATGGAAGAGGGTGGAAAAGATTATAACCAGGGGGGAGGGGTCTTTGATTATGTTGGCTCCTTTCCTGAGGCAGTGAGAAGTATAGATGGACTCCAAGCATTTGGAATACAAGAGTAAGTCTTACTATAATTCTATCAGGAAGTAGTGAGATTGCTGGTGGAGAAGTTTGGTTCCGAAACCAATGCAGGCATATACTTGCTTCGAAGGAGAGAGAGGCTGGTGGTGGTTTAACCTGAGGGGCAAGTCTCAGGTGAGCAGGATAGGTTGAAAAAGAGAGTCCTTTGTGTCCTTAGCTGGTTTCAGGCATTGAAGCCACTCCTGGTGGTGTAACCTTGCATTGTAAGCCAGTTTAGGTATAAAGTAATTGACAAAGGAACCAGAGGTGACATGAGGGAAAACTATTTAACACAATCCGTGGTTAGGAATTAGATTCCACTGCCCAGTATAGATACAGACACCAAAGTGAATTGGGTAAATACGTGATGGATAAGAAAGAAATTCAGGATGTAGAGCTGGATTGGGAATGAATGGATTGTTCTTTGAAAAGCTGGCGCAGACTCAGTCGGTCAAATGACCTCCTTCTGTATTATGATTTCCAGCTAACTGATGCCTTACTGAAATATAATGCCAGCAGACAACTCAAGACAGCCAAGCCCTGTTGAATTCAGCACCGTGGCCAGCGACCACAGAGACACAAAAAATTGGCAGGCCCCAAGTCTCAGCCTGGCTTGCAATCCTTCAAAACTTATTACAAGTCAACTCCTTTATCCTTGCCTAAAAAAATTGGTTTTGAAATTCAACTTTCCCATGAGTATATATGATATGCTGAATAGCTGAGGAGCAGAACACCAAGTGTCGAAGATAGATTTCAATAAGTGAAGTGAAAGTAGGTTAGATAGTTCCCAACTTGAGTATGAAAAGCTTGTCAATGGTATACTCAGTTACAGAGTGTGGTAAGGTGACACTCCGACTTTCCAGTGCTTCATTTTCTCCGTGACATACAAGTTAGCAAGATTTCCTTGTTGAAAGGTCTGACACCCACATAAGATAATGGTGATCTATTTATCAATTCCAGTTTCTCAATGCATGGATAGATTCAGCTGCCTGAATGACTGGCATTAAGGAGTCTCAAAGGGAAACTCATTGGCACGGAGCTCCTATATATCAGAAAATCACCTCTCTTTGCACCATCACTTCCCTGATTCCCAAACTCTAATTGAGAATTTTCAAGTGATGTGGTGTCTCTTTCTTTCTGTCTCTCTTTCTCTTATGCATCAGATTTGTAAGTCATTACCTCTGAGTCTACTGTGGATTCAAGATCTCCCTTATTTTGATTTTTTTTAATTCAGTAGAAATTAACACTAAAATGGCAATTTCGGTTTCTCGGTGATTTACTAATGCCTGAGGTGGTACTGTCCCGTTATCAATCATGTACGACCGAGGCTAAATAACTAATTTTGGCACATTGCAACAGTCTGGCAGCTAACAACAGAAATGCGAGGACAGGATTCATTGCTTCTGAGTAAGCAAGGGGACTCATCCCTTCCTATCTATGTAACCTCTGCCATCTCTGCTACCCTCTGAAGTTTCTGTGCTCCTCCAACTTTGCCTCAGTTTGTCACTCCACCATTATTGACATACCCTGTACCCTAAGTATTAGAATTATCTCACCCCCAAGACACTCTTTAAAACAAGCTTCTTCAACAAAGCTTTTGGTCATTCATCCTATTAACCTTTCAGTGGTTCAGTGTCAATGTTGTTCTGCAGTGACTAGAACGAGGGCCGGGGTGTGATGTTATAAAGTTGGAGATGTAATGTCAATGCAAACTTCAGAGTGACAGGTTTTAGACAGGCAGGCGTATTCAGGTGAGCAGGTAGAATTAAGATGCAGATCATGAGTCGAATGGGCTCCTCTCATTCCTGGAGACTCTTGGACAATCTGGAAGCTCAGTAACACTATTGGATGTGCAGACTCAAGACACAAAAGTGGGTGGAGATATTGAGAAACACCGTGGTTATAGGGAAGTGTACTTCCATAGCATGGAGCAATAGTTCTGTCCAAAATAGTTTGCAGTTTTCCAATAATCCTAAGCAACAATTTCTCCATATCTATTGAAGAATTTGCTCTTGCAAAGATACATTCACATTCTGCGACCACCTGAACAATTCTTTAGCCCAAATGGACCTTCTGTTACCCCTTTAACTCTGGTTCCTCTGGTTCACAAACCAAATGGGAACACTTTAACTCAGTACCACCACAGATTGGCAGCAAGGTACACTGAGCCTCAAATAAACTCACTGCAAATGCAAATCTGGATTACAAAAATCACTTGGAATT
Organism: Rhincodon typus; assembly: GCF_021869965.1. Lineage (NCBI taxonomy): Eukaryota > Metazoa > Chordata > Chondrichthyes > Orectolobiformes > Rhincodontidae > Rhincodon > Rhincodon typus. Next base: position 8,808,237 of record NC_063339.1, on the reverse strand, counting down.
CTGCTTTTCAAGTATGTGGCACTAACCTTGCATTATCTCCCATTACATTTTCTTTAAGGGATGGATATCAGATATCAGATACAACGATCAGGACAACCAACACTGAGTGATACAAAAAGGTGACACTTTGCCACTAGGGGTGCCGGTGAAACCTTGAGAGCAGGGGAGATGGCCAGTAAGGGGGCGCCTGTTGTAACATTTTTGAGTGTTGGGGCAGGACATTTTCTGCACACTTAGAAACTAATCTTACCTTGGCATTGCCCTGAGATACAAAGTACACAACAAATAAGATAACTGAAGTTTTCAAATTTCATTTTGAGTGTTGATTCTCCCCATTGAGACGCATTGGAGAGACAGAAGGGGTTAAGTTGGAGGCTCAAATCAGGAACAGTTAAGAATAGTGAGGCAAAAGGAGATAACACCTATTTTGCTCAATTCATGGTTAGCAATTGCAATATAGGGATTAAAGAACAAAGAGCAGCAATTCTAAACCTGAGAGAGAGGTCTAGCAGAAATAGAAAAGCAGCAGTGGGCTACAGCAAAGAAATTTGACAGAGCAACATACGGCAGATGTGACAATTTGGGAGGGCAATAGAAACAGAAGAGAGAGAGTTGTCAAGATGCTGGCTAGCACAGAATACATCATTACTTCACAGTAATACTGGACAGCGAGGGAGTGAGTGAGAGACAGAGAGAGAGTTGTGTGTGTGTCTGTGTGTGTCTCTGTCTGTGTGTGTGCGCGTGTGATAGTGGCTGTGTGTGTGTGTGAGTGTGTGTGTGTTTGAGTGTGTGTATGTGTCCCTTAATGACACTGTCATTCATGCTCTGTTCATTTGTTGTCGAGATACTGGCTAGCACAGAATACATCATTACTTCACTGTAATACTGGACAGCGAGGGAGTGAGCGAGAGACAGAGAGCGAGTTGTGTGTGTGTCTGTGTGTGTCTCTGTCTGTCTGTGTGCACCCAGTGTACACATTACTCCATACCACTGGGTTCACCCTCTGGTGGAAAGACTATCATTGGCTCAGCAGCCCATTTCTCTGCACTGCAGATTAACCCATACTGCCTCAGAATAGCCAGGAATGGAACTTTATCCTTATCTACATCAAGATTATCTATAAGCCTCAATGCTGTAGGCTTTGCATCACCCAGGTGTACTTTATGGAGTTAGCTATGGCTTGGTGTAGCACTTCTATCAGAAGATAAGACTCAGTCAGCAGATTGTGTTTTCAAGATCCAGTCCAGAGACTTGACTGTATCACCTAACCAACATTTCTGGTGCCTGTGCTGAGGGAATCCTACACTTTAGTTGCCCTCTTTCAGATGTGATGTCAAATCAAAGTGTTGCAAACAATGGCACTATTCTAAACAAAGACAGAGGGGACCTTACTCCTAAGATCTCTTTCTAACTCCTCCATGCTGAAGAATCCTGAGTGTACTAATAGCTGCACTAATAATAGTTTAAGATAACCAGTCAAATTCACAATGTGAGACAACAAGGTGCAGAGCTGGATGAACACAGCAGGCCAAGCGGCATCATAGGAGCAGAAAGGCTGCTGTGTTCATCGAGCTCTGCACCTGTCAGGCTTCAACTGTCAACTTCCTGCAGTTTCTGTGTGTCTGTTTACTTTGATGTGGAGATGCCAGTGTTGGACTGTATACAAAGTCAAAAGTCACGCGACGCCAGGCTATAGCGTCATAGAGTCATAGAGCTATACAGAATGGAAACAGAAATTGGCTTTCATTGGCAGGGGAATTAAGTTTAAGAGGCGTGAGGTTATGCTGCAGCTCTATAAAACCCTGGTTAGACCACACTTGGAATATTGTGTTCAGTTCTGGTCGCCTCATTGTAGGAAGGATGTGGAAGCTTTAGAGAGGGTGCAGAGGAGATTTACCAGGATGCTGCCTGGACTGGAGGACAGGTCTTATGAGGAAAGGTTGAGGGAGCTAGGGCTTTTTTCATTGGAGCAAAGGAGGATGAGAGGTGACTTGATAGAGGTTTACAAAATGATGAGAGGCATAGATAGAGCGGATAGCCACAGACTTTTTCCCAGGGCAGAAATGACTATTACGAGGGGGCATAATTTTAAGGTGATTGGAGGAAGATATAGGGGAGATGTCAGAGGTAGGTTCTTCACACAGAGAGTGGTGGGCGTGTGGAATGCGCTGCCAACAGTGGTAGTGGAGTCAGATATTTTAGAGACTTTTAAGCAACTCTTGGATAGGCACATGGAGTATAGTATAATGTAGGGCATGCAGGGTAGATTGATCTTCATAGGATAATAGGTCAGCACAACATCGTCGGCCGAAGGGCCTGTACTGTGCTGTACTGTTCTATGTTCTATGTTCTATGGACTGTTTGGTCCAATTTGTCCATGCCGACCAGCTATCCTAAAATAATCTAGTCCCATTTGCCAGCATTTGGCCCATATCCTTCTAAACCCTTCCTATTCATGTACACACCCAGATGCCTTTAAAATGTTATAGTTGTACCAGCCTCCACCACTTCCTCTGGCAGCTCATTCCATACATGCACCATCCTCTGTGTGAAAAAGTTGCCCCTCAGGTTCCTTTTAAATCTTTCCCTCTCACCTTTAACCTATGCCCTCTAGTTTTGGACACTCCTACCCTGGGGAAAAGACCTTGACTATTCACTCTATCCATGCCGCTCGTGATTTTATAAACTTCTTTAAGGCCACCCCTCAGCCTGTGGCTCTCCAGGGAAAATAGCCCGAGCCTATTCAACCTCTCCCTATAGCTCAAACCTCCAACCCTGGCAACATCTTTGTAAATCTTTGCTGAACCCTTTCAAGTTTCACAACATTGTTCCTGCAGCAGGGAGACCAGAATTGAACACAGTATTCCAAAAGTGGCCTAACCAATATCCTGTACAGCTGCAACATGACCTCGCAACTCCTATACTCAATGCACTGACTAATAAAGGCAAACATAGTCCTTCAGTCACCTAACAAAGGAGCCGCGCTCCAAAAGCTTGTGATTTTTAATAAACTTGTTGGACTATAACCCGGTGTTGTGTGACTTCTGACTGTTTACTTTGCTCTGGGTCAGCACCCAAACATAACCATTAAAACCCTCTGAGTATAGATCAGTTACCAGACTTACAAAATGAAGCACAGAACAATGAACAGTATGTTTACTGACTATTTAAAATGTAATACAATGAACCACACAATTTCGTCCCTTTACGTTTGCTCATTTTGGAATAAAACTCTATACTCGCTGTAAATGACCATATTGCACAACCAAATTATTGTCATGTCCCTCTCAGCCCTCGCTGCAAAGAAAGCAAATTTAGCTCGTGTGAGTGTTTCTTTGGAAAATTAAGTGCAAGAGGAGAATCATAAAAGCCGTTGTCTGACTGCTGCAACACTCTTGTCATTTGGAAGTGGAAGATGAAATATTTACTGAGCTGGAGTGGAATGCATAAATAATTTATCAGAAAAATATATCCTATTAACTTCATAGGATCTTAGAATAGTACAGCACACAGGAATCCTTTCAACCCTTGTATCATTGAGTCGAGTCTGTGCTGTGTTTTTCAAAGTGCAAACTAATTAGTCCCACTTCCCTACTTTTCTTCATAGCTGTGTTTTCTTTTCACCTTCAACTATTTACCAATTTCCTTTCCAAAGCTAATTATGTTTGTTAAATTTGTACCACCAGCCTATGGAGCACTGCATTCCAAATCTTAATCATTCGTCACATTTTCTCACTCATGGGATATGGGCGTCGCTGGCTGGCCAGCATCTATTCCCTAGTTGCCCTGGAAAAGGTGGTGGTGAGCTGCCTTCTTGAACCATTTCAGTCCATGTGCTGCAGGTAGACCCATCATGTCCTTAGGGAGGGAGTTCCAGGATTTTGTCCCAGCGACCATGAAGGAGCGACGATGTATTTCCAAGTCAGGATGGTGAGCGGCTTGGAGGGGAACTTGTGGTGTTGCCATGTCTCTCTGTCCTTGCCCTTCTAGATGGTAGAGATTGTGGGCTTGCAAGGAGCTTTTGCAAGTTGGTGCAGAGTCAATGGCATATGCTGTGGTCACTGTGCATTGGTGATGGAGGGAATGAATGTTCATGGTGAGGGTGAAAATTGGTCTTAAATGCCCCAGACTTGGGGAAATGGGAAAGAATTTGCCCAGAGTCAATAAACATGGAGCTGGACAAACACAGAAGGGTCAGACAGCATCAGAGGAGCAGGAAAGTCAGTGTCACTAGTTGTGCCAGACTGCCATCTAGTGGCTTGTGTTGGAAGATTGTGGTCTTACACTGGTGACACATTCAGGCCCAATTCTGATCCAGTATTTAATATATCATGTTGGCAGTGACAAATGTAAAATAGCTCCTGGGAAACATTGCCTGTGGAAACGAAGAATAGATTTTCCTCTTCAATGCCCGAACATGAAGCATCTGCCTGAAGCAGCCCGGAGCCCCATATTGTGAGAACGAGCTCCAGTGTAAGGGGAAGTGGGCAGTCCCTGATTCACAAACATGATCAGCCCAGCTCGATTGTTCTCTCCTGGCCTCGGGCCCAGGTCGCTTCCCGCACTCAGCTGCTTTCTCACTTGAAACTCAGCAAAGCAGGAGTGCAAAATGAAGGAAAGGAACTTGCATTTACATAGCACCCCTCGGTCCTTCAAAATGGGGTCCCAAATGCTCTGCAGACAACCACATGTGACAGTGCAGGAAACATGGCTGGTGAACAGCCACACAGCATGATCCCACAAACAGCAGCAAGGTCATTAATGTTTTGCTCTGTTTTGAGTGAATATAGAGCCGTCCAGCGTGGAACCACACCCTTCAGTCCAACTAGTCCATGCCGACCAATTTCCCAAACTGAACTAGTCAAATTTGCATGCATTTTGCCCATATCCCTCTAAACCTTTCCTATTCTTGTACCTGTCCAAATGCCTTTTAAATGTTGTAACCATACCTCGGGCAGTTCATTCCACACACGAACTACCCTCTGAGTAAAAAAGCTGCCCCTCAGGTTCATTTTCAATCTTCCTCCTTTCACCTTAAACCTGTGCCTCCTAGTTTTGAACCCTATCACCCTAGGGAAATGACACCTGCCATTCACCTTATCTGTGCCCCTCATGATTATAAACCTCTATAGGGTCACTCCTTGGCCTCCTATACTCCAGGGAAAATAGAATATACTCGAGGATCTGTGTTTGGGGAGCTGGTGGATGGGGAAAGCTTGGCTCGTCGACAAGATATGAAGATGTGAAACAATTTTTTTTTGCATAATTGGCATTTTTACAAAATGGAAAATCTGGATATTTATTAAGGAGCAGGAAAGGCTACATTTGATCTGGCCTTAATTTGATGTTGGACTGACAGAACAGCTGCATCTATGGTGCTTCCCCAGAGGCAGGAACTGAGCTGCGTCTGGATGATGCTGTTAGTTGTTGGAATTGGCCAAGACATAGCAGGGCAATTTTTTTTTGCCAAAAGTTACAAACTGTTATAGCTGAATAAACACTCAAATAGACCTGCTAACAACCAACTAATCTCATTTCCAAACACCTCCAGAATCTCCTGCCAAAAGAAACAGTGAAATGATACAAGGAATACGAGAGGAACAAAATTTCTCAGTTGAGGAAAAGCTAAAAGTGACGAAGCTGAGCTGTGGTTTGGCTCCACGTGTTCTGGACGCGGTTACTTGAAGGGTAACGCGTGCCAGATTGGTGGGAGGAATTCAAAGAAGAGACAGTGAGTGTTCAGAGCACGCACATTCCCTCAGAGAAAACAGCCAGGCTGATCAATCCAGGGCCCCCTGGATCAAGGCAATTAAAGGAGAAGATAATGAGAAGGAAAGGGAAGTTTATGACGGATAGCAAGGGCTCAATACTGCAGCAAACCTGGAGCAAAATGAAAGGATATCATTGAACAGGAAAGCAAAGAGAGACCATACATTGCCATGTTAAAAGGAAGAAAACTTTATTTTTTGTGAAGAGGACGACTGACAAAAGGGTAAGGATTATTAGGGATAATAGGGTGACCTGTGGAGGGATGTGGGATGCTAGTATAGTGCTTAATGAATATTTTGGACAGTATTTAATGAAAGCGATGTGAGGGGATGGGAGTGTCTCACCCACTGGCTGGAGACCAATCAGGCACCTCACTGAACAGCTATGAGTCTTACCCAGAGAGACAAGCCTTGTCTCACAAGGGCTGCTGATTCTGTTTGATGGTAATGTAAAACAACCATAGTCCCAGAGGACCATAGGTCTACTCCTCATTAGAAAGAGATATGGAGAATGAGGGATAGATGATTGATGGTGGTTTAACCTGTGGTTCGTCACGTGAGGGGAGAAACAGGTGACCGAGTGGTTAGCACTGCTGCCTCACAGCACCAGGGACCTGGGTTCGATTCCAGCCTCGGGGAACTGTCTGTGTGGAGTTTGCACGTTCTCCCCGTGTCTGCGTGGGTTCCCTTCAGGTGTTCCCACAGTCCAAAGATGTGCAGGTTAGGTGGATTGGCCATACTAAATTGCCCATAGTCTCTAAGGATGTGCAGGCTAAGTGGATTAGTCATGGGCAATATGGGGTTATGGCAATGGGGCGGGTGGGATGCTCTTTGGAGGGTTGGTGCAGACCCAATAGGCTGAATGCCCCTCTCCATCTGTGCTGGAGGGATTCCATGAGAGGTTGAGAAGGCTCATGCTAACCTCAGCCCATGTGGGAATTAAACCCATGCTGTTAACATCACTCTGCTTTGTGAGCCAACCATCCAGCCAACTGATGGTAGCATTGCCAGGGAACTGCTGGCTGATGCCAGTATGGTGCCCCCATCCTGAGGTTTGGGATCCTCACTAGGTTTCCATGTCAGAGGTGAGTGATGGTGGGGGAGGGTGTGTGGGAGTGTGGAGGAAAGATTGACGTTCAGCTGGTGACCCAGCTCACCCTTTTTCCAATGCTGGCTCCGTCCATTAGGCACTAAGTGTCTATGAGAAAGGCACACCTTCCTGGAATCTCAGAAGCAGCCCCACACCCATTGTGGTATGAACTAAAAGTGGGAGCAGACCACTCAACACGTCAAGACTGCACCCTCATTTAATGCGATCATCGCTGATCTGATTGTGGCCACAACGTCACTTTCCTACTGACCCCTGATAACCTTTGACCCCTTGTTAATCAAGAATCTATCTACCTCAATGATTCAATGGCCCCACCTTCATGTCTCTTTGTGGAAGAGAGTTCCAAAAATTCACCACTCTCTCGGAGACCAACAAATCCAATCTCCCTCTCAAGTGGGAGACCTCTGTTGACTAAGGCTTTCACTCTGAAAGGGTTAAAGTTCGTATTATATTGGCTCAACCCATTCTGTTGATGTCTCACACACATTATGGGTAGAGATAGAGTGTTTAACTCTTGCTTGCAGAGGGAGAAAATGTATCTGCACCAGCTCCCCAGGGTCCTAGTCATTAGATTTGATTTGATTTATTGATTTGATTTGTCAATCGTACTGAGATACAGTGAAAAGTATTGTATTGCGTGCTATCCAGACAAATCATACCTTACATAAGTACTTCAGAGTAATAGAACAGAATGCAGAATATAGTGTTACACCTACAGAGAAGGTGTAGAGAAAGATCAACTCTCTAAGGTTTTGGAGTAGATCTGTAGCTCGGGTTGTGGGTGTTGAGGTTGGTTAGCTCGCTGAGCTGGTTTTGCAGACGTCTGCGAAACAAGAAACCAGCTCGGCGAGCTAACCAACCTCAACAAAGATCAACTCTAACATATGAGAGGAGTGTTCATAAATCTGATAACAGCCGGGAAGAAGCTGTTCTTGAATCTGTTGGTACGCGTTTTCAAACTTTTGTTTCTTCAGCCCAATGGAAGAGGGTAGAAGAAAGTATAACCGGGGTGGGAGGGGGCTTTGATTGTGTTGGTTGCTCTCCCAAGGCATCAGGAAGTATAGATGGAGCCGATGGATGGAAGGCTGGTTTGTGTGATGGACTGAACTACGCTCACAACTCTTTGCATTTTCTTCTGGTCTTGGATAGAGCAGTTGCAGTACCAAGCTGTGATGCATCTGAATAGGATGCTTTCTATCGCGTATCTATAGAAATTGGTAAGAGTCATTGCAGACATGCAGAATCTCCTTAGCCTTCTGGGAAGTTGCTGTGGTTTCTTGACTTTAATGTCAACGCAAATGGACCAGGACAGATTTTTGGTGATATTTACTCCTAGGAACTTGAAGCTCTCGACCATATGCCTGACCAAATGCAGTTGGACTTATTGTTATCAGGCAATGAACATTCCGGTTATCTAAGAACAGTGTCTCTCTTGTATATCCTGCACCACAAATTAGAAGCAAGGCCCAAGAAAAGGCAAAGCCAAAGGTGGATTGGTGCCAGCGAATTACCTCAACCAACCCTTACCCAGTGCAAACATTGGTTCAGGCGACAAATCTAACATGATACTAGCAGCGGGGACTCAGATAATACCTTATTTTAAAACTGTGCCCCAATTCTATTCTTTCCCTTATTGTTTTCAGCATTCGTACTGTCAAATTCCTTTAAGATCTTACGCGTTTCAATAACATTGGTTTGCGTCTTGTGAAACTCTGGAATAGTAAGACTAATTTATTTTTGTCCACTAATTTCCTTGGATTAAAGGTCAACTTGGCTTTTGTGTTTTTTCTGATTGTTTGTTGTACATGCATGCTAGCTGTCTGTTTTCCTTATTTGTGTGTACCCATATGCTGCTGAAGATCAACATTACAAGTGCGACACATTTTAAAAAATATTCTACTTATGCCATCTTATTACCAATGTGACTTATTTCACATTTCCCCACATCGTACTGTTTCCACCACCTTGTTTTCCATTTCGTTACCAATCTATATCTCTTTGCAACTTTTCTGTGTCTTCATCACAGCTTGCAAGAGTCATAGAGTTGTACAGTATAGAAACAGATCCTTCAGTCCAACTTGTCCATGCTGACCAGATACCCTAATTTAATCTACCCCATTCAACTGCATTTGGCCCATATTCCTCTAAGTGGTCACCGGACCCGAAACATTAACTCTGATTTTTCTTCACAGATGCTGCCAGACCTGCTGAGCTTTTCCAGCAACTTCTGTTTTTGTTACTAACCATTACCTCCTGTTTTGACATCCAGATCATTTTCATTTCTACCTTGCATTGTATCATCAGCAAAAATGCTGACATACCTTATTCTCTGTCTCTTTGTGCAGCACAGTGGTCTGTGTTGGGAAGTGCATACACATATGGGTTCATGGTTCATGTGTATCAGTGTTGTAAGAACAATATATAACTAAGTTTAATTTATATCTCTATATTTCTGTGTGTTAAGAAGGGGAAGACATAGTTAGTCACTTTTATAGTGTCATTTGTGAGCTAGGTGACAGGGAGTTGGCAGTCTGAAATGTTTGTGTGCATTTTAATGAGGTTTTAAACACTTGAGGTGAACGGCTCACTGCATTTAAAAACATATTGAAAATAAACTCTGATCATACTTGGGGGTTCAGCAACACAGAGGAACAAAAATCGAGAAAGTCAGTCAGTCTGTGCGTAAATGTGCTAGAGAGTGGAGGCTAAAGGTTAATGTCTACAGTTAGAAATCTGGCAGGAAAGCTGCTGGAGACTGAGTCTCTGGAACTCGTGATTGCTTTGAAGTTAAAGTGAGAATGAGTTTAGTTTGAAATTTCGTTTGACGGATCTTAGAGAGGGATTCTAACTGGAGGAAAACAGCATTTAGTGACAGCATGGAAATTGGACAAAATGAAACAAGTTGCAGCTATGCAGGCCTGAGTGAGAAGCTGTATTTTGGAGATCATGGTGGTTCTTCGCTGAAATTTTGGCATTTCTCATGACCTCGCTGGAGATAAAAGGAATAGTGTAAGTTTGAATCCTTCCCTGTTGTCTGTGATGAAACCTTTCCAACTTTTTGTCTCAGCTACATAGTTTATGTTCTATTTCCTTTCCTTGTTTAATAAATGTGTTATTATTTATGTTGGAAGCACACCAACAGCCTTTGTGAGTTTGTTCATGGTTGTGCAAATCAAAGATAGGAGCGAACAGGCTAGGTTTTACACCAAGATCCAGCATTAATATTAGCTGGAATCAGAATGTTGAGGTGGCACGGTGGCCCAGTGGTTAGTAATGCTGCCAGGGACTGAGGTTCAATCCCAGCCTTAGGCGACCGTCTGTGTAGATTTTGCACATTCTCCCCGTGTCTACGTGGGTTTCCTCCGGGTGCTCTGGTTTCCTCCCACAGTCCATAGATGCGCAGGTTAGGTGGATTGGCCATGCTAAATCACCCATAGTGTGCAGGCTAGGTGGATTAGCTGTGGGGAATGCAGGTTAATAGGGACAGGGTGGGTCTGAGTCAGATTCTCTTTAAAAGGACTCAGTGGGCTGAATGGCCTGCATTCACACTGTCGGGGTTCTATGGGAATAGTGTGTCTGTGGGTATTGAGTGGAAACAAGGTTGTGATACCTGAATAGCAGGTTGCAGGACCACCTGGCTGAGATACCATTCAATGAGTTTCCTCATTGAGAGATGGTGCCTAAAATTAGAGGGGCTGTGAGAGTGGAAAAGTTAAATCTTAAGGGGCAAGATTTTTATATGGTTGCAGGGAAAGGGCAGGGAGTAAGATTAATTGGATAGATTTCTCAAAAAGCCAGTACAGACTCAATGTGCAAAATGACCCTTTCCCGTGCGGCTTCCCTCTGCTGTGAAAGCAGGTTGGGATCCTTCTCTTACATGCACTGGGGTCATAGACGGGACTTCTTAGCTTTTGATTACAAAGTTTTTTTCCAATTCACCTGAAAATTCCAGTCTTGAGCTGTGAAATGCAGAGATGGAGGCGCTGGATTGTTCATGCACCTTGGCTCGATGATAAACGCCAGAGTAAAATCTAAGAATGAAATTCAGGTGAGACTAGCTCAGCAAGAGACGTAACCGTTGGCATGAATTGTGTCAGGGAATCCAAGCATACCCACGAGGAGCTGAAAAAGTGTCTGTTGCAGCCAGTGTTGCTCTCTCTGGATGTAGGAGTTGGACTTCAAAGAAAAAGAATGATACAGGACAACCACTTCTGAAATGCTGGTACGGTGGAAGAAGCTGACAATCAGTTGGATGGACAGGAAGACCAATGAGTGGCTTAGGTCAAGCGTAAAATTCAGAAATCAAAAGGATTGCCATGGAGAGATTGAGAAAACGTCGCCAACATTTGGAAGCTAAGGCATGTTGGGCTGAATGGCCTCCTTGTGTGCTGAAACGATGGTGTGATTTTTTTGGTGTTGGTTAGCTCAGTTGGCTGAATGCCTGGTTTGCAATGCAGCATGACGCCAACAGTGTGGGTTCAGTTCCCACACCCACTGAGTTTACCATGAAGATCGTGACCTCTCAACCTCTCCCCGCAACAAAGTGGTGAAAGATGGCGCCTGAGGATTGGTAACTTTGACATTAGTTGGGTCCGGTGAGCTGGATCAGAACTCATATGTAGATCGACTTCCCTTTAAGCTGTATCTTTTCATTTTCACTTATTCTTAAAACTATCAAAGTGGCACTGGATTCTGACAATAAATGGAAGCTTTTCACTGTATTTCGTTGTATTTCACTGTAAAATACACATAGTGACAAATCATTCATTCATAAATCGTTCATTCATTCATTCGTGACCCTCAAGTTAAACCTCCACGAGTCGTCTCTGACTCGATGGGCTGAAGGGCCTGTTCTGTACTGTGTGATTCTCTGACTCGATAGCCTTGTCCTGGCAACAATTGAAGGAGAAATTGGGAGTGAAAGCAGAAGAAGGAGATGACAAATCAGATGGGTTTTTAACTTTGAGAGAAACAAGAAGGAAACCATCAGCCCCATGAAGGTGATGGTGACAACGTGTGAATGAAAGAGCTCAGACCCTTTAGACGATAAACAAGCCACTAATGAGGTTTATAAACACTGTCAACACATATTGGTTTAAGTTTGGAAAGAGCAGTAACTCATCTTCAAAGAAAATTTTTGCTTTCTCTGTCACTTGATTTGTGAGATGTTGGGGCTTGATATTAATGCAGTCAAACTCTGTGGAATTGCACTGGAGAGACAGACAGAAGGTTATATCTCATTGTTGACTCTGTTAAGTTTAACATGTAAATTGAAAAACTGGGCAAGCAGTGTTTGTACATTCCCTCAATGCATTCTGCTCTGTTATTTGCTGATCTCTGTTAGTCTCAACAGGACAAACACAGGGGAGCTGTAATAAATATGTGTGCATGTGTGTGTGTGTTTGTCTGTGTGTGTATGTTAATGTGAGTGTGAGAGACTGGATGTGTGAAAGTGTGTTCATGAGAGAATGAGTGTGTGAATGTGTTTGTATGAGAGTGTGTGTTTGAGTGTTTATGTATGTGTGAAAGAGATAGAGTGTATCTTTGAATATCCAACAGTGTGTGAGAGTGAGTCTGTGGATGTGTGTGTCTTAATGTCACTTAGGCCTGTGCATTCACATTATGGAGTAAGTAATCTTGTATCTTACAAGCTAAATACAATTATTTTTATTGTGAACAAAATCAGACATGTATTCACCTCAGTTATCTCCTGGCAATCTGCAGAGCTTTCACACTCTGCTGTAGGCTTAATGCAGAGATAAAAGACAACAGCGCAAAATGGGAAGATAAGGCTTGTTTTTGTTTTGCCTATATGATTTTGTCCTGAGATATTAAAGTAAATGGCCAATGAATCAGTGCTCTTTGACAATGGTGCATTGGAGGCTTCCCTAATTGTACATCCTATCAAGGAAAGCTGCAGGTATAGCTGTAAAAATGACCCTTACTTTCTCTATTCTGATGCTCTGCTTCCTTCTCTCTTCAGCCTGAATGTCTTTTGAATGTCGTGCTGAAAGGACTGACTGTTCTCTTGAGGAACATTTTCCCTTTATACATACACACACACACACACAGTTACAAATTTTCCTTTGCATTGCGGAATAAAGGCATTGTCTTTTGTCAGCTTCTGAATGTCAAAAGTTAAAAAAAAACAAAAGAAACTTTCATTTTTTCAAGCAACTTTCACAATGTCAAGATGTCCTGAAGCACTTTGAAACCAATCAAGCTGTCTTGTGTTTTGAAGAGGAGTCAACATTGGAATACACGAATTGCGAAAGCCAATTTGTACACAGAAAGTTCACACCCTGAGTCTGCCCAAAGCCAGAGGGTCCATGAAAACACTGCTGGAGAAATCAGATTGCATTTTCTCTTTTTTTGTAGTCTACCTAATTAATTTCTTGCATATAGAGATGACCCCTTCATTGTAGTTAGGTTCCTCCTTTGTTGTGTTTTGATCTCTGTTCGTTTCTCCGAAAGACATCCGTCTCCTACTCTAAGAGATTTTCTGTTGTGTTTATGTTTCATGGCCAATATGTTGATGTACTTTGAGGGACGCAGTATGTCAGTACACCTTTAACAGATAGGCCCACGATACCATCACTGCTGCATTTGGGATGGCAGGGTGGCTCAGTGGTTAACACTGCTGCCTCACAGCAACAAGGACCTGGGTTTGATCCTACATGTGGGTGACTGTCTGCATGGAGTTTGCACAGTCTCCCTGCTTCACCTCCGGGTGCTCCAGTTTCCTCCCATAGTCCAAAGGTGTGTAGGTTAGGTGGATTGGCCATGGGAAATTGCCCGTAGTGTTCAGGGGTGTGCAGGTTAGGTGGGTTAGCCGTGGGAGTTACAGGGATTGGGTGTGGGATGCTCTTCGGAGGGTTGGTGAGGACTTATTGGGTCGATTGGCCTGCTTCCACACTGAAGCGATTCTATGCTTCATTACAGCGTATAATTTGAGGATGTAAGGGTCTCAGATACCAGCCAACTAGAAATCACTTGAAGTATGACATGCCACTAAAAACTATGTTTTAGTCATGTCTTTCCTCATCAGTTGCTGCTAGAAAGACAGTGTGGGAAAGTGAAACTGGTGCAGGTAGTGGTGTAATTTTGGTCTTACAGACTCGATGGGCTGAAGGGCCTCTTCTGTACTGTGACACAAGCCTTAATTTGTCAGATATATAGAAAGGGAAGAGATAGATAATTTTGTTGGATTTTAAAGGCATAAAGGGTATGGGGAGAAAGCGGGAATATGGCACTGAAATACAGGATCATTCATGATCATATTGAAAGGCGAAGCAGGTTTGAAGGGCTGAATGGTATACTCCTGTTATTAGTTTCTGTGCTTGTGGTTGACCTTTTGTGAACTGTTTTTGGCATTCAATAATAAATGAACTCTTTTGAACATCTTTAAGTTCTTATTTACGAGATAATGATGCTTTTACCTGGATAATGCTTCATTGTGGCCAGCAGTTTTACACAGGATCGTTCACAACCCAATCCAATCAGTCTCTCTGTGACACTTATAGCTGATGGGAGAAAGAGAGCTGCCAAGCTGACAAACTGAAGTTAAGCAGTTGTTATTAGTGGCCCTTGTTCTCACACAGCAGAACTCTCAGCCAAAGCTGTCTCCACTGAATTTTAATTTCTGCGCAGGATATCCTGCAATAGATCGTAGAATCCCTACAATGTGGAAACAGGCCCTTCGGCCCAACAAGTCCACACCGACCCTCAGAGCATCCCACCCAGACGTGTCCCCAATGACCCACCTAATCTACACATCCGTGGACACTGGGCAATTCAGCATGGCCAACCCACCTAACCTGCACATCTTTGGACTGTGGGAGGAAACCGGAGCACCTGGAGGAACCCACGCAGACACGGGGAGAATGTGTAAACTCCACACAGACAGTCGCCCGAGGGTGGGATTGAACCTGGGTCCCTGGTGCTGTGAGGTGGCAGTGCTAACCACTGAGCCACTGTGGCACCCTCTTCATTTAAAAAATGCTGGAAAATAGACAGCAACATGTTAGAAAAGGCAGCGAGGGGACCGAGTGGCACCTTAAACCATGAAGGACAGAGGCAAACATTTATCAATGTCACTTGAAGCTATACGAGTTGCGTCCTTGAGATCTGTCCTATATATAATGTACAGGTGTGGTTTGGGGCTCAGACCTGCTCGATTTCTGATATGTTTGATTTTACAGATGATGACAATGAGAAAATGGTAATTTAAATTCAGGATTTGCATTACACAGGGAGATCTTCCAACAAGTGCAATGTTAGGGAGCAACCTGCTAGGCAAGGGGAGGGCTTGAGAAGGAGAATCCTTCATGGTCACCTCAGCTGGTATGAGAATTGATCCCACAGTGTTGGTGTCCACTCTGCCTTGCACACCAGCCAACTGAGCTAATCGGTTAGCTCAGTTTGTGATACACAGTGATGCGAACAGCATGGGTTCAATTCCTGCACAGGCTGAGGTCACCATGAAGAACTCTCCCTCTCAACCTCTCCCCCGACCTGAGGCACGGTGACCCTCAGGTTAAACCACCACCAGTTGTCTCTGTAATGAGAGAGCAGCCCTTGGCCCAGGAGGACAACAGCGACCTCACCTTTATCTTGACCTCCTGCCCCTCAAGCGGGCAGTAACTGTGGCTCACCTGCGGCACTCTCCCTCTCAGGCAGGCAATCGCAGGTTCAAGCCCCACTTCAGAGGCCAGTTAGAGGTGCTGAATGCCTTACTCCTGCCTCTCTGGCCTGTTATGTACCCTATTCAGTAATATATCCAAGACAGAGAGGTCAACAGATTTTTGGGAATTAGGAATATAAGGAGAGCGTGGAAAGGCAAAGTTGAAATAGAACAACAGCCATGACCTCTTTGAATGGCAGAACACGTTTAAAGAGCCGAATGGCCTGCCAGTGCTTCTAGTTCTTAGGGTCTCAGGAAAGTGGCCCAAGGGCTTGCCCCAATACCGGGAATGGGGAAAATTCACACAACAGTTCCACTGGGGTTGTTGTCTGCCCCAGTCAATCACTATGGTGTCAGTGGTGACTCAATCGCTAGTTCTGTCACCATTCAGTCATAAGGTTGTGGGTTTACATCAGATCGAAGGGCTTGAACCTCAAGCTAACTGCTTCTTCCAAGGCAGCGCTATGGTGTTAGAGGTGAAACTTTTCGCTGAGATCATCCTTGCCTTTTGCTGGAGAAGTGAGAGTTCCCTCCACATTCTTGCGAAGACCAGCATGGGAACTTTTCCAATGTCTTCTGGCCAACAGTTAGCCCTGACCTGAAACAGTGCTTTCCAAACTGTGACCCCATTTTGAGGTTTGAAGGGGGGGTTGCTGGTGGTGATGGGTTTTGGGGTGACGAGGGCACCTTTGAGAGCAGGAGAGAAGAGGTGTCAGCCAGAGCTGCTTTGGAGCTCGCATTCCCGCAAAATACCAGACACAATGCCACCTGGTGTCCTCACCTCCACTGATGTAGGAATGGGACATGTTTGACCAAGAGGCTCAGGTGCATTATGACACACTTCTGGAGCAGATGGATTTGAACCCAGTCATAGAATCGTAGAATCACGACAGTATGGAAGCAGGCCACTCAGCCCATCAAGCCCGTACTAACCCTCTGAAAAGCATCCTACTCAGACCCATCCTCTTTTCCCTATCCCTGTAACCCTGCACTCCCCATGGCTAATGCCCCCCCCCACCAGCCTGCACGTCCCTGGACACTATGGGCAATTCAGCATGGCCAACCACCTGAGGCTGTCCTCCTGGCTCAGAGATATGGACAGTCCCACTGCATCAGTACAGCCCCAATCCTGGCCAAATACATTGTCAAACTGCATTTAATTGACTTAATGTAGCTGCCCTGAGGTGACAAAAGGGTAGAAGGTGTATGAGCTACTAAACGGGATTGACAAAGCAGACGCAGAGCAGACGTTTTCTTACAATGGGCAACCGAGAACAAGAGGTCATAGTTTTAGGATAAGGGCTAGTAGATTTAAAACAGAGATGAGGAGAAATTACTTCTCTCAAAGTGTCAATAATCTGGACAGTTCACTAAGAGTGCAGTGGATGGTGGGACGTTTAAGGATGAGAGATTTTTAATTTGTAATAGGTTAAAAGGTATGGAGAAGTAGGCAGGAAAGTAGACTTGAGGCCAGGATGAGATCAGCCATGATCGTATTAAGTGGTAGAGCAGGTTCAAGGGGCTGAATGGCCTACTCCTGCTCTGAGTTCAAATGTTCTAATATTCCCCAGTGTATTAAGATAAGTTAGAGAGAGCCCCTGTAGTAATGACCCCGATTGTCATCCATCATCTGTTTTTTAACATTTTTTTCACAGGATGTAGGCATCTCTGACTAGGCCAGCAATCATTACCCATCCCTAATTGCCCAGGGGCAGTTTAAAGTCAACCACATTGTTGTGGGTCTGGAGTCACATATAGGCTGGACCAGGTGAGAGTGGCAGATTTATTTCCTTAAGTGAGCCAGATGGGTTTTTCCTGACAATCAACAATGGTTTTGTGGCCACCATTAGATGTATAATTCTAGTTATAGAGTCATAGAGTAATACAGCATGGAAACAGGCCCTTCAGCCCAAAATGGTCCATGCTGACCATGGTGCCCTCTCAGCTAGATCCAATTGCCCACATTTGGTCCATATCCCTCTAAACCCTTCCCATCCATGTACCTATCCAAATGTTTTTTAAATGTTGCTATTATATCTGCCTCAATTACTTTCTCCAGCAGCCCATTCCGTATACACACCTCTCTCTGCGTGAAGATGTTACCCCTCAGGTCCTTCTTAAATCTTTCCCCTCTCACCTTAAACCTATGTGCTGTAGTTTTCAACTGGGTAAAAGACTATATGCATTTATCCTATTTATGCCCTTCATGATTTTATACACCTCAATAAGTTCATCCCTCAGTCTCCTACATTCTGAGGAATAAAGTCCTTTCCTGGGCAACCTCTCCCTATAACTCAGGCCGACGTGTCCTGGCAACATCCTCGTAAATCTTCTTTGCACACTTTCCAGTTTAACTATGTCCTTCCTAAAACAGGGTGACCAAAACTATACACAATACTCCAAGTGCGGCCTCACCAACGACTTATACAACTGTAACACAATGTCCCAACTCCGATACTGTAATGCCTTGACTTGTAAAGGCCAGCATGCTAAATGCCTTCTTCACCACCCTGTCTACCTGTGACACCGCTTTCAGCAAACTATGTACTTGTATTCCCAGGTCCCTCTGTTCCACCATACTCCTCAGGACCTTACCATTTACTGTATAAGTCCTACCTTGGTTTGACTTCCCAAAGTGCAACACCTCACACTTATTTGTATTGAATTGCATTTGCCAATCCTCAGCCCACTTCGCCATCTGATCAAGATCCTGCTGTAATTTTTGATAACCTCCTAATTTTCTATCAACCGCAAACTTACTAATTGTGCCTTGTACATTTAAATCCAAATCATTTATGTATATGACAAATAACAAAGGTCCCAGCACTAACCCTGTGGCACACCGCTAGTCACAGGCCACCAGTTCGAGAAACAACCTTCAACCATCACCCTCTGCTTCCTACCATTGAGCCAGTTTTGAATCCAATTAGCTAATTCCCCCTGGATTCCATGCGACCTAACTTTCATGACTAGCCTGCTGTGCAGGACCTTGTCGAAGGCCTTACTAAA
The DNA here is from genome assembly GCF_021869965.1 of Rhincodon typus. Taxonomy (NCBI): domain Eukaryota; kingdom Metazoa; phylum Chordata; class Chondrichthyes; order Orectolobiformes; family Rhincodontidae; genus Rhincodon; species Rhincodon typus. Next base: position 8,789,666 of record NC_063339.1, on the reverse strand, counting down.
GTCCATACAGACAACATCCACTGCCCTACTCTCATCCATCCTTTTGGTTACCTCTTTGAAAAACTCCAAAAGATTTGTCAGACATGACTCCCCACACACAAATCCAAGCTGACTATCCCTAATCAGACCTTGACTATCCGTATGTTGGTTGATCCTGTCCCTCAGTATCCTCTACAATAACTTGCCTACCACTGATGCCAGACTCACTGGCCTGCAGTTCTCTGGCTTGTCTTTGCTACCTTTCTTAAACAATGGAACAACATTAGCCACCCTCCAGTCTTCTGGAACTCCACCAATAGTTATTTATTAGAATAAAAATACCACCATCTGCTCTGTCAGGAATCAAACCTGGGTCCCCAAAACAAGACTTGATACTCGGGATTTATTGCCTAGCAGTAATACCACGAAGCACTAGCTGCCCTTAATCTCTGACGCTGGAGTACGGGAGGTTCAGAACACCAAGTGAGGTAGCCAGCTGAAATGTTGGAGTCAGCGGCTGTGCTGCCATCCTTAACAAGGGCCTGGTCTTCCCCATTCCCCGTTCCCCCTATCTCAGTACTGGTCTTACAGTTCCCACTAAGGGGTTCAAGCCTCAAAAAAGTTTGGGAATCACTGGGCTAAGGGTTAGTAGTGTTGAATGGGTGACTAGAGCAAAGTTTACACTGGGGATATATGGGTCTGTATGATGATCATTGCCTTTCCTGTTATATATAAATGTGCTGGAAAAGGTTGGCAACATGGTAAATAGAGAGTAGAACAGTAACAGACTTTAAGGGGTACAGAGGCAGTCTGGTGAAATGGGAATACATGTGGCAGTTGCTGTTTAATGTGAATAAGTGTGAAGAATTGTCCTCTGGGAGGAACAATAAGATGAGTTCATATAAAGGCAATGTGAAAGAGTGAAAGACCAGTAAAAAAATAAACTTACACTTGAAAATGCATGGTGGCTCAGTGGTTAGCATTGCTGCCTCACCTGGATTCGATTCCATCTTCAGACAACTATCTGTTTGGAGTTTGCACATTCTCCCTGTGTCTGTATGAGTTTCCTCCGGGTGCTCCAGTTTCCTTACATATTCCAAAGATGTGCAGGTTACGTGGATTGGCCACGCTAAATTGCCCATCATGTCCAGGGGTGTGGAGGCTCACTGGATTAGCCTTGAGAAATGCAGGGTTACAGGGATACGTTGGGGGTCTGAGTGGGATGCTGTTGGGAGAGTTGATATGGGCCGAATGGCCTGCTTCCACACTGTTGCGTTTCTATTATTCTACGAACGTGCATGAACTCCATCTTGAAGTATACAGATGAAGTCACCATTGTGTTACCAGACCAGAGGGCTACTCTTTCATTAAAGAGAGAGAAACGACTATAATGGTTTAACCTGAGGGTCACCAGGCCTCAGGAGAGAGGTTGAGAAGGAGAGTCCTTCATGGTGACCTCAGGCATTAGCTCAGTTGAATGGCTGGGTTGCAATGCATAGTTTTGCCAACAGTGTGGGCTTGAAGTAAACAAGATGAGTTGGACAAGGATATATCTAATTTTCAGGTTTAACTGATTCTTTCTGTGTGGCATTAGAGCGACCTGCAAAAGCAGATATACCTCAAGGCACACATTCACTCATCATTGAAGGTAGCAGGACAAGGTGGCTAAGAAAGCACAGGGATGATTTTGTGAACAGGGTGGTTGAGTTTTCAAGGCAAGGATCCTTGTTAAACATCTAGAGATGTCAGGAACAAAAACAGAAGTTGCTGGAAAAGCTCAGCAGATCTGGCAGCATCTGTGAAGAAAAAATTACAGTTAACGTTTAGGGTCCTGTACCCTTCCTCAGAACTGAAGAAGGGTCACTGGAACCGAAACATTAACTCTGAGTTTTTCTTCACAGATGCTGCCAGACCTGCTGAGCTTTTCCAGCAACTTCTGTTTTTGTTCCTGATTTACAGCATCCGCAGTAGTTTCGGTTTTTATCGAGAGATTTCTGGTTTGGCCTGAGTTGCAGAATTATGTACAGTGCCTCGTCAGCATCATGCTTAAGGGGATGATGTCATTGTGGTTCATCAGAATGATCCCAAAGATCACCAATTTCAGGTATGTGGTGATTTGAAGCGATGAGGATTTGATTTCTTTAAACAGAGAGGTAACCGAGTAGAGGCATTTGATTTACGATTGAGGTTCTGACAAAACAAGTAAGGAGAAACTATTTCCACTGGCACATGAATCAAAAAGGAGAGGCCATAGATCTGAAAGAACTGGAGAGGAAATGTGAGAGATTATTTCACACAGGATTGTTAGGGCCTGGGACGCATTACCCAAAAGGTTGTGAAAATCAATTTCCTTGTAACTTTCAAAAGGCAGTTTGGCATTTATTTGAAAAGCATGAATTTCTCGGGTTATGGAGATAAAGCTGGAATGCTAGGCTACAATGGACAGCACTTTCAAAGACCCAACACAGGCTAGATGGAGTTAATGGCCTCCCTCTAAGCTGTAAGATGTCATCCCACCTGATCCAGCCCTGCTATCCCTTTCCTCTTCATGTGTTAATTTTTTACCCTTAAATGTACTTCTGATATGTACCTCAGCCACTCATAGAGTTATAGACTCATAGAGATGTATAGCACGGAAACTGACCCTTTGGTCCGACTTGTCCATGCCAACCAGATATCCTAAATTTGTCTAGTTCTGTTTGCCAGCATTTGGCCCATATCCCTCTGAACCCTTCCTATTCATGTACCCATCCACATGCCTTTTAAATGTTGTAATTATAGCAGCCTCCACTACTTCCTCTGGCAGCTCATTCCATACACGCACCACCCTCTGTGTGAAAAAGTTGCCCCTTAGGTATCTGTTAAATCTTTCCCTTCTCACCTTAAACCTATGCCCTCTAGTTTTTGACTCACCTACCCTGAGAAAAAGACCTTGCCTATTCACCCTCTCCGTGCTTCTCACAATTTTACAAACTTCTATAAGGTCACCCCTCAGCCTCCGACACTCCAGGGATCATAGCGCCAGCCTATTCAACCTCTCCCTATAGCTCAAAGCCTCCAAACCTGGCAACATTCTTGTAAATCTTTTCTGAAACCTTTCAAATGTAACAGCATCTTTCTCATAGCAGGGAGACCAGAACTGCATGCAGTATTCCAATAGTGGCCTAACCAATGTCCTGTACATGACATCCTTGTGATAGTGAGTTCCATATTCTCACCACTCTCCAGACCAAGAGGTTTCTCCTGAATTGGGATTTATTGGTGTCTATTGAACATTGACGAATAATTCTATGCTGGCTAAATGAAGTCGAGGTGTTCACATAACTTCATCCCCAAGTAAGAATTACAGTGAATCAACTACAATACAGCCCAATCCCCTATTTTATAAAACACATGAATAGCATCTAAACAATTGAGTATTCAATGATCTCAACTAGACAACATTCGAAGAAAAGACTTGGACACAAAATGCAGTAGGCATTTCATTTCTGCTCCTGGAATTAAGGAAACTTGTTGCATTTGACAAGTTTATAATTGAAATGTTCATAACTGTGCAATCCTTTTGTTACCTGAGATATCATTTTTTTTATTTTAATGATTGCCAATACTATGTCCTCAATTTTTTTTTGAAATTCTATGATTTTGCTGCTGTGGTCTTCAATAAATCTGTTGTATATCTATCTATCTATCTTTCTATCCATCCTTCTGTCTCTGTCTATCTATCTATCTTTCTGTCTATCTATCTATCTATCTGTCTATCTATCAGTTTATCTATCTATCTGTCTATCAGTCTATCTGTCAATCTATCTACCTGTCTCTATCTATCTTTCTATCTATCTATCTTTCT
>NC_063339.1:8759149-8775840 GCF_021869965.1 Rhincodon typus | reverse complement strand
GTGGTCGAGAACGCCCTCAACCGTGTCTCCCACATCTCCCGCACCTCATCCCTCACACCCCGTCCACGCAATAAGAACCAAAAAAGAATCCCCCTCGTCCTCACGTACCACCCCACCAACCTCCGGATCCAACGCATCATCCTCCGACACTTCCGCCATCTGCAATCCGACCCCACCACCAAAGACATCTTTCCCTCCCCACCCTTATCTGCTTTCCGGAGGGACCACTCTCTCCGTGACTCCCTTGTCCGCTCCACACTCCCCTCCAGCCCCACCACACCCGGCACTTTTCCCTGCAACCGCAGGAAGTGCTACACCTGCCCCCATACCTCCTCCCTCACCCCCATCCCAGGCCCCAAGAAGACTTTCCACATCAAGCAGATGTTCACCTGCACATCTGCCAATGTGGTATACTGCATCCGCTGTACCCGGTGTGGCTTCCTCTACATCGGGGAAACCAAGCGGAGACTCGGGGACCGCTTTGCAGAACACCTACGCTCGGTTCGCAACAAACAACTGCACCTCCCAGTCGCGAACCATTTCAACTCCCCCTCCCATTCCTCAGACGACATGTCCATCCTGGGCCTCCTGCAGTGCCACAACGATGCCACCCGAAGGTTGCAGGAACAGCAACTCATATTCCGCTTGGGAACCCTGCAGCCCAATGGTATCAATGTGGATTTCACAAGCTTCAAAATCTCCCCTCCCCCTACCGCATCCCAAAACCAGTCCAGCTCGTCCCCGCCTCCCTAACCTGTTCTTCCTCCCACCTATCCCCTCCTCCCACCTCAAGCCGCACCCCCATCTCCTACCGACTAACCTCATCCCGCCCCCTTGACCTGTCCGTCCTCCTTGGACTGACCTATCCCCTCCCTAACTCCCCACCTAACTCACCTTTACTGGCTCCATCCCCGCCTCTTCGACCTGTTTGTTTCCTCTCCACCTATCCTCTCCTCTATCCATCTTCTATCCGCCTCCCACTCTCTCCCTATTTATTTCAGAACCCCATTCCCCTCCCCCTTTTCTGATGAAGGGTCTAGGCCCGAAACGTCAGCCTTTCTGCTCCTATGATGCTGCTTGGCCTGCTGTGTTCATCCAGCCCTGCACCTTGTTGTCTCGGATTCTCCAGCATCTGCAGTTCCTACTATCTCTTATTGAGTGAAGGCTCTTGTTATGTTGAGAATGATGCTCTGGAACAATCTAATTCTGCTTAGCTGTCATCCCATGTTAATAGAATTTTGGTCGGGTCTGCCAACAGGACCTTTATTCTTTCCATGCACACTCTGCCTCCAGTCCTTGCATATACATATAAAAACAAGGTTCGATATATCTCTATCTCCATCATAAATGCAAAGACATCTTCAGGAATATAAAATTATCCAGAAGAGTCACAAGGTTGTTGACAAAAAGAAAGCCGTTTAGAGTCAGGAACCTATTAAACTTTAACTTAGAGTTGACAAAGTGAATAATCAGTTCCCGTCTCATTGGGGTGTTGTATCTGGACTGTCACACAGATATTCACAATGATTCACTTCATCTTTGTCCCCACTTCTACAAAAGATACTTGGTCTGAATTTCCACAATCACTGTAACATGGATACAGGAGACTGATAAATGGTTTCTGGAGGATACTTGGATGAATCTGGTCAAGATCTCCTGGGTGGAAATTAATTCCAGGGTCACTAGGAAATAACTCCTCAAAGGTTATAGACAGCATTGCAGGACTGATCCCACATGGCCTGTGGAAGAATTGATCTTCGAAGCCCATCCTCAAAACGCTGCTGTCCCTCACCATATTGATGTGGATTTGTCTTCCCTGAATGATTTGAAGCCTTGGCAATGTGCATTGAGGAAGGAGGTCATAGAAGCAACTTGTCAGTGCCTCTGTTGTTATCTATATTCCAAGATGTTTTAAAACAGTACAAATAACAATGTGAACTTTGTCCAATTTGCTGCACCCAGTGCCAATTCATTGAAAATGAAAAGGTTGCAACCAAAATGGAATTTGCCCTTTCAATGGAAATATCCGTTGGTGGTTGATTCTTGGAATTTATACCATGGTTCTAGCCTTGGGTTTTGTTATTATCGTTTGGACTTGATTCTGTTTTATCCCATGCTCTCCGGACGCCAGATACAAATAACTGATCGCGAGAGAGATGTAAAATGGTACAAAGAATTTCTTCCATTTTTTTCCCAACTCTCACCCACATTGCCTGACTGGACCCCAGCATCACAAAAGTACCACCACCAGGGGCACTTCCACTCAGGGTTACCATGACGACTGGGAACTTTTTACAGGAAATACAACGTCACACCCAAAAAGGCAAACACAAACAGATGTTTTCAAACATTTACCTTAGAAGATATTGCAGTGAACCATGGTATAACGTTTTATTTTCTCTCTCTGAAAACAAGAAAAACTTTTGGGGGATGTTGAGAAAGTAAATGTGGTGCCATGACACGTTTACATGCCATTGGAGCTAGAGTGTTCATTGGATAAGCACAACGGCAGGACCCTACCATCTGTCTGCTGCGTGCCTGATTTTTTTTAAAAGTGCAATTTATAAGGGAAATGAAATGGAATGACTATGCATGTTTAGTCCATTAAAATGATTAAAAGATAAAATAAATCATTCTTTATAGGCCCTGGGAAATCATTGCCTGACCATGACAATGCATTTTAAAATGACAATATCTCTTTTTTAAGGTCTAATGAAGAAGGCAAAGTGTTGTTTTTCTCTGCTATTGCTCATACCATGAGGGGAAATTTCATTCCAATTTAATTTGTCTTTTAAAAGTTATTTAAATGATATAATACATTGTAGGTGACTAAATTCCACTGTTATTTTCTGAAAAAGAAACTTTTGAATGAAGTCTTGAATCTCATGAGATATAAAGAGTGAGAAATATCATGCTGTTTAATGTCCATTATGTGCTGAATTAAATGACTTCAGCCAGTTGGCACAGTAGGAGACTGACCTTTGAGGGAGGACAGGGAATTGGTTGTCCGCTCCAGATCCTTTGTTAAACCGCATCGCAGCTCAGTGGTTAGCATTGCTACCCCACAGTGCCAGGGACCTGGGTTCAATTCCAGCCTTGGGTGACTGTCTGTGTGGAGTTTGCATGTTCTCCCTGTGTCTGTGTGGGTTTGCTCCTGTTTCCTCTCACAGTCCAAAAATGTGTGGGCTAGGTGGATTGGCCATACTAAATTGTCAAGAGATGCACAATCTGGGTGGATTAGACATAGGAAATCTGGGGATAGGGGAGGGGTCTGGTTGGGATGCTCTGCAGAGAGTTTGTTTAAACAGTTCAGCTGTGATAGCCTCTATGCTCTTCCTGCATTAATGGCCTTCCCCCGTACATTAAGATTAGGAAATAGTCAAAGTTGGGGGACTTGTCATCAGGGCTTTATATCATGGGGGAGGAGGCAACTGAAGAATATTCTGAAGTACAATGTTTCCCCTTACAGGTAAGACTAGAGGCCAGGGAACATGGTTTTAAAATAAAGGGCCTGGCATTTAAGATGGAGATGAAGAGAAATTTACCTTGCCTCAGAAAGTTGTGAGTAAAATAACTCCATAGAGACCGGTATTCTGTCTTTTACTTACACGTGGAGAGCCCTTGACACTGATCCAGCTCTCTCAGAGCCAACTCTCAGAGGCAACAGGATGTCTGACACTCCTGTTTATATCAGTCAGCCAGAGCTCCCTGATTGGACCAGGTTAGCAGCCCCAATCAGGGAACTCATATTCTATGAGGTCCACCTGGCTGACCTCGTTACAATCGCTGCAGTGAGTCTGACAAACTTTTTTGCAGGGTTGACCACTGAGTATTTTTGAGGCAGAGTGTGATGGGTTCTTGACTAACAAGGGAGTTGGAAGAAGGGAGGGAGGAAAATAGAATTGGGGCCACAATCAAACAGGCCATGGTCTTGTTAAATAGTGAAGCAGGCCAGAGACGCCAGTGGCCTTCAGCCTATTCCTAATTGGTATACGTTCCTATGTATGCCAGTAATTTGAGGGAAATAAATAAACCTGGATTTTGACATGCTCAAAATTCTGCCTGTCTTAGCCTTTTGTAATTATGACTCAGGAGAGATGGCAGAGTCTTTGGGTGGCACAGTGGCTCAGTGGTTAGCACTGCTACCTCACAGCGCCAGGGACCCAGGTTCAATTCCAGCCTTGGGTGATTGTCTGTGTGGAGTTTGCACATTCTCGCCATGTCTGCGTGGGTTTCCTCCAGGTGCTCCGGTTTCCTCCCACAGTCCAAAGATGAGCAGGGTCGGTGGATTGGCCATACTAAATTGCCCATAGTGCTTAGGTGGGTTAGACTTGGGAATGGGTCTGGGTGGGATGCTGTTTGGGGGGGTGTGTGGGCTTGTTGGGCTGAATGGCCTGTTTCCACTCTGTAGGGATTCTATGATTCTTTTTCAGCCAAAATCTGGCCTTGTGTTGTTGTGGCCTATTCCAGCAGGTTTTGTCCATTGACCTCTCACCTTAAGCTGCCCCACCTTCATTCTAACTCCATGAGAAAGACCATAAGAAATTGGAACAGGAGTAGGCCATTTGGCCCCTCGAGCCTGCTCCTCCATTCAATAGCATCATGGCTGATCCGACACTTTCCTGCCCTTTCCCTGAAACCCTCGATTCCCCAACTAATCCCTAAATCCATACAAGGACACTGTCCCCACAGCTCTCTGTGGGTAAAGAGATCAAAACACTCACAACCTTTTGAGAGAAGAAATTCCTCTTCATTCTGAAGTTGGCATCCTTTAATTCTCTTCCCATTCGACAATTGTCCAGGCTCACTGCCTTCTCAGTCAGTCAGGAGGGGAATGGACTGTTTATTAATTTTGTCCAATATTTAGCATAGCAAATGGAACTCAAAGAATTTATTATATGAAGCCTACCTTTTCCTTCATTTCGTGGCTCAGTGATTTTGCCCCTGAGTTTGCTTACAGCAGCATTCTGGTAAAGCAGATGGAAGATTTGTGCTTTTCTATTTGTGGAGATTAATCTTTGATTCCTGGAAACTTCAGGGAGAGCCTAGAGGTTTGGCAAGTCAAATCTCGGATCAAAGATAGATGTGGGAAAAAACACGCACATACTCTTTATCTCTCATGCACTCTGTTTCTCACGCAGACACAGACACTCACACACAGACACACACACAGACACAGACACACAGACAGACAGGTACACGCACACACAGACATACACGCAGACAGACACACACAGACACACAGACAGACAGGCACATGCACACACACACAGACATACACACACACACAGACACAGACACACACACAGACATACACACACACAGACACACACACAGACAGGCACACACAGACACATACACAAACACACACACACAAACACACACATACACACACACACACACGCACACAAACACAGAGTCTCTCTCCCTCTCTCTCTCTCACAGAGATATACACAAACTGTCACCCACAGGGGCACACAATCTCACACACACACAGAAACTGCTACATACACGTACTTACTCACTCTCGCTCTCTCACATTTCCACACACACAAATGGGTCATATTCACACTCACACAAACAGATGCATACACATGCAGTCTATCTCACGTACTCATACATTCGCAGTTTCTCTCATTAACAGGCACGCACACGCACACAGTCTCTCTCTCGCACTCACACACACACACACACACACACCCTCATTCTCTCACATACACTATCAGACACGTACATTCTCACATGCAATCGAACACTCATTTTCATTCATGAGTACACTGTTACATGTACAATCTCTCACATACACTGTCTCTCCCAAACATAAATACACATATCACAGACAAAAGTTCCAAACTGAAGTTGCTAGAGACTGGGAGACAGTGGCCTCATGGTATTATCACTGGATTGTTAATCCACAGACCCAGATTTAAATCCCACCGTGCAAGATGGTGGAATTTGAACTCAAGATCTGGAATTAACAGTCTAATGATGGTGATGAATCCATCATTGTTGAGGGGAAAAGGACATCTGGTTCACTAATGCCCTTTAGCGAAGGAAATCTGCCATCCTTACCGGGTTTGGCCTACAGGTGACTCCAGACCCACAGTTATGTGGTTGACTCTTAACTACCCTCTGGGATGGGCAATAAACGCTGACCGAGCCAGCGATGCCCTCAACCTGTGAATGAATAAGATAAAAAACAAAGATGTGAGAAGGGTGCATGTAGTCATTTAGCTCTTGAAAGAAGAGAATAGGATTGAAGTTTTTTTTTGGGGGGGCGCGATATTTATTTGGTAATTTCAACTAATTTCAACCAAGTCTTGGCCTGACTAAAACCAGAGACCAGGAATGCTGCTGAAGGCACAGCCTCCAATGGCTGGTGAAGAATATTAAAGATGAATGAAATGAGATGCTACGTCAGGAGGAATACAGAAATTTCTGAAGGTTATCCCTGAGAGTGATTCTTGAGAAAGGTACCAGTTGGGGTTGTGTGCCTGTTTGAAAAAAAACACACTTGGGTTCGGGAATCTGCATTTGCAGAACAGATAGAGCAGTTTGAAGTTTAAAGGTGAGGGTGGCTTCTTCATATCAAAATAAAGTTAAATTGCTGTCCCCTGTGACAGGAACTGAGGAAAATAACAGTGGCAATTAAGTATTGCTGCAGGCTTGACATTCTGCTAATGCTGAGAGTCTGCAGAGTCAGTTAGAAGTGTGGTAACTCAATATTACACATTATAAATCTCAATCACAACAAAAAAAAGTGCAATTAAAATGTAAGATGTTCACAACTAACCCTTGACCTTCCAGGTGTTATTTAAGCTGTCTCTTTAAACTTTAAAGGAAACATTGATAATGAACGCCTGGCGATTGCTAAAACGAAAATCCCCAAAAAATTCAGAGGAATAGTATTTGATGAGTGGCTACAAGAGAAAGGTAAACTCCATTAAAAACTTTAACGCTTTCTGTTCTGTTCATTTTTTTTAAAACAAACATCTAAAGCTTGCATTAAAGTCTTATTTGAAAAAGCAGTAATTTAAAAAATAATCGTGTATATTGAACAAAAGTCTTGACTTAATGTAATTTATAACTTGTATGGAGTAACTTCATTTTATATTGATAAATCACCCTTATAATTCATCATCATTAAACTGTAGTTAAAGGGACTGTCAGCCTTTGGCTTCGTAATAAATTATGCATGAAATTCTTAAAAAGGTGAATTGTAACTTGCATAATACATGATAATTCACTGGGTAAATGTGCAGAAAATAAGCTTGCTTTTAAAGTGGACACTTTACATCCAATTGAAGAGTTTAATGTTTTATAAGAAACCTCAAATTAACCTAAATGAAGTGTTACTTAATATCACCTTTTACCCAAGATCCCAATCATTAAAGTCCCTTTAACGCTCATTGTAAGGTAAATCTTAATATGACTCAGACTTAATATTCAGATGGATGCATGCATGGTTATTATATATGTTTTATTCTCTTTGATTCTTCTAAACTTTTGAAAGCTTATGTCTGGAAATTATGCTGTAGAACAGAAGAAAATTTGCACCTATAAACTGTTTATGTGTATGTTGGATGATGACAGTGATATGAGGCTAAAAGTAACTACCATTCCACACAGAGATAGTAGGAACCCATTCCACACAGTTCCCACAAGATCTGTCTGTTTATTGATGGTGTTGGATAAGGGTGAGATTACACCCTGCTCTTCTTATAACTTTGCAAAGCTCAGTGTCTGCCCAAGGTAGAGGTAGGCATGACTGAGCTTGCCAATTTTAGTTGGCCACATAAACTGATGATTTTACTCCATGACTTTCCACCTCAAACCTATGGCCAACTCTGGAGCCAATCGTCTCTTGGTTAGACAATGGCCTCTCAGTTATTTAATTTACTGTTTGCCAAGTCACTTTACACTTTCCCATTCACAATCTTTAATAGATATACAACCAATAAATGAAAATTAATAAAAGAGATGTTATCTGTGATTCAACTATTGTACAGAACAGGCTGAACAATCCCGACTACTCCAGTAACACAAGCAATTTAAGACAATCATTGGAGCTCATAATGTGAGTCATTCAGGCTTGCAAGAAGCATCATAGATTCATATACAGGGGCCCATATTCTACAAACAAAAACAAATATGTTCTCACTTTGCATCTTCCTTTGAATTAGAGAGCTTTGTGTTCCCCTTCCTTTCTCCACGGTGACACTTCAGCCAATCACGGTTGGCTTTCACCTTTCTCTCCTGTCGTGACTATTTAAAATGCGGCACTCTTGCATGTGTCCTGATGAGATCAAGATGAAAAGGTTCGGCAACATGCCTTGGTTTCCAGCAACTCTTATGTTCCGCGCCTCCCAAACACTTTCTTTTTATTTTCCATTTTGTTTTTCTTCTGCACCACTCATGTCCAAGTCCTGGAGACTGATGCTCAATCCTTAGAACAATCTGGATAGTAACCCTTAGATAAGGCCTTTTGTCCTCTCGGGCAGCACTTCCCGCGTTATCATCACACTGGAAGTGTTCTCAAGTCTCTGAAATGGAGCTCAAATAGGTGTCGCTGATTCTGATGAGACAGCACTGGTCACAGAGCCTCTCTATTAAAACAGTGTCTGGAGGGATTTCACATGAATAAATCTTCAAAGCCTTACGTCAGCATAGGATTTAAGACCATCCTCGTGTGAAATATTTGTCACTTTGCGAAAGGAGTTTTTGATTTTGGGAACTCATTTAAAATTTGTGATCTAAGTTTTGGTTTGGATCCTTTTGTCAGTCATTTAATCACAAATAATTGCTGGAAGAATTCTTTAAAAATGATGTCAAGTTGATTTGAATTAGCATTCCATAGATGAAACACTTTAAAATGCAAATGTGATGCGTGACACGGCACTGAAGGTAAAAGTGTAATTCTTGACAAGGGAGAGGATGTAAAAAAGAGCATTTTTAATGAGTTTTTAGATAGGTCCCCAGTGGTTGGAACTTTATTGTGAATAACTATTTTATAATTAGAATACATGACGCACCCTTAGATCTAACAATATCTGTATGCAAAGACAATTAAAGAGCAATAATTCCAAAAGGCAGCATTTTTCTACCAAGTCAGCATTTCCACATCATTGAGAGCTTCCTGGGGAGTGTGGTTACATGACAACTACATGGGTCTCACATTGCCGCTTCTTTGTAGCTGGTCTACCTTGACTTTGAGGGGAGGCAATGGCCTAGTGGTATTAACGCTGGCCTACTCATCCAAAGACCCAGATAACGTTCAAATCCTGCCAGGGCAGATGGTGGAATTTGAATTCAATAAAATATCTGAAATTAAGAATCTAATGATGACCATGAACTAATTGTTAATTGCTGAAAAAGCCCGTCTAGTTCAGTAATACCCTTTAGGGGGGAGTAAATTGCCATCCTTACTTGGCCTGGCCTACATGTGGTTGACTCCGAACTGCCCTCTGGGCAATTAGGGATGAGCAATAAATGCTGCCTGGTCAACAATACCCTCATCCTGTGAAAGAATTAATAAAAATACTTGTACTGCTCATCCCTCTTTGCTGAGGGATGGATACACTCTCCAGTAGTGTGAAGGGGTGTCTGAGCAGAGGCTCCTCAACTGGGCCAGAGGCTAAGTAAGCTTCAGTACCAAGCTAGCACTTTCAAAAATGATTTTTTTTTGTTTCAAAAATATCCTTTATTCATAAAACAAGCTAAGTTTTATATATCTACATAATATTTTATATATATATATATATATATAGACATTGCTACAAATGCAGCTTAGTTCCATACGGCAGCATATCAAGGAATCAAAAATATTGGAGTTTAACTCTATCCAACAAACCAAAGACATCTGTTCCATACAGGAGTATATTTACATGCATTTGAGGCACCAAAGGTTCCAATAACTGAATGGACCCCATTTAACTTAAGCCAAAAGACCTCAAATAGTGGTCTTTCCCCACTGCTCCTCGGCAGCGGCTGCCCTAAACTTTAGTGCCTCCCTCAGCTCGTATTCCTGGAACTTGGAATGTGCCAGTCTGCAGCATTCAGCGATGACAGTCAAAGGTTCCACAGTGCTCTGTTGCTTCTGTATCGACATCCCTCCAGGTTCCCGTTCGAGCAAGGCGCAAGTGACAGTATAACTGCATGCACAGACATGTACTAGATTACCGTGTACAACAGTTCACAAGAATAGTGCACAACATGCCCGATTCCAGTGGCTGAAAGCACGACCTAATCAGGATATCATTGCAGAAACATAACACAGTTAAATTACATCCTTTTGCAAGCTATGTGAGTGCAGCTGCTAAAGTAGGTTAATGACAGAGTTAGACACAGGCGGACAGAGGAATTAAATATACCATTGACTTGCCGATGTCGCTGTTGTAGACACGTAACTTTAGTTTCCAATTTCCCATCTCAATTTATTCATGATTATAATGTAAACTTCTCACATCATCCCCAATCAGAGAACATCTCAAATCCAGTCAGAATTGAAGGAAAAGTGCGTATGAAAGATTAATGCTCTGTGCCACGCAGATAAGGTTGACAGAGAGGCTTTTATTGCCTGCGTTGCGTTTGTCCTTTCAGGAGAACAACCTTCTTGCTTTTGAATGTCATACTTCAAACATTCTATATGATAGGATGTTATGTGTAGCCTGTAGAAAAGTAATGCATGCTGTTATCGTGGAATAATTCCAACATATGTAATGTGCATTGGTTTGAGTGGATGTGCCTTCAAGATCAGAGCCCCAGCCAATGAATACAGTAATATCTCTGTTCTTTTCCAGGCCGCATGCTGACAATCTTCAATACGCAGGCTATGATTACAATTGGGGGGAAGAATAGGAGCCGCCCATTCCAGGGACAAATGTCTGGTCTTTACTACAATGGCTTAAAGGTCCTTAACATGGCAGCAGAGAGCCATCCCAACGTCAAGGTCAATGGAACCGTGAGGCTGGTGGGAGAGGTGGCCCCTGTGATTGTCAGCCAGCCAATGGCGACCACCTTACCGGCCGAGATGTCCACCACCATCATGGCAACGACCACAACGATGGCAACCACCACAGCCAGGAAGGTCCGAGGAACAATGAAGGTCAACCCGGTAATTCTTCTTCTCCATTGGGAACGCCATGTCTTTCTGTTTTGGTTATTAAGCTTCTTTTTTCATTTGACAATGTGGCATCCCTATAGGCGCAGGAGGAGACCATTCCCCTTGTGAAAGAACATTAAGCTATAGGATTGCGGCAAATATGCAAAAGAAGCAAAGGTGATGTGAGAAAACACTTTCACAAAGTCTAAAAGAATGAGGGGAGATCTCACTGAAATTCTTAAGAGGGTGGTTGCCCGTCTGGGGAGGCCAGAACTGAGGGCTCAGAATGAGGAGTCAGCCTTTTCAGAGTGAGATGAGAACTTTCTTCACTGAGGAAGTTGAGAATATCTAGAATTTGCTTCCTCAGAGAACAGAGGATGCTCAATTGTTGAGATTATTCGAGGGGAGGATCAATAAAGTTTTAGGGTTTGAGGGAACCAGGGAATATGGAGATAGAGTTAGGAAATGGAATTGAGGTAGACGATCAAACATCACCTTATGGACTGGCAGAGTGGACTCAAGGAACCAAATGGTCTACTCCTGCTCCTGTTTCTTTAATTTCTTATATTCGTATTTGTTCACGAGTATAGAGATCATGAATTGTCGTGACTGAGGCATTTGATAATGATTGGGTTTAGGAGGCTTACTTAGGGGCTCTTGTGGTGCAGTGGTATTGTCTCTATCTCTCAGCCAGGAGACCCACCTGCTCCATAGGTGTGTCAGAGCATCGCTGAATAAGTTGGTTAGAAAATATCTATCAGGTTTGTTTGCCCATTCATTTTGAATCCAGTTCTATAAAATCAACATGTAACCACTCCCTTCGCTATCACCTCAACAAACCATAATTTCTGGATTGCTGAAAGGATGTACTTGCAGTTGAAAGTAACTAAATTAATAATCTTTCTCGTATCTATTGAGTGTTGCTCTTCATGGAGCAGAGAAAGCTTGGACGAGATTTATTACAAGTGTTCAAGATCGTAGAGGGCTTTGATGGAATGGGGAAGGGGAGCCTGGTTTGACCGGTACAAGGTGGACTAATCAATTGACACAGATTTAAGTTCATTGGCTAAAAAATAAGAGCAAATAAGAAAAATTGTTTTTGTAAAAACTGAAAAAACTGCAGACGCTATAAATCAGAAATAAAAACAGAAATTGCTGGAAAAGCTCAGCAGGTCTGGCAGCCTCTGTGGAGACAAATCAGAGTTTACGTTTCGGGTCGAGAGACTCTGCCTCAGAACTCTATCCGAAATGTTAACTCTGCTTTCTCCCCACATGTGATGCCAGACCTGCTGAGCTTTTCCAGAAATTTCTGTTTTTGTTTCCAGAATTGTTCTTTTTGTGTTATTATGGGCAGCAATACACTGACAGAAAAAAGGTAGAACCAGATTCTGTGGTAAAGCTCAAACGGTAGGTAAATAAAAATTGGAACGGGAATCATTTGGAGGGCAACATGGAAAGAGCAGAAGGGGCTAGTTTTATAGCTCTACCAGAGAACCAACATTGGAAGATTGGGCTGACTGGCCTCCATATCCTCACAGAATCACTGAACTGTAAGATGCAGTGATAGGCCATTCAGCCCATCGTGCCAGCACTGGTTCCAATACCAAGAGCCAATCTCCTGCCTTCTTCCCATATTCCTGCACACCATCTCTATCCAAATTGTCATCCAGTGCTCGATGGAATGCCTCAGTTGATTCTGAATGTGTTGAGTGAGAGAAGGGAAGTGGAAAGAGAGAACAAACACAAAAGGATTGACAAAGGGAAATTGTGTGAATCAGCTCCAACGTCATCAAAGCAGTGGGGGAGGATGATATCAGGACTGAGAGTTTATTGCTGCCGCAAAAGAATGAACATGTCTGGGACCCTTTCTCCAGAAACAAGAAGGCAAGACTTGATAGAGGTTTTTCCAATTACAATATGATGAAGTTCAACGGGGTAATTGTCAAGGTGTTGTTTTCACTCATGGAGGAGACCAAATCTAGGCGACCATAAACATAAGATTGTCATAAATACATTCAGGAGGGAATTTGGGGCAAATGTATTTCCCAGAGGGGAGTTAAGATGTAGAGCTTGCTGTCATACAGAGCATTTGGAACGAGTAGCAGAAATACATTGAAAGTATAGCAAACATAAGACCATAAGATATTGGAGCAGAAGTAGACCATTCAGCCCATCGACTCTGTTGTGAGATCATGGCTGATCTGATAATCCTCAACTTTACTTTTCACCATAACATAGAAGGGAGGAGATGCTGATTGGGTGAAAGGAGTCTGGTAGGAGATGCATTAACACCTACGTAGACCAATTGGATAATGGCCTGATTTTATAAATTCAATGTAATTTTGCATTAGCATCAATTTTGAAGCTGACAGTTTCTGAACAGTCAATTTATCTCAGACAAAAGCAAATTTGCCAACTCAGAAATTTGCACCTCATAACATAGTTTGAAGAAGGTTTAGTGACATCATTGCTAGATTATCAACCGAGAGAGCGAGGAAATGATCTGGGGATGAGTTCAAATCCTGCCATGACAGATGATGGAATTCAAATTTGATAGCAATCTGCAATTAAGAGTCTAATGATGACCATGTAATCTTTGTCAATTGTCAGAAAAGCCTATATGGTTCACTGATGCCTTTTAGAAAAGGAAATCTGCCATCCTTACCTGGTCTGGCCTACATGTGACTCCAGACCCACAGCAATATGGTTGACTCTTAACTGCCCTCGGGGAATTAGGGATGGGCAATAAATGCTGGCCAAGCCAGCGATGCCCGTATGCCACGATTGGAATGAGTGGAAATGGCACTGCTTTGACCTTTAATCTGTTGCAATACTTGATTGGCCAAAAAGTTCTCCACTCTTCCAGACTCCTGAGGGGATTTGTGGTCAAGGTCATGCAGAGATCAAGATATTAAATCCAATCACTATGGCAGTTTCCGCCATGCAAGGAACAGAACTGATAAACCGCTCGGTGCAGTTGGTGCGATCTTGCTGTGCTCCGAAGTGTTCCTGAATTTACTGTGGCCACCACGTAAGCACTGGCTGCAAAAAGTCATCACAAAAAATTCTTCCTTTCATTTGTGGGATTGTGTGGAGCTTTTGTTCTTTTGAGAAAGGGTAAACGTTGGAATTCCAGGCAGGTCAGTAAAAGGATGCAGATTCAACAGAATCTCATTAGAAGTATCTAATTTACCCTTTGATCAGGCGTTCTGCACTATAAAATGGGAAAAGGTACATCAATGCCCTATGCTGAGATCAAGCCTGTGTTTTTGCAGATCACAGTGAAGCAAGGAGAATTAGTGATATGAAACGAGCTCAGGGGGCACCAGGAGGCGGAAGTATTCTGCTGCCTTGAAATGCTTGTACATATGTTCTTTTTCTGTAAATCGGAGAAATTCAAGGTGGCAGTGGCAAAAAGCAGGTACACGTGTGTACAGTGGAGGTAAATTGGACCCAGCTTGTCGAGTTGAAGTCCCAAGAGTTCGAGTGGGACTCAGTGCACAGAGAAATTGGACAAACATTAACAAGAATAGAATAGAATAGACTAGAATAGAATTTTATTGACACGCGTACTCAGGTGCAGGAGTACAGTGGAAAGTTTTACAATGTCGCCTCTTATAGCGCCATCTTAGGTACAAATACCTAAGCACACATCTTAGATACAAGAGGAATATAAAGGAAAAATAGTTGCATTACTTTACAGTGTTTAAAGAATAAGTTAGAAATAAGATATAGTTAAAGGATTGACATTCCAGTCAGATTTTTTAAAAAATCCAAACAAACATTATATTGCGTAACAAAGATGAACAGCAGCTGTATAGAGCTCTAGTTCGGCTACTTTTGGAATTTTGTGTAGAGCTCTGTCTGCCACACTACCGGAAGGATGTCGATGTTATGCAGAAAATATTTATCAGGACGTTGCCTGGTTTGGAGGGTACTCGCTATGAAGAGAGATCGAACAAACCTGGTCTGTTTTCACTTGAACATCGAAGGATGAGGGGGAGAACTGGTCGAAGTTCACAAAATTATGAAAGGCCCCCAAATAGAATGGATAGTCAGAGTTTTTTTTTTCCCCAGGATAAAAAATGTCAATTACTGGCGGACATAGGTTTCAGGTAAAAGGGGGAAAGATTAAAGGAGACGTGGGAGGACACAGAGGGTGGTTCGTGAAGGGTGACCTTATAGAGGTGTACAAAATCATCAGAGGTATAGATAAGGTGAATGGCAGGTGTCTTTTCCCTAAGGTAGGGGGGATTTCATGATTAGGGGGCATATTTTTAAGGTGAGAGGAGGAAGATTTAAACTGCCAGAGGAAGTGGTGGATGTGGCTACAGTTACAATGTTTAAAAGACATTTGGATAAGTACATGAATAAGAAATGTTTAGAGGGAAATGGGCCAAGCGCAGGCAAGTGGGACTAGTTTAGTTTGGGATTATGGTCAGCATGGTCTAGTTGGACTCAAGAGTTTGTTTCTGTGCTGTATGACTCTATGACTTATGACTTCTGCTATTTATTCCAAATGCTCGATATGATAGCAAGCTCTACATCCTAAGATTAGAATGAGTAGGTGGCTGTTGTTGACAGGGATAGACTCAATGAACTGAGGGGCCTTTTTCCGTGCTCCCGATCTTAATGACTCCATGACTGTCGTTTTATTTTTGCGTTTCCTCCAGTGTCTTGGCCACTGTCAGCTTGCCTCTCAAGGACGAGGTTTAGTGATATCGTTTCTCGAGCAATTTCCACGTCGTGGAGCTGTGTTATTGTAACAGTGTCATAAACACCCTTTTACTGCAAGACGATAAACGTCAGGGGATTTGACAAACATTCTTGGCATGACTACAACTGTTGCAGAAAGACATTCAGCAATTCATTCCACTTCCCTCAGAATATTAAAGCAATAACTCTCGGCAGTCAGTCTGTTGTTTTTGGAAGTTCTGAAGCGCTTTGGTTGATGGTGGAATTTCTGACATCACTGGGCCCTTTTTTTTACTCTTTTGACAACAGAAACTTTACAAGGATCTGACAGAGTGTCAGTGCTCCAATGCAGCATTGAGTGGTGTTTGTAAAAGATGGGTTTTTAGCATGCTTTTCACAAGTCTTTCTCCAATAATTGTTGCATTAATTACGAGGCAATCCTTGTGAAACAGGCTTTACTCGTTGCCCTACGTTTTATTTGGTGCATTTCAGGACACTCTCTCAGACTCAACAATAAACTCAGTAGTTGCACAAATCAGACTTTTCTGTATCTTGGCCTCTGCAACAGCAAAGGCAGCTCAGAGTAAAGATTAGTTCATCACTGACAAGGAAAAGGCAAATGAAATTTCAGCTTATCTTTCGCCGGGGACATAAAAACAAGGTTTCCAAGCAGCGTGAATGCACTGCAGCTGTTTGGAGTTGCCTTCATTATGTTATCTCTTTCACTGCAAATATAAAAGGCTAACAGATTCCAAATCACCTCGAGGCACAGGCTAAAGCCTACATCACCATATTTAGCTCCACCACACCCGGCACTTTTCCCTGCAACCGCAGGAAGTGCTACACCTGCCCCCATACCTCCTCCCTCACCCCCATCCCAGGCCCCAAGAAGACT
>NC_063339.1:8749149-8756649 GCF_021869965.1 Rhincodon typus | reverse complement strand
TCTGGTTCCAACTCTTCCAACAAAGCAAGCTGTTTCTCTCTCTACTCTGTCTAGTTCCCTCAGGGTTTTGAACATCTCCATCAATTCTCCTCACAGCCTCTCCCATTCCAAGGAGAAACCCCCAGTGTCTCCAATCTATCCACACCAAACTTTTGTCAGTCCACACTTGGAATATTGTGAGCAGTTCTGGTCACTGCACTATAGGAAGGATGTGGCAGCTTTGGAGAGGGTGCAAAAGAGATTTACCAGGATGTTGCCTGGTTTAAAGTGTACTTGCTATAAGGTGAGGTTGGAAAAACTTGGATTATTTTCGCTAGAATGTCAGAGGCTGAGGAGTACCTGCCAGAAGTATGTAAATATATGAGAGACATAGAAAGGATAGACAGTCAGAGAGTCTTTCTCCCAGGATGGAAATGTCAAATAATAGGGGGTATAGATTTAAGGTGAGAGAGGGAAAGTAAGCAAAGTATTTTACTCAGAAGGTGTCTGAAACGTGCTGCCAGAGGAGATGGTAGAAGCAGATACAATAGCAACGTTTGAGAAGCATTCACATAGGAACAGGCAGGGAATAGAGGGATACCGATTGTGTGCAGGCAGCTGGGATTAATTTAGAATGGCATCACAGTCAGCATACACGTGGTGGGCCGAAGGGCCTGTTCCTGTGCTGTACTGTTCTATCTTCCACATTCTATATGGAAGTCCCGGATGTCTGGAACCATCCAGGTCTACCTTTTGTGCGCCACCTCTCTAAAGAGTTCACGTCCTTTCTGAAACATGGCATCCAGATTGAGCTCAGCTCTGCGGCTGGGCTGGAGTGGGTGCTGTATACAGGTTCATCAGAACACTATGCTCTCTATGTAAACACCTGTTCATAAAGCAAAGGCTTCCTCATGCCTTATTAACCACGTCCTTAACCTGCCCCATCACCTGCGCTGGCTAGTACCCACACAAAAAAGAGGCTGTCTCAATGATTTCTTTGAAAATTATTCAGAATAACCTCCATGGGCAACAGGAGGAAATTCTTTCTCACCCAGGGTCTGGAATGAGTTGCCAGGGGAGAGTGTTAGAGGGCAGGAACATAGAGTCATAGAGTTGTGCAGCATGGAAACAGACCCTTCGGTTCAATTTGTCTATGCCAACCAGATATTGTAAATTAATCTAGTACCATTTGGCCATTATCCCTCCAAGCCCTTCCCATTCATGTAGCCATATCCCTCCAAACCCTTCCCATTCATGTACTCAAAGTTTTCCAAACCCTTCCTTTTCATGTACTCAAAGTTTTCCAAACCCTTCCTATTCATGTACTCAAAGCTTTCCAAACCCTTCCTATTCATGTACTCAAAATTTTCTAAACCCTTCCTATTCATGTACTCAAAGTTTTCTAAACCCTTCCTATTCATGTACTCAAAGTTTTCCAAACCCTTCCTTTTCATGTACTCAAAGCTTTCCAAACCCTTCTTATTCATGTACTCAAAGCTTTCCAAACCCTTCTTATTCATGTACTCAAAGCTTTCCAAACCCTTCCTATTCATATACTCAAAGTTTTCCAAACCCTTCCTATTCATGTACTCAAAGCTTTCCAAACCCTTCCTATTCATGTACTCAAAGTTTTCTAAACCCTTCCTATTCATGTACTCAAAGTTTTCTAAACCCTTCCTATTCATGTACTCAAAGTTTTCTAAACCCTTCTTATTCATGTACTCAAAGTTTTCTAAACCCTTCTTATTCATGTACTCAAAGTTTTCTAAACCCTTCTTATTCATGCACCGATCCAGATGCTTTCTAAATGTTGTCAGCCAAGATATTCAGGAGGGAATGGGAGCATGTGGGGTTAGTGAGAATAAGCAGGGCAGTCATTGCATTGCTCCTTCAGAAAGCCAGTATGGACATAAAAACCGAAAGAACTGCAGATGCTGTAAATCAGGAACAAAGATAGAAGATGCTGGAAAAGGTCAGCAGGTCTGGCAGCATCAGTGAAGAAAAAAACCAGAGTTAACTTTTCGGGTCGGGGACCCTTCCTTAGAACAGGGGGGGTTATGGGTCACCAGACCTGAAGTGTTCACTCTGATTTTATTTCTTGCATGATACTGCCAGACTTGCTGAGTTTTTCCAGCAACTTCTGTTTTTGAGCCAGTGTTGGCATGATGGGCTGAATGGCCTCTCGCTGTGCTGTCACCATTCTGTCCCAAAGTGCTTGATATGTTCAATTCAAATATAATAAATATTCTTGAGGTGAAAGGGATTCGGAAATATTGGATTGATTGCATAGTTCTTTTGTTTATTTATTTGTTCATGGGATGTGGGCATCGCTGGGTGACCGGCATTTAGTTGCCCTTGAGAAAGCGTCTTCTTGAACCGCAACAGCTCATGTGCTGTGGGTTGACCCACAATGCCCTTAGGGAGGGAATTCGAAGATTTTGACCCAGCAACCGCGAAGGAACGGTGATATATTTCCAAGTAGGATGGTGAGCGGCTTGGAGGGGAATGTGCAGGTGATGGTGTTCCCATAAAACTGCTGCCCTTGCCCTTCTAGATGGAAGTGGTCATGGGTTTGGAAGATGCTGCCTAAGGATCTTTGGTGAATTTCTGCAGTGCATTTTGTAGTTAGTAGACACTGCTGCAACTGAGCGTCGGTGGTGGAGAGAGTGGATGTGAGAAGCTAATAGATGGGGTGCCACTGTGTATGGTTCACCTGCGTATCTTATTTCTTATGATCCTTTGCAATTATCCGCCATTTTCTTACATACTGATCGAGCTTCCCCACAGAGTCAAATTAAACGACTGAGGCACGAAAGCTGAAAATTAAATAACTGAGACCCGAAAGCTGAAAGTCTGTTTGAGTCAGTCAACAGCCAAATCTCAGGCTCACTTCTGTTGCGAATGGCTTTGACACATGTATATTTGAGTGGGCCGGAAGCAGATATTTATCTTAAATGGTCTGTAAACCTGGATGCTTTCAAATTAAAAAAGAAAAGTTTCCGATGTAAACCAAATCTTGCTAAGGAGGAAATAGTAGCTTAGAAAGAACTTTAGTTCCTCTCAGACATAAATCTTCAACTGTGTCGGATGGATTGGCTCTGGCAGCTTTATGAATTGCATTTGCTTCCCGTATTCCTGATAAACAATATTGCCTTGCTCAGCGCACGTGGAAGCAACTGACAGCGAAGCTTCCTCGGAGTCGTTGGAAGGTGGTGACGAAAGATGAAGCCTTTGGATTCCCTGCAACATGAGGAGCCCAGCAGTATTAGCCCAGATCCTGCAGGGGACAGCACACGGAAGAATGCCCAAGCTGATCGTGGGGCTTTATCTACTTCCTGAGCTTGAGGAGCAGTGGAGAATCCCTTAGGCCCATGATGCATGCCTTCATGACGCCACAACCTGAAGAGAAGCCTTACAGTGAAAGGTTGCACTTTCATAGCGCCTTTCCCCTCCAGAGAGCTTCTGAAACCTGATGGGAGGCCATTCGGCCTATTGTGGCTGCAGTGGCTCTTCACTGTCATTGCTGTAGTGCAAGGATGGGTGTGGTTGTTTAGCTCAGTTGGTTGGATGGTTGGTTGGTTTACAACATAGAGTGATGAGTTCAGTTCCTGCACTGGTTGAGGTTACCATGAAGGATTCTCCTTCAAAGCCTCCCCCTCACCTGAGGCATGGTGACCCTCAGGTTAAACCACCATCTCTCTTTCCAATGAGAGAGCAGCCCTCTGAGATAATAGTGAATTTACCTCAAGGAAGATAGCGGGCAATTTGCACCCAGCAATAATCAGTTAATCTGGTTTGTTTGGTGATCTTGGTTAATGATAGTTGCCTAGGAGTATCATTTTTTAAAATTGTTTGGGATTCCAGTATTGCTGACAACCTCACTGCTGTGGGCCTGGAGTCACACGTAGGCCAAACCAGGTAAAGGACATTATTGAACCAGATGGGTTTTTCCTCAACAATTGACAATGGTTTCAGGGTCATCATTAGACTTTTAATTCCATATTTTTATTAAATTCATCTGCCATGGAAGGGTTTGAACCTGGGTCTTCAGAACATTACCTGGGTCTCTGGATTAACAGTCCACTGATGATACCACTAGACCATCGTCTCCCAAGGTCATTATGAACTAGATGGATTTTCATGACAATTGATGATCGTTTCATGATGATCACCACTGAGTCTAACTTGTCCGCTGACATTGTTATGAGGCCACCATTCCCACAACCACTTGACTGCAAATCAGTGCCAGGGAATCTTTTACATTCAGCTGAGAGGGCAGACAGGATCTCAAATTAGTGGCTCATGCACAAAAAAAAATCCTGCATCACTGACAGTGCAGCATTTTACCAGTACTGTACTGGAGTGCCAGCTTTGATATTCTGTTAAAAGTTGTAGAGTTGGACTTAAGCTTTGGACTCAGCGCTAACTGAACCACTGACTGAATTCAGAGAGAAACAGTTCCTCCTCAGTGCTTTAGCTCAAAGCATCATGATTTCCTGTCTAGCTTTGTGCCCAGTGTAATGGTCCTATGGGATATGGATGCAGAAGAGGTTTACCAGGCTGTTGCCTAAATTGGAGTGTCTTAGCTACAAGGAGAGGTTGGACAAACTTGGATTGTTTTCGCTCGAGCGCCAGAGGCTGAGGGGCGACCTGATAAAAGTATATAAAAGCGTAAGAGATGTGGAAATGGTAGATAGTTGGAGTCTTTTTCCGGAGTGGAAATATCAAATACTTGGGGTTGCAGGTTTAAGGTGAGAGGGGGCAAGTTTAAAGGAGATGTGCGAGGAAAGGTTTTTTACACAGAGAGTGATAGGTGCCTGGAATGTGCTGTCAGAGGAAGTGGTAGAATCAGATACAATTGCAACATAGTGAGAAAGGACTTGCATATATACAGCAAGCTCAGGAACCAGCAAAGCACTTTACCTTGTTGTAATGTAGGAGACATAACAATCAATTTGCACAAATTCCCAACAAACCACAGTGATTGGATCACCTCTTTGGGTCATGTTGGTTGAATCATGACAGCTAATCTTGTTTTGGTGAAATATCCTCGTGTCATCAGATTGTATGTGTTGACCTTTGGGGGCATGTTATCTGAAAGCTCACCCTGCAGTGAGACATACTCGGAGTTTTATACTGGGAGCATTAGGTTCAGTCAGGCCTTGAACCTTAAGACTTCTGTCCCTGAAGTAAGGAGCACTACCCAGGGAGCCACATTTCATGTGGGGAGAATGCCAGGAAAGGTGAAGGGTTGACATATTCTGTCCCTGGCCAAATTAAAATGTATAATCATCAGACCATAGGGCTGCTGTTGGATGAGAGGGAGATGACTGGTAGTGATTTAACCTGAGGGTCATCATGCCTCAGGTGAGGGGTGATGGAGACGGAGAGTCCTTCATTGGCAATTTCAGCTGGTGCAGGAAATGAACCCATTCTGTTATCATTGCTGCATTGCAAACCAGCCATCCAAGCTAACCAACCCCCTTCCAGCAGACAATGATGGAGACATGTCTGAATTAAGGAGATCTTAAGAAATAGAAACAGGGTAGACCATTTGGCCCATCAAGTGGGGCTCTATATTTAATAAAATTAAATAATCCTGCACCTTACTTGAGTTTTTCTTCTCTACCTCCATATCGCTTGGTTTCCTTAATGTCCATCGGTCTGCATCTTGAATAAACTCAACAACAGTTCTCTTGAGTTGAACAATTCCAAATGTGTGCATGTATCGCAAACCCCTGCCTTCCACTTCAAAACTTATTCTAGAATGGCTAATAAACTGCAAAGGTTTAATGCTTGGGGGGAAAGACCACTCAAGATTCTGAAAATTCCAACTCTCAGCCAAGAACCCTCCCACAGTCTTAGCTGAATCCAGTATCCTTCTGGAATTTTTCCACAGTGTAGCGGGGAAGCTCAGCTGAGAGAGGAAGCCCAGGAAATTCCCAGTATTCCTGGTGTTAAAGATAGAGCCCTAGCCCTGTGAAGTGACATCATCACCATACAACTCAGTGGAGATCCAATTGGGAGGGGGTGGGGAGGTGGTTTATTGGCTGAAGCGGCATGTTCAAAACTTGATCCTGATTTTGAAAAATGATCCAAATTGTGCAGCAAACATATTTTTGATTCTTACACATGCAGTCTACGTATTGCAGACTGAGAATTCTACCTGGTAGGTCTCAATCACTCATGTCCCTAACATCACCAAGAGTTTAAGTCACGTTCGTGTTGACGATCTATGAACATCTCAGACAGTATATTGGCCTGCAGCAAAGGGAAGGAACCCACTTGAATTTGAATAGAGTCCTTCGCATCCTTCATTTGGTTGCCTCCAGAGAGAAGCCTTTGAGCCTTTGCCATGTTGACAGGCACAAAGTCAATTTGAGCTCCCAAATGAAATCTTTTTGGTCCGTTTTCATGCTATTTATTCAGCTAATAATGAAGAGGAACACACTCACATAAGAAGCTAAACTGACACCCGTTCAAATGGCCATTCAAGATTAGGTGGTAATAATGACAGGAAGTGCTAGAGAAACTCAGCAGATCTGGAGGCCTTAGTGGGGAGCGAGGAAAGGTCCAAAGGTTTTTGAGCCTGATATGACCCTTCTCTGGAATACCAGATCCAGTGGTGCTGTTTTGAAGAACAGTCAAGTTAGTCCCAGTGTGCTGGCCAACATTCAACCCTTAATCCTCATTGCTTCAAATAAAAAATTGACGGGCAATCTGGTTATTATAACATTGCTGTTTCTGGGAGCTGTCTGTGTGCAAATTAACTGCTGCTGCTCCAGTGTGAAACTTGAAAGGGTACAGAAAAGATTTACAAGGATGTTGCCAGGGTTGGAGGGCTTGAGCTACAGGGAGAGGCTGAATGGACTGGGGCTATTTTCCCTGAAGCGTCGGAGGCTGGTCTTTACCCCAGGATAGGGGAGTCCAAA
Organism: Rhincodon typus; assembly: GCF_021869965.1. NCBI lineage: Eukaryota > Metazoa > Chordata > Chondrichthyes > Orectolobiformes > Rhincodontidae > Rhincodon > Rhincodon typus. The sequence continues at coordinate 8,749,738 of NC_063339.1, read as the reverse complement.
ACGAGAGGGCATAGGTTGAAGGTGAGTGGAGAAAGGTTTAAAAGGGACCTGAGGAGCAACTTTTTCACACAGAGGGTGGTGTGTGTATGGAATGAGCTGCCAGAGGAAGTGGTGGAGTCTGGTACAATTTAAAAGCCTTCTGGATGGCTATATGAATGGGAAGGGTTTAGAGGGATATGGGCCAAATGCTGGCAAAAGGGATTAGATTTATTTAGGATATAGCACAGACGAGTTGGACCGAAGGGTCTGTTTCCATGCTGCACAGCTCTATGACTCTATGACTTACAACAGTGATTACATTGGAGCCCATTCACTGGTAAGTACTTGGCAGTTGTAATACAAATGCAGGACTTTTGCTCCTCTGGGCATGCAAGAGCCCCTCATCCGATTATCGGCAGCTCTGATTTCCAGAAATGCGAGGGTTAAGACTGGAGGTTTGTTTTGGGGTGGGGGGAGGAGGATGGGGTGGTGAACACAGACACGTAAATTGTGAGATAACAAGGTGTAGAGCTGGATGAACACAGCAGGCCAAGCAGCATCAGAGGAGCAGGAAGGCTGACGTTTCGGGCCTAGAAGAAGGGTCTAGGCC
>NC_063339.1:8659679-8709149 GCF_021869965.1 Rhincodon typus | reverse complement strand
CTAACAACAAGGGTACATGAACACCAACTGGCTACAAAAAGACACGATCAATACTCACTCATCTCAATCCACATGGACAAGGAGAACCTCGACTTCGACTGGGACAACACCAAGATCCTGGGACAGGCTAGGCAGAGACAAGCACAAGAATTCCTGGAAGCATGACACTCCACGAAGCAGGCTATTAATAAAGACATTGAACTCAACCCCATATACATTCCACTACGGAGGAAACCCGGAAGTGAGGCAATCCATCGCAACGGACCCCAGAGTTTAAAAACCAGATGGGAAAACACACTGATGCTTCATCAGAGGCTGCACTGAGGACGTTACCAAGCACGGTAACGAAACGTCTGCGGAACAACAAACCAGCCCGGTGACCCAACCAACCTCAAAACCCACAACCCGTGCTACAAATCTACTCCAAAACCTCAGGTGGGTTAGCTACGGGAGATGCAGAGTTATAAGGATAAGGTGGGGGGGGGGCGCAGATCTGGGTGGGACGGTCTTCAGATGGTCAGTATGAACCCAGTGGGCCAAATGGCCTGCTTCCAAACTGTAGATGTTCTATGAATTAGGTAAAATCCTCTGGGGATATGTATCCTCATAGTGAAACTGACACAGAGCCATGTAGAAGCTATCAGGACGGGTGGTCAGTGAAGCAGGTTTTGAGGAATCTCCTGAAGGACAAGAAATGGAGAGGTTTATGGGCAGGAAGTTCTAGAGCTAAGGATGAAAGCAGCTGAGGGCACAGCAGTCAACAAGTAAAATCGAGGATGCTCAGGAGTCCAGAATTGAGAAATGTGGTGATCCTCAGATGGGGTCTGTGGCTCATATTGGTTATAGCATAGAGGTAAGGAGGTGAGGCACCAAGATGAATTTGAAGAGGACGGGGATTTTAAATTTTAAAAAAAAAGCTTGGTTATCACGTGTATTTTTATAAAACAAACAGTATAGCCCCTTATTTTGTTATCTCACTCCTCCTCAGATACAGTTAATTGCAGTTTTGTCATGCAACGCTATCAGGTTGAAGTCTATATTTGTAATTATGAATCATTCAACATCGGTTTAACTCTGGGCTTTAATTAAAGAGATAGGGTTCCATGTTCTGTCCTTGCAGCTACAAATCCATGTTACGATGACTGTGAGATGTGCGCAAATCACTTAATCTTTACCGCATCTCTGTTACTAAGCCTCTTAACTTGATTGCAAGAAAAAACCTCAACAATTCCAGACTGTCAGAGGGAAAAATGTAGGGACTTATCTTCACTCAAGCTGCAAGACCACCCTTTGAACTTATGGAAACTTTCTCACTCCAGGCACCGGAGCATAAAGTTAGGGTTGACATTTCTAATGAGGTGCAGAGGAAATGCTGCACTGTCAGGGCGTCAGCTTGCAGATGAAACCTTAACACAACTGAAGCCAAGGAGCATTAAAATCTCAAGGCCCTGTCTCAAAGAGCAGGGTAGTTTTTGACTGACAATCCAGCCAACATTGATCCCTCAACCAATTTCCATGAAACGGATTTAACATTGTTTTTGGAGCTTGCTGTTTGCAAATTGGCTTTTTATTTATTGTTACAGTGAGGAAGGAGGCCATTCAGCCATCCTATCTGTGCCAGCTCTTCAAATGACCATCATTACCAATTTCCTGCTTTTTGCCCCCTTGCACCTTATTTCTAGCCAAATAATTATCCAATGCCCCCTTCAACGCCTTGCCTCAATTGAACGTGCCTCCATCACATTTCCAAATAGTGCATTCCACACCATAACGATTCACTGAGTGAAAGGAGTTTCTCTCTCATCAAATTCACTGCATTTTCAACTCTTTTTAAATCTGTGCCGTCTGGTTTTAGAGTCATAGAATTAAACAGCGCGGAAACAGACCCTTTGGTCGAACTCGTCCATGCTGACCAGATATCCCAAATTAATCTAGCCCCATTTGCCAGCATTTGGCCCATATCCCTCTAAACCCTTCCTATTCATGTACCCATCCAGATGTTTTTTAAATATTGTAATTGTACCCGCCTCCACCACTTCCTCTGGCAGCTCATTCCATACATGCACCACCTTCTGTGTGAAAAGGTCGCCTCTTAGGTTCCTCTAATATCTTTCCCCTCTCACCTTAAGCCTATGCCCTCTAGTTTGAGATTCCCCTACCCTGGGGAAAGGACCTTGGCTATTCACGTTATCCATGCCCCTCATGATTTTTTAATCCTCCCAAAGGTCACCCCTCAGTCTCCGACACTCCAGGGAAAATAGCCCCAGCCTATGCAGCGTCTCCCTATAACCCAAACCCTTCAGTCCCGGCAACGTCCTCGTAAATCTTTTCTGCTCCCTTTCTAGTTTAACAACACCTTACCTATGGCAGCCAGTTTCTCCCTAGCTACTCTATCAAGTCCTGCTCATGATTTTGGAAGCCTCTATCAGATCTTCTCTTGGTGTTCTTCTCTCACAGGAGAACTGTCCCACTCCTTCAGACCATAACTGAGGATGATGGTACAGTGATGATGTCCAGAGACAGGTCAGGGTAATATTTTGACAGCGCCAACCTAATTGGCTTAATGTTTAAACAAAGTTTAGCAGGTACCTATCAGTCATCTTCTTAAATTACGCATGGAACGTGGCATTGCTGGTTGGGACCAGCATTTATTGCCTATTCCCAGTTGCCGTTGAGAAGGTGGTGGTGAGCTGCTTCTGGAACCACTGAAGTCCACAGACAATGCTGTTAGGCAGCGAATTTCAGAATCTTGCAGCAGCACTGGATGAATAGTGATTTATTTCCAAGTCAGAATGGTGAGTGGGATGTCTTGCAGGTGAGTGATGTTCCCACATATCAGCTTCCCTTGTCCTTCTGGACGGAAGGGTTGGGTTTGGAAGCCGCTGCCTAAGGAACCTTGGTGAATTACTGGGAATTTTGTAAGTGTTACGCACTGCTGCTACTGAGTGTCGCTGGTGGAGGGAGTGGATGTTTGTGGATGTGGTGTTAATCAAGTGGGCTGCTTTGTCCTGGATGGTGTCATGCTTCTCGTTGGAGGTACACCCATTCAGGTAGGTGAGCAGTATTTCTTCACAGTCCTGACTTGTGCCTTGGAGATAGTGGACAGGCTTTGGGGAGTCAGGAGGTGAGTTATTTGCTGCAAGATTCCTGACCTGCTCATGTAGCCGCAGTATTTATGTAGCTAGTCCAGTTCAGTGTCTGGTCTGTTGTATGTGAATGAAAAACCTCAGTTACCACAGTGCCCAAGGAGAAATACAGCCAGATTTCTTCTTCTCCTTAGTCATGGAGTGAGTTCATAGATCTTTTTGAAACCATGTCTTCGAACAGGACATTCTAGAAACAGCCAAAGATCAGGCTATTCTTGACTTTAATCATCTCCTGACAAAGGAAGCACCTCTGTGCTCATAATGTGATAGAATTTTGCATTCAGTTTCAGGGAGAGAATAGTGGACCTAACCATTAATGTTTTATACCTAAGTAAGGGCAATTATGAGGGATGGAACACTCAGCTGGCTGAAGTAAAGTTAGACTGATTGGTAAAAACCGAAAGAACTGAGGATGCTGTAAATCAGAAACAACAACAAATCTGCTGGAAAAACTCAGCAGGTCTGGCAGCATCTGTGAAGGAAAAATCAGAGTTAATGTTTCGGGTCTAGTGACCCTTCCTCAGAACTTGGTCTTAGAGATGCAGTGACCAATTTTAAGGAGATGTTTCATCGGGCCAGGAGGAGACCATTCGGCCTCTTGAGCCTGCTTATCCATTTGATGAGATCGTGGCTGATCTGTGGCCTAGCACCTTATATCTGCCTTTGGCTCATTTCCCTTAATACCTTTGCTTAACAAAAATGTATATATTTCAGCTTCATAACACTCAACAAAGTTGCATTCAATGAGAAAAGAAGGAAACGTACCAACTAAGAAATCGAAAGACAGTGTCAAATTGAAAAGAAAAGCATACAATGCGCTGAAAGTTTAAATGAGTATAAAAAGCAGAAAGAAATAATTGTAAGAATAATAAGGAAGGTGAAATTAGAGTGCTAGAGGAAACCAATAAAAAATATGAAAACAGACAGTAAGAGTTTCTATTGCATTTGAAAAGAAAAACAATCAAGTGAGTGACCAGATGCTGAAGGACAATCGATCTCCCTGTTTTTAAGACCTCTTGGTCTCTCGCAACAAATAATTTTATTTCTTTTCAGCATTCAGCAATCCCACTTCAATTAAAAAATGTACATAATGAGAACAAAATGGAGGCGCTAATTTATTGGTTTTGTTGAGTGAAAGGAAGAGGAATTTTAGTACCAATTAACTCCACTTCAAAAATGAGAAAAGGGTAACATCAATCCCATATGTAAACGTAAGTTAAAAAGGAGAAAATTTCCAGGACAGACAAGAAAACTAAAGGCCATGCAGTTTATAAATTGTGACCATACTTGAAGTTTTTAACCTGAGACTACAATTGTTTAGTTGTTGACTAGTACCATTGAAGATCTCTGAAGAATTAGTCAAATACAATTTTGCTTTCACAAATAAAAGCAAAATACTGCAGACACTGGAGAACTGAAATAAAACAAAGGGAAATGTTGCATCAACTCAGCATCTGTAATGCGCCAACACGGATATAGGGGAATCTGTGGATATGGCCCACTTAAGATTTCCAAACAGTATTTGACAAGTTCAAAAAGGCTACAACACAGAATAAGAACTTGATTTAGGGACTTGATTTGGGTATTGGTATGGATGGAGAACTGGTTAGTTAACAGAGCAGAGAGATTGTGCTGTGAAGAAAGATTAAATAGACTGGCTGTTTATTCCCTGGAGTCATAGAGTCACGGAGGTCTAATAGAACTGTACAGCACGGTACAGGCCCTTCGGCCCACGATGTTGTGCCGAACTTTTACCCTAAACCTAAGGTCTATCTAACCTCCACCCCTACCTTATACTATCATCCATATGCCTATCTAATAGCCGCTTAAATGCCCCTAATGAGGCCGACTCCACTACCCTCTCCGGCAATGCATTCCATGCCCCTACCACTCTCTGAGTAAAGAACCTACCTCTGACGTCTCCCCTATATATATGTAGTAGAGGGATGTTGGGAGGGAATCTAAAACCAGGGGACACAGTGTCAGAATAAGGCCCAGACCATTTATGGCTGAGATGGGAGAATATTTTTCATCCAGAGGTTGATGAATCCGTGTAGTTCTCTGCCCCAGAGAACTGTGGAGGCTCAGTCATAGAGTATGTTTAAGATTGAGCTCGTTCGATCTCTAGATAGAGTCATAGAGTCATCCAGCATGGAAACACACCCTTCAGACCAACTTGTCCATGCTGACCACGTTTCCCAAATCAAACTAGTTCCATTTGCCTGTGACAACAAGGTGCAGAGCTGGATGAACACAGCAGGCCAAGCAGCATCATAGGAGCAGAAAGGCTGATGTTTCGGGCCTAGACCCTTCATCAGAAAAATGGCCAATATTGTCCAAACCTTTCCTATTCATGTACTTACCCAAATGTATTTTAAATGTTGTAACTGGCCTGCATCCATCACTTTTTCTGGCAGTTCATTCTACACACGAACCCACCCTCTGTGTGAAAAAGCTGCCCCTCAGGCCACTTTTAGATCTTTCTCCCCTCACACCTTAAAAATATGCTCAGAAACGAAAACAGAAGTTGCTGGAAAAGCTCAGCAGGTCTGACAGCATCTGTGAAGAGAAATCAGAGTTAACATTTCATGTCTGGTGACCATTCCTCAGAACATGCATAAAAATATGGCCCCTAGTTTCGAACTCTCCCACCCAAGGGAATTGACCCTTGCTCTTCAACTTATCTGTGCCCCTCATGATTTGATAAACTTCTGTAAGATCACCCCTCAACCTGCCTCAACCTGGAAATACATTCCAGCCTTTCTAGCCTAGCTTTATAACTCAAACCTTCCAGTCCCGGCAACATCCTGGTAAATCTTTTCTGAACCTTCTCCAATTTAATAATATCCTTCCCATAGCAGGGTGATGAGACCTGTACACTGTATTCCAAAACTGGCTCATCAAGGAATACTGGAATAGTTCAGGAAAATGATATGGAAGATCAGGCATGATCTCACTAAACAGCAGAGTGGGCTTAAGGGGCTGAATGGCCTACTTCAACTATTTTTTGTTCTTTATTCATTCACGTGATGAGGGCATCGCTAGCTAGGTCAGCATTCATTGCCCATCCCTAATTGCCCAGAGGGCAATTCGGAGTCAACCACATTGCTGTAGGGCTGGAGTCACCTGTAGGCCAGACCAGGTAAGGATGGCAGTTTCCTTCCCTAAAGGACATGAGTGAACAAGATGGGTTTTTCCAACAATCGACTTCACGGTCATTGTTTGACTTTTAATTCCAGATATTTTATTGAATTCAAATTTCACCATCTGCCATGGTGGGATTTGAACCCAGGTCCCCAGAACATTATCTGGGTCTCTGGATTAACAGTTCAGCAATAATATCACTAGGCCATCACCTCCCCATTTCTTATAATCAAATGCTGTTAGAATCAGCTCATTCTCAGGAGTGTAGCAATCTCAGTGAAACGTATAAAATTCTTCCGGGGCTCGGATGCCGAGAGGCTGATTCCCCTGAACTGAGAGTCACAGTTTCCGGATAAGGGATTAGTGGTTTTGGACTGAGATGAACGGGAGAGATTGAGGCAGTTGTAAATTTTTGAAGCGCTCTATCCCAGAGAGCTGTGGATGTTCAGTCACATCATCACAGCTGAGATGGATGGATTGCTGGGTGCTCGAGAGAATTCAAAGAGAGGCAGGACTGTGGGGTGGGGTTGGCAAGGGAGAGCGATCCTTGCCAGCGAGAGCATTGAGGCGGCTTTCTTGCGCGTCTGTCTACATTTTGACATCCTTTGCCCAGCTTGCCTGAGTAATTAATGAGCTGGGAAGACTTCAGAGGCAATATGTGTGGCTTGAGTGACACCAAGTGTTTTCGGGGGCCTGCTCCAGGTGTGCTGTGTGTAATGCAATGAGGCAGTGCATGGCTCGCAGTGCCATCAGGAATGATCCCAACTGTGTAACAGCCAAAAGCATGCTGTTGTGTTAATTGAAAGATCTCTAATTTGCACTGGGGACTTCCCTGATTGACTTAATTTCGTGGAACATTCTTCATGATTATGCAAACGATTCACTGTCAGTAAGGAGTTCTGTGGCACGCACTATGAATTGTTTCATTACTCTGGAAGTTTGAGATGAAAATCCTGTCACCGTGTGGTCCAACGAGGCAGCTCACTGCCGCTTGCCCCAGTTTTGAAATTGTCCCTCGACCATATCACGTTCTTCCTGTGGGTTTTGTGAGCCACGTCTTGCTGAATTCTGGGGTCCGCACAAGAGATGCCGCAGGTTCTGAAAGAGGGTCACTGGTTGTGAATCGTTGACTCTGTTTTATCTTTGAAGTTGCCGCCAGACCTGGTGAGTTTTTCTGCTTTGTTTCTGATTTCCAGTATCTGCAGTTATTTGGTGTTTATTTTTGAGATGTCACAGGGTGTGAGCGAACCCATCGCCCACCCCCCTTCGCCCAGACACCAGAATCTTCCCCAAGGAGATGTTCTTCCGGAAATGGGACCACCCCCTACAAGGTGATATCAGTGACCATGCGGTGATAAGTTGCTTGCTGTCCTCTGGCAACATCCACACAATCATAGAACCCCTACAGGGCAGAAAAATGCCACACCATCCGGCCCTGACCATCCGAAGAACATGCCATCCAGACCCAGAAACCACCCCCCCCCCCCCACCACCCCTTCCCTGTTTCCATCTTTTTCCCGTGGCCAATCCACCCAACCTGCACATCTTTGTTCTATGAGAGGAAACTGGACACTCCTAGACACGGGGACAATGTGCAAAATGCACAGAGACAGTCGCCCAAGGCTGGGATCAAACTTGGGTCCCTGGTGCTGTGAGGCAGCAGTGCTAACCGCTGAGCCACCGTGCAGCCCCAAAATTGGAACTTTGCCCATGGCCGGGAACTGAACCCAGATTAACTGTTTGTAAGGCAGTTAAGCTCATGATTCTACTGCCATCCACGACCCTGTGGAATACCAATGCAGAACACACTGGAAAAACTCAGCAGGCCTGGCAACATCTGGGGGGGACCAAGAGCGTCACTGATTGGAAGTTAATGGCCCTCATCTGGGGTGGGTTTGATGGCCACTGTAGAAGGAGTGGGGATGGAGTATGGGGTAGAGGTGGGGGAGGGATGGGGGTGTGGGTGTGGGGGGGGTTAGCATTCATTCAGACCAGAGGATGATGGTGGCTAAGGAACCCTGCTGCCATCCTGCCACCATCCTCATTGGCAGGCAAACCGCTCCTGCCAGCACTCACCTGTGGCTAGGATCCAGTGATGAACCTGTGCCTCAGGGGAATGTTATACCAGCTGCAGCCACCATCTCCCTAGTGTATTCGATAGCACTCCCATCTACAGAAATGTTTCTTTGTTCAGAGACAGAATTGCTGGGTGTGCCATCCAGGCCCCAATAATCCATGGGTAGCACTCACTGTTTGTAGGTGGTCGTCTTTGCCAATAATAAACCCTTCATTTCCAATTAAGGAGTATTCGAAGACTTGAAACGCTAACTCTGCTTCTCTATCCACTGATGCTGCCAGACCGACTGAGTTTCTCCAGCATTCTCTGTGTTTGCTGCAGATTTCCAGCCTCCACAGTATATTGCTTTGCATTCAAGGCAATTTGATATTGGATGTTAGATCAAGTAATGCTGGCATTTTTGCAATTCTCCCTTCCCACAAGATCATAAGAACAGAAGACAGCCATTCAGCCCTTTGAGTCTGCTCCACTATCCAATAAGACCATGGTTGATCTAGTTGTGTATTTAACTTTGTTTTCTTGTCTGCCCTTTATCCATAACCCTCAACTCCATTGTAGCTTAAACATCTGGCTAACTCAGCTTTGAACGTATTCAATGTCCCAGCCTCTACTCCTCTCTGGGGAAGAGAATTCCAAAGGTTAATGATACTCTAAAAGATGAGATTCCTCATTAGCTCCTTTTGAAATCGGAGGTCCCTTGACTTAACACCGTACACTCTAGTTTTGGATACCTCATGACAGGAAGTATCCTCTCAGCACCTACCCTGTAAAGCCACTCAGAATCTGACATGTTTCAAGAAAATTCACATTCTCTAAACATCAATGGGTGTCAGACCATCCTGCTCATCCTTTCCTCATACAACAACCATTTCATTCCAGGAATTATCTGATAGGACCTTCTCAGGACTGCTTTCATAGATCCTGCCTTCGGTACTCGAGGTCTTTTTATTTCTCTACTTTCTAATTTATTCCTACATTCTGTATTGCTGGGCAGCCAAGAAGTTTTCTTTTTTATTCATTCTGAGATGTGGACATCATTGGTTGGGCCTACATTTATTGCTCCTAGCTCATTGACCTTAGACGTGGTGAGCTGTCCTCTGGAACCATTGCAGTCCACCCTCTGTGGGTTGACCCACCACGCCCTTAGGGAGGGAATTCCAGGATTTTGACCCAGCGACAGAGAAGGAACAGCAATTAATTTCCAAGTCAGGATGGTGAGTAGCTTGGAGGAGAACTTGCAGATGATGACGTTCCAAGTATCTGCTGCCCTTGTCCTTTTAGTTGGAAGCAATCATGGGTTTGGAAGGAACTTTGGTGAACTGATGCAGTGCATGTTGTAGTTGGTGCGCACAGCTGTTCGTGTGCATGAGTGTAGGCGGGAGTGGATGTTTATGGATGTGGTGCCAATTAAGCTTTGTCCTGGATGGTGTCAAGCTTCTTGAGTGTTTTTGGAGCAGCGCAGATCCAGGCAAGTGGGCAGGTTTCCATCACACTCCTGAATTGTGCATTGCTGATGGTAGGCAGGTGTTGAGGAATCAGGAAGTGAGTAACCTGCTACACGATTCCAACCTCTGACCAGCATTTACATTGGCTCCTCCAGTTTAATGGCCAATGGTAATCCCCAAGATGTTGCTAGGTGAGGGTTTTAACTATGGTAATACCATTGAATGTGAAGGGAGAATGGTTAGATTCTCTATTATTGGACTTCCTACTTCTACATTCTAACACTTTGCAATAAAATGAATTAATAATTAAAAGAAAAAGGGGTAAGGCTGCGAAATCAGTTAGACTAGTGTCCATAGCTGCTGGCAACATCTTTGGATCAGCTAAGGAAATCTCTAACTCTTCAGAGACATTGCTACATGATTCTAAAAATTTACAGAAGACTAGTGTTGTATGGTACAATTAAATAGTTGAGTGATCTAACTGCAGGCAGCAATGTAGCGAGAAGTGAAAATGGCAAGTTAAAAAACCCCAGAGATATATGCATCATTTATACCATTGACTATACCTCTGCTCCAGCATAATTCACTGCCCAATACCGCTGGAATTTTAATTACCTGCAATCATTTCTCTTCGATCAGTTCGTTTTTACAAGTGTTAGAAAATAAAAGGTCCTTTACGTCAAGGTGAAAGAGAATGTAGGTGTCACTTTGCTGTTGCTGGCATGACAGTTTAATTTAGGAGCACAGGATTCTGACTGCAAAGGTGCAGAGCAACAGAGATAAAAGTGGGGCAATCTGATGGATCGGGTTAACCTACTGGGAGTAGGCGTAGACTTGATGGGCTGAGTGGCCTCCATCAGGTCTCTTGTGAACTATCGACAATTCCGATGAAGTCACAGAAAATCTAGAGAGATGAGTTCATGTTTTTGTCTTTCATGAGCCTGAGATATCCCAAAGCACTTTCCAGTCAGCAAGGTGCATTATTTTTGGAAGTTGCAGTGTTGGAAATGGAGCAGTCAATTCATAAAACTCCCACAAAATGTGAGAATGACTGCATAACTTGTCCTAGCCTCAGCGGGGAGGACTTCCTCAGACTTTTTTGAATTGGGATGATGGGACCTTTGATATTCACCTGAGAGGGCAGCATGGGACTTTATGACTTTAGGCTCCAAGGCAGAAGTGATACCAACTGAGGGACAGGGATGACATTGACCGGGGCTTGAAGGGGTGGGATGTGCATGGGGGGTTATGGTGTGGTGGGGTGGGTGGGCTGTGGATTGGTGCTGCAGCCTGAGACAAAAGCAGAGGCACTAGTAATCCCGAGTCCCAGGATTATGCTCCAGGGACCTAGCTTCTAATCCCACCGCTACAGATCGTATACAGAATTCTATATAACAGCTGGAATCCTTACAAAAGGGCCAGCCTAACCATGTCAACACTGTCGATTATGTAAAAACCCACCTGGTTGGCTAATGTCCTGCAGAGTCTGTCTGACATGTGACTCAAGACCCACAGCAATGCAGTTGGCTCTTGACTGCCCTCTGGGCAAGTAGGGATGGGCACCAAATGCTGACCTAGCCAGCGACACATAAGAGCATCCCATGAGAGGAAAAAGGAAAAAGTGTGAAATCTTCAATCAGTAAAATCCTTCTGCTTGCTTCCATGATTAATAACAATGGGATTGCCAGTGCCAGATTATGGATGGTAGGAGAAGTTATTTCAGGAACCTTGGACAGTGTGACATTCAGGCATGGCAGTGGGAGCTTTGATGAGTTGGGCATCATGTAAGGATTTGTGAAGTTCCAACAATGACTTTCCATGTCAATGCTGTTCCGAAGCAGCGGACTGTCAGGAAATAAAAAGGGAATCACAGAATCCCCACAGTGTGGAAGCAGGCCATTGGCTCATCGAGTCCACACACTGGCCCTCCGAAGAGCGACCCACCCCGCACCCCCCGTCCTATCCCTGTAACCCTGCATTCACTAACCTATCTAGCCTACATATCCCTGGACATGAGGGAAAACATGGCCAATCCACCTAATCTGCACACTTTTGGCCTGTGGGAGGGAACGCATGCAGACACAGGGAGAATGTGCTAACTCCACACAGACAGCTGGCCAAAGGTGGAATCAAACCCACTTCCCTGGCACTGTGAGGCAACAGTGCTAACAACTTGGACCATGCCATCCAAAATGATTAATTTAGGATATCTCGTCAGCATGGATGAGTTGGACCGAAGGGTCTGTTTCTGTGCTGTACGGCATCAGTCCTGGCAGCTGGGGAGAACGGCATTCTTAAACTGGTTGGGGTCAAATATAAAAACTCTCGCACTATCCCACAAACCATGGAAATAAAAAAAAAGCACATCATAAATTCCTGGATTTCCATTGACGTAGCCGACAGAAATTCTGACATAAAGATCCGGAGGCCAGGGAGCCTTGGGATTTAGTTTCTGTTAATGCCAAGGCCTGAAAGGGTTGTGGAGGTGGATTGAGCAGCAACTTTGAAATGCGCAAGTGAACAAATGCTTGAGGAGGACAAACGCGCGTGGCCAGGAGGGAGATGGATGAACTGGTTGGATCTTTCAAAGGGCTGGCACGAGCAGGAAGGGCTCAATGGCTTCTTTCTGTGCCGCATCGCCCATCCTTCATCCACTGCCAGTGTTTTGGAGGTGATTTTCCTTGCCGTCTGCTGCTGACTGTCATTTTCTTTTCGGGAATCCAATTACAGATACAGAGAAACTACCGCTTTGAAGTGAGCTTACAGTAGGATTTTCCATTACACACAGAGAGATAATGCCGAGATGCAGTTAATGTTCTAGTGATGTAACTAATAAACGGATTACATTGCTATGAATTTTCTGATAGAAGATTAGCAGCTTTCAGCTTTATTAAATGTAAAATTAAATTCTTATTTCTTTCCCCCAGGGGACAGGCGCAGATTGAACTGTAAGGGACATCCTATATTAATGTTGCACGAGAGAATGTCCTCTCATCCAAACTAAGATCCAAACATTTGAATGCCATTCACCCAGGCTGTTGCAAGCCATGCCTCAGGGATGACTCTGTTGGGAGAGGCTGGGACTATTTTCCCTGGAGCATCGGAGGATGACTGGTGACCTTATAGAGGTTTATAAAATCATGAGGGGCATGGATAGCGTGAATAGTCAAGGTCTTTTCCCAAGGGTAGGGGAATCCAAAACCAGAGGGCACAAGTTTAAGGTAAGACGGGGTAAGATTTAAAAGGGACCTAAGGGTCAGCTTTTTCAAGCAGAGGGTGGTGCATGTAAGGAACAAGCTGCCAGAGGAGGTGGCATCTGGATGGGTGTATGAATAGGAAGGGTTGCGAGGAATATGGGCCCAATGCTGGCAAATGGGACTGGATTAATTTAGGATATCTCGTCAGCATGGATGAGTTGGACCGAAGGGTCTGTTTCCGTGTTGTACAGTTCTATGACTCTAAAACCAGAGGGCACAGGTATAAAGAGATTTGTAGGTGCAGCGAATTTGATGTATTCAAATTCCACTGCAGATCCCTTAGTTGCCCTATTGTGCGGTACAGAGGGAGTGCTGTACTGTCTGAGGCCACATTTGTCAGATGAAATATTAAAGTGAGATCCTTTCAGATGGACTTAAAAGATCCTGTGGAATTAGTTCAACAAAGAGTAGGGGTGTTATCCCCATTGCTCTGGTCAATACTTGTACCTACATTTTGAAAGACTTTAGTTGGTTGCAACGCACTTTAGGATGCCCTGAGGTTGTGAAAGGTGCTAGTGAAATGCAACTTTGTTGTTTTTTACAAGAGTGCACGATGCAAGTGTTGTGATCTGAGCAATCTCCACGGAGGCAGTTTCTCGAAACTGTACGCGAGAGAGAATGTTCCTTTTTTTACCTTCACAATCTCAAGACGCCCAAAGTGCTTCAGAGCCAATGAAGTACTGTTGAAGTGTCATCTCTGTTGCTGTGCAGTGCAGCGTCGTGCCGACACTTGAAAGAGCTATTAGGTGGAGTTGTGATCTGGGCAGATAATGCAATGGCGTTCTACGTATTTAATTATACGAAGACACCATTAGTTAGAGATGGAGAAAGAAGAGTGCAGACATTAATCAGAAACTGTACATATCATTCATTCCGATCTATTCAATGCAGGAGCTGACTATTAACGTTTATTGACTAGTTGAAGTGATTAATATATGGTCATTTGTCAACTGTTGGCTGGTGATTGTAAGCATTCATATAATTCATTGCTTTTTTTTTGAATCATTGTGTTTTTGTTGGGGGTGGTGTTTGTTCGAGGTGGCGGGGTTACCTGTGGCACTACACCTTTCTCCCTCTACACGGCCATTACTTCAGAGGCAGCAGCTGGTGATTGCAATAACAGAATCTGCAGGAATTAATCTCGTGAACCTTGCTGTAACCAACGTCAGTATCACCATCATCAGACTCATGCCAACTAATTCATTGCTGCTGGAAAGTGCACGCATGTCGGAATAGGCACAGGGTCCAATCTAGATCAACTATGATGTTACTCCGAGTTAGGAACATAGGCTCCCTACATTGTGGTTGTTGGCCATTTGGCCCATTGAGTCCACACTAGCCCTCCGAAGAGCATCCCACGCAGACCCACCTCCACTACCCTATCCCCGTGACCCTGCATTTCCCGTGGCTAAAGACAAAAAAAAAACCTGCAGATGCTGGAATCCAAGGCAGACAAAAAGGAGGCTGGAAGAACAAAGCAAGCCAGGCAACATTTGGAGGAAAGGAGCAGTCAATGTATCGGGCATTGCCCTTCCTCAGGACTGGATATAGGGGTAGAGGGAGTTGAAGATAAAGGGGGAGGAGGCGGAATAGTGGTGATTGGTGGTCACCAGTAGGATGTAAGAACTGGTTGGTTGATGGGAGGATGAATCCAGTTGGTAGATGGCAGGGAGGGTCAGTAGGTGGAATGGAAGGGAGGAGGTGGGGCTGGAAAAGGAGGTGAGGATGGTGGGAACGTTATTTGAAACTCAATGTTGAGTCTCCCAGGCTGTAGGGTGCCCAGGCGGAAGATAACTTGTTGTTCTTCAAATTTGCATTCCGAGTCGCTGCGACACTGGAGGTGGCCGAGGACAGACATGTCGGAGGAGGGGGTGGGGGGGGGGAGGGGGGGTGGGGGGGGGGTGGCGGGGGGGGGGGGGGGGGAGTGGGTGGTGACCAGGAGGTTAGGCTGGCCGTTACGGGCCAGATGGAGATGCTTAGCAAAATGATCACCTGGTTACATTTCGTCTCACCGATGTAGAGAAGACTGTTGAGGTCCCTGGATGGAGGTGAGGGACGTGGTGTTTTGCATCGTTAAAGGTTACAGAGGAAGGTACCGGGCGAGTTGGAGTGTTTGATGAGGAGTGTGGCGCGAGCTAAGGAGTGGTGAAGAGAATGGTCCTTGCAGAAGGCAGAGAGTGGTGGGGAACAGAAGATGTTCTAGGTGGTGGGGTCGAATTGGAGTTGGCAGAAGTGTTTGAGGATGATACGTTGGATGCAGAGACTGGTGGGGTGGAAAGCGAGGACATGGGGGACTCTATCTTTGTTATGTTTGGGGGTGGGTGGTTAGGAGTTGTGGAATAGGGAATGGAGAAGGCTTGGTGGAGGGCTGTCTGGATGACAGAGGGCAGAAAGAACATTGTTTGAAAAAGAAGCACTTGGGATTGGAATGTCTCCTCGTCGGAGCAGATGCAACGGAAACGGAAGAATTGGGAAAACGGGATGGAGGTTATGCAGGATACAGGCTGGAGGAAGTGTAGTCTAGGTAGCTATTGGAGTCTGTGGGTTTAGTAAGTGTTCATATGTAAACTGTCGCCAGAAATGGAAATGGAGAGGTCAAGAAAGAGGAAGGATGTGCTTGAGATAGACCAAGTGAATTTGAGGGTGGGGTGGAAGTTGTTAGCGAAGTCAATGAAACTGCTTCATTTCAGCCTGGGTGCAGGATGAGAGAATGGAGTTGAAATTGGAAGAGATTTGTTCAGTGGGGCAGGAGCAGGCGGAGACGATGTGCTGGCTGGGATAGTTGGACTTTTAGATCTTGGGGAGCAGGTAGAACCAGGCAGTGTGGGGCTGGGGGACTATAAGGCTGGAGGCGATGGAGGGGAGATCACCAGAAATGTTGAAGTCATGGGCAATATGGGAGACGTGGCTTAATGGGCCATGGTTGGGTCGTGGTCAACGGGGAGGTAGGACGTGATGTTGGAGAGTTGGCCTCTGCAACATAGAGGTCTGTCCTCCAGACTACTACCATCCTGCCTTTGTCAGTGGGTTTGATTTTCCACAGCTAACCTGCAGCTCACCCCCAAGATCAATTAGGGATGGACAATAAATGCTTCCTCAATGATGCTCATATCCCCGATCAAAGAAATTAAAAGAAAAAAAAGAAAAGAAAGCCTTCAATATTACTTAAGGTTTGGATGAGAGAATGTTTCTTTTCATGAGGAAGAGCAAATCTACAGGACATTGATAAAAAGAAGTCACCAAGACATGCAATAAAGAATTCAAAACAAAGCTATTTATCCAAAGTATGGTGAGAATGTGGACCTCACTACCACAGGACATGAACGAAGTGAATAGTATAGAATAACATTTATGGGGTACCCAATCCAGCACAAAAGAGACAAGGGATAGTAGATTTAGATGAGAATGGCTGGGAAGAGATAAAGTGCACCATAAACACCATCATGAACTGGTTGGGCTGAATGGCCTGTTTCTGTGCTACAATAGTCAACACAGCTATAAACCATCATACTTTACCAACCTTATTGAATTATTTGGACCGAAGGGTCTGTTTCATGCTGTACAATTCTACGACTCTATGATTCTAAGTGGGGTAGAATGATTAGGCATTAGGTAATGTGGTAGATGGAATACATTTAGACTTTCAGAAGGTGTTCAGTGAGAAAACTCAGGACCAAAGTCAGAGTGTATACAGCCAGGGGAATGGTGGCAGAATGGGTAGCAATGGGTAAACAGAGCGTGGGGATATGAAGAGAGATGCAGAGGACTAGTTAAAAGCGACAAGACAGACTAGTAAATGGTAGGAAGTTGCTGGGGCCACTGTTGTTGACAATTTAGATTAGAATTTGGACTCAGAATAGATATATTTGGATATATTTTATACATTTACATGTTTACTCAGTGGTTAGCACTGCTGGCTCACAACACCAAGGACCCAAGTTTGATTCCACCCTTGGGGTGACTGTCTGCGTGGAGTTTGCACATTCTCCCTGTGTCTGTGTGGGTTTCCTCCAGGTGCTACCGTATCCTCCCTCAATCTAAAGATGTGCAGGTTCAGAATCATAGAGTCCCTACAGTGTGGAAACAGACCATTCGGCCCAACAAGTCCACACCGCCCCTTGGAAGAGCATCCCACCCAGACCCATTCCCCTAGCCCTGCATTTCCCATGGCTAACCCACTTAACCTAAACATCCCTGGGCACTATGGGCAATTTAGCATGGCCAATCCACCTAGCCTGCACATCCTTGGACTGTGGGAGGAAACCCACGCAGACACGGGGAGATTGTGCAAACTCCACACAGACAGTTGCCCAAGGGTTGGAATTGAGCCCAAGTCCCTGGCGCTGTGAGGCAGCAGTGCTAACCACTGAGCCACCATGCCACCCCATGGTTAAGTGGATTGACCGTGCCAAATTGCCCCATGATGTGCAGGCTGGGTGGATTATTGCAGGGTTACGGGGGGGTGGGTCTAGGTGGGGTCCCTTCACAGTGTCTCACCACACAAGGGTTTTGTTTCTTCAGTGACCATCTGCCCTCTCTCATACTGACAGTCACCTGGAAGGAAAGTTGTAGAACAAATGTCAAGGGGGCAGGAGCAGGTAAAATATTACGAGACAACCAGAGCTGTGCTTCTGCAATCCAATGTAAAGTGCTTGCAACAGAGTACTAGGCCATTTGGTCCATCCAGTCCATACCCATGTTGATAACCCACTGCTCTTCCTAGCCCTCCTTGTCTAATTTTGTCGAAATGTCTTTTGACTCATTTCTCCCTCCTGCATTTAGTTAGCTTCCTCTTTAAGTCCATCCATACTCTCTGCCTGAATACCCCAGAATCACAGAATTGTGACGGCACAGAAGGAGGCCATTCGGTCCATCGTGCCTGCAATAAATGTAATCACCCAATGCCAATCTCCTGCCTTTTGCCTGCGTCCCTGCACACCATCGCTGTCCAAAAATCATCCTAAAAGTAAAGACCTACTAGTCCCAGTGAGCCGTAAGGTCGCTCTTGCATTGGAGAGGGATGACCGGGAGTGAGTTTAACCTGAGGGTCACCATGCCTTGAGTGAGGGGAGAGGGTGAAAAGGAGAAGGCCATGTTGAATGCCTCCGTTGAACCTGGCTCCGCCCCCCCCCACAGTTCCAGGCAGTGCATTCCATCCCCCAACTACCCGCTGTGTGGAAAAGATCTTCCTCGCTTCACCCTTGCTTTGTTTGCCCATCGTTTTAGCCAGTAAGTCTGGAAGCCAGTCTCCAGCGGGAAGAACTGGGGAGAGTTGGCAGCAAGAAATAATTGGCTGTAAAATTAACCCGCCAAGTTCAAGAGATGACTGTTGACGTGAGGGAGATTAACCAGCATCGTATACCTCAAATAACCTGGGCAAAATTCAAAAGAGAAACCAAATGAACTTCGGGATATTTGTAGCTCTTGTGCGGTAACACAATCAAGCTGTTAACAAAACAGCCTTTTTGTCTTCCCCCCCCACCAATCGCAGAACATGTTGTTAATATGCTATTTGTCATATGGCATGACTGCCTTTCAGTGAATTTCTACACCATTAATCCTAATCTGTTGAGTGAAAGCAGACAATGGTTTAGGTCCCTGTCCAACTGGGGAGCATCTGCAGATTGGATGTTCTGTCACCATGGTATTACTTTCCTGTGACTCCTGACCCCCACCTTCTGGCTGATAATTAGACTGTTCATTTGAAGTGTAGTCAACCTTGTAAGCACACCAGCATAGAAAATAGGGAAGAGGCCATTTGGCCCTTCAAGCCTACTCTGTCATTCAATATGATCCTGGCTGATCACCTAATTAGTTCGGTATTCCCGCTTTCTGCCCAGACCCTTCTATCCCTTTAGCCCCAAGAACTAAGGCTCAACACAGGCTCACCACTCTCTGGGGGAAGAAATTCCTCCTCATCTCAATCCTAAATAGCTTATCCTGCATCTTTAGATAGTGATGCCTGGTTCTAGACTGTCCCATTATTGGGAACATCCCGACGTAGGGAAACATAGCCGATCAGCTCCCATCACAAAAAAAAATGACATCATCTCATTTCTTCCTGATCAATTCTGGTGAATATTTATCCCTCAACCCTTGGGGCAGTGCAGTAGCTCAGTGGTTAGCGCTTCTGCCTGACAATGCCAAGGACCCCGGTTTGATTCCACCTTCAGGGAACCGTGTGAAGTTTGCACATTCACCCTGCTCCTGTGTGGGCTTTCTCCCACAGTCCAAAGATGTGCAGGTTAGGTGGATTAGCCATAGGAAATGCAGGGTTACAGGTCTAGGTGGGATGCTCTTCGGAAGGTCAGTGTAACCTCAATGGGCCAAATGGCTTGCTTCCACGCTGTAAAAATTCTGTGAATCTAACCAAATCACCAGAGGGGATGAACTGTTTATGATCTCAGTTTCGTCTATGGGATCTTGCTGTGCAAGATTGTTTCCCTACTCAGCAGCGGTGACTCATGCACATGCAAAGCTGACGTTGTGAACATCGCTGTGGAAACGGATTGCTTTATCTTTTACTCCTGACGGCCTGTTTGTATCAGGTCAGGGCTTGATTCTACACCAACACAACATAAGGTGAACCGCTGCCTAAAACCAGACCCCAGCCAGAGGTATCGGGCAACGTGTGTTCCCTCTGTGAAACAGTACATCTGATTGAAATAACCAATTCCCATTCGGCAGTAGTGGTCCCCATAAATTGAGTGTACTCAGGGTTACGAGTGTAATGAAATGAATAAAAATTCTGTCAAGGCAGGAGTCTGGAGTTATAAGTTACAATGGCTCTGCGTTCAGAATCAATTGGAGCTCACATGGTGATGGATTGTGTTGTGTGCTGATGGGGCACTGATAATGGGTAAATTAGACAGTAATCTGTAGCCATTGCTTTATCCATCCCTTTACAGCACCCTAAGCTGCTTCCTAATATGACTACACAATTACTGTACTGGACACAAGCTTTTATTTTATCACACACAGGATGGGGGCATCGCTAGCTGGATCAACATTTATTGCCCTTGAGATGGTGCAATCCATATGTAGTGCACTGAGTGACGAGTGAAGGAATTCCAGGATTTTGACCCAGCGACAGAGAAGGAACGGTGATCTATTTCCAAGTCAGAGTGGCTTGGAGAGAAACTTGCAGGTAGTGGTGTTCCTAAGTAGCAGCAGCCCTTGTCCTTATAGATGGTAGTGAGCATGGATTTGGGAGGAGGAAGCTTGGTGAGTTGGTGCAATGTACCTTGTAGACAGTGCTCACTGCTACCAGTGATTGGTGGTGTAGGAATGAATGCTTAAATCGATGGATGGGCTAGTGATCAAAGCAGCTTCTTTTTTGAATTGTGGTCGCCACATTACAGGAAGGATATGAAGAGGGTGCAGAAGAGGTTTACCAGGATGCTGTCTGGATTAGAGTCTTTGAGCTATTAAGGAGAGGCTGGTAAAACGTGGGTTGTTTTCTTTGGAGCAGAGAAGGCTGGGGGCAGACTTGACAGAAGTCTATAAAATAATGAGATGCATAGATAGGGTTGACGGTCAGAATCTTTTGCCCAGAGCTGAAATGTATAATACTGGGGGGGCATGCATTGAAGGTGAGAGGGGGAAAGTTCAAAGGAGATGTGAGGGGCATGTTTTTTACACAGAGAGTGGTAGGAGTCTGAAGCACACTGCCAGGGGTGGTAGTGGAGGCATATACAATAGGGGCATTTAAGAGACTTTTAGATAAGCACATGAATATGCAAGGAATGGAGGGATATGGATCAAGGGCAGGCAGAAAGGATGAGTTTCATTTGGCATTGTGTTCGGCACAACATCATGGGCCGAAGGGCCTGTTCCTGTGCTGTACTGTTCTATATTCTGTGCTTGTTGTGTTTGCGCTAGGCCAGGAGAGTGAAACTTTGACTGCCAAAGTACACAATTGACTGCTTTGGAGTGAAAGCAAGACAGCCTTACACATCATTCAGTATTTCTGCAGCATGCAGGCTGCTGGTATAATGGCTAGATGCTCTAAATGTGGAGATTAGTTGGAAAAGGAGATTTCTGGCCACGATTACATTACTGAATGCCAGGAAACTGCTAAGGAAAGCAAACTTCAAAGATGAATGCCAATGTTTTGTTGCCTAGCTACAGTTGCCATAGTTGGGAGACGTTCATCTGATTATAGTAAAGTGAGGGCCACACGTCATCCATCCAAAGGCATTCATTCAGGATCAACACTGGGGTCTCCGGCTATTAAAGATTAATATCCAGGATACTGTGAGTGAACCCAGAGTAACAGTCACATGTGGGCCCCAGATGGAGTGATGCTTCCTGTTCTACTTGCTTTCAGCAATCTTATTTATCAGTTTCATAGTAGAAAGGAAGTTCACTGTACAGATGGTTAAGAATCTGACAAATGAATACAATATTGTATCTGTATACTGTGCATAGAGTGACTGGATAATATAGTAGCATGGATTGAGGGTGGATGGAAAGCAGATAGTAGGATTAAATGCAAAATATCTGGGGAATTTCCAGCAATTTGGGCGGAACAGTGACACAGTGGCTAGCTTTGCTGCCTCACAGCACCAGGGACCCGGGTTCAATTCTACCCTCGGGCGACTGTCTGTGTGGAGTTTGCACATTCTCCCTGTGTCTGCGTGGGTTTCCTCCGGGTGCTCCGGTTTCCTCCCACAGTCCAAACATGTGCAGGCTAGGTGGATTGGCCATGCTAAATTGCCTGTAGTGTTCAGGGATGTGTAGATTAGGTGGGTTAGCCATGGGAAATGCAGGGTAGGGGGGTGGATCTGGGGGGGGGGGGGGGATGCTCTTTGGTGGGTCGGTGTGGACTCGATGGGCCAAATGGCCTGCTTCCACACTGTACGGATTCTATGAAACCCAGCAGATCTGTGGAGAGTGAAACAGAGTTAATATTTCAAATCGGGTATGACTCTTCAGAACCTTAAAAGAATGTGAAAACATTCTTCAGGCAAGTTCTTGCCAAAAGCAGGTATGATCCTTGTTCTGACATCCAATATCTCATTTACCATATCACTTCACCTATCTATATTCCCTTTCAGAGGTGTTTCTACCCCCACACAGCCTGTTTTCCAACCTATCTTTGTATCATCAAGTAAATTTGGGCACAATACACACAGTCCCTTCATCAAGTCATTGATATAAATGCACCTGGATATAGTTCACGTCAGAGGGTGAACTGAGCGTGGTTTAATGTGTGGTCCGAATGGCAGCACTGACGCTGTCACGCTCTCTCTGCCTAGATTTTGTGTGCCATTCACTGGATTCAGTCAGACCTGAATCCACACTTTTCCAGCCTGAAGTCTAACCTAAAGAATAAACCAAATACTGCAGATTCTGGAGATCTGAAATGAAAACAGGAAGAGCTGGAGAAACTCAGCAGGTCTGGCAGTATCTGTGGAGAGAGAAACATAGCTACTGAGTGTCACTGGACTGGAAATGCTGACTCTGCTTTACTTGCTACAGATGCCGCCCAAGACCAAAAGAATATTAGCAACGAGCTACACCACTGCTCTCAGATTAAAACATTACATGGACATTAACAAATTGGCAGCTAGTAACACCAATGGGAAAGGAAGGTGGAGGAAGGCGAGTGTGGTGTCAAATGATGGCTGCTGTTTCTTTCATGCACACAAAATCAATTCTGGTCACCCTACTGCCTGCAAAATCAAATTAAAGTCACACTTACAGAGCCTTGTGAAACGATATGTGAGAGTGATGATACATAAGAGGGCACTGAGACCAGGAGTGATTGGAGATTGAACAGGCTAGAATTCCTATCTTAAATCTGATCATAGCGTTCAGATATTATTGCTCCCTGCTGCCTTGCTGTTGTTTCCTCAGTTAGTGCTAAGTGAATATAACATCCATTACAAAATACTCCTTCAAATGGTTTGTTATTGAAAGATTAGGATTATATATGTATATATATTTATAGATAGATAATAATATTGCCTTGCTGCAGTTGAATATTAAATTTGAGACGTCTGATTGTAGAGATTACAACAGCAAAATAGTTTGGGTTATGTTCAGCGCAGCAAGGCCCAGACAGTGACAGCATTAGAAACCACATCAATCTCCACACTGCTTTTTTAAAAAATTATTGTAAAACCTAACTGGTACATTAATGTAAATTCTGGATGACTATCCCACATGGGAAGGCGAAGGAGTTACAGGGGTGGATTGATGGTCAAGAACTTCACAGAATGGCACAGTGTGCAGGGGAGGGGAGAGTGGCAACAGATTCTATGGACAGAGAAACGGAGCTACTGGGTTCTGGTGAAGTCACTGTACTCGAAATGTCAATTCTGTTTATCCTGCTACAGATGCCACCTAACCAAAAGAATGTTAGCACTGAGCTACGCTACTGCTCTCAGATTGATCTAGAATTAAATTGTAAGTGGGCGTTACCAAATTGATAGCTGCCCCCAGTAACACCAATGGGAAAGGAAGCCTTTGAGAGACTCTGGTCTGAAACCTCGTCCTGTTACCACTCTCTACCAGCAACTCCCAAACACACCCATATATTCATGGGGTGTCCGCATCACTGGCGAGACCAGCATTCTGTATAAATTGCAGATTTTCTCAGTGTGACTTTTAAAAAGTTAAGCATGTATTATCCATTTTAATGTTAGGGTATGTACTGACTGTCAATATTCACAAATGATGCGGAGGTGCCGGTGTTGGACTGGGGTGGACAAAGTCAGAAATCACACGACACCAGGTTATAGTCCAACAGGTTTATTTAAAATCACAGGCTTTTGGAGCTTTTCGAGTCGAAAGCACTTCACCTGACGAAGGAGCAGCGCTCTGAAAGCTTCTGATTTCAAATAAACCTGTTGGTCTATAAAACAGAAATCGCTGGAAAAGCTCAGCAGGTTTGGCAGCATCTGTGAAGGAAAAGAACCTGGTGTTGTGTGACTTCTGACAATATTCACAAAGTCCCAGGATTCTATCAATGTTCATGAAAGTAATGATTGATTGAAATTCTGAAGATGACAATTAATGCCTGCTGTCAATATAAGTATTACAGACTATCTATGACAACAAAGGTGGTTACTTATAGAGTGGATTATGAAGAAAGCACTTTACATATGGTCTCACAAATGGTCAACAGAATAGACGGGTATCTTATTTAATTCATTCATGTGATGTGAGCGTCACCATTTAGACCAGCGTTTATTTCCCATCCCTAATTATTCACAGGGCAGATAAAAGTCAACCACATTGCTGTGGGTCTGGAATAACACATTATGGGTAACTTGAGGGGTAACCTTTCCATACAGAGGGTGGAGTGTGTGTGGAATGAGCTGCCAGAGGATGTGGTGGAGGCAGGTACAATTACAACATTCAAAAGGGCACCTGGATGGGTGTATGAATAGGAGGGGGCTAGAGGGATATGGGCTAAATGCTGGCAAATGGGACTAGGTCAGATTGAGATGTCTGGCCAGCATGGGCGAGTTGGACCAAGGGTTTGTTTCCATGTTGTATGACTCTCTACCTCTATATACTCACAATTTTTTTTCTTTATTCATTCACGGGGTGAGGGCGTCACTGGCCAGGCAGCATTTATTGCCCATCCCTAAATGCCCAGAGGGCAATTATGAGTCAGCCATCTTGCTGTGGGTGTGGAGTCACATGTAGACCAGACCAGATAAGAGCATGAAGGACATCAGTGAACCAGATGGGTTTTTCCAACAATCGACAATGATCATGATCATCTTAATTCCAGACTTTCTTTTATTGAATTCAAATTCCACCATCTGCTGTGGTGGGATTCTTGTTCACATTCTCTTGTTCTCTATCTTATTCTCCCTACCTCATCATGTAGGTACATTGATTCCTTGTTCACTCCCTCTCACGCTCCCTCTCACTCACTGTTTTGTTTTTTGGTCTCTCTAGCTTCTCTCGCCCAGGTGATAGCTTGCACACAGCCTCTCCTACACTGGATGGGATTTGCCAGCTCAGCATAGGGCAGTGTTTGAGCTGACACCGTCCTAAGCAGCAGGGCCAGTATGACACTGTACAGCTCATTCATGCACTAAACCCAGCTCAGATGGTATATCAAAAGCCTTTACAGTCCAGGCTGCTGTTCTTTCATGGAATGTTGCCTCTCACAGTCACAGCAGGTCAAATTAATATTCATAAGCTATGCACAGGTCTTTGAAAATCTGCAAATGGATCTCAGAGAGATTCTTCCATGTAGAAGGCGAAATCTGTACAAATATCTCACGCTGTTAACAGTATGTTGCAGTGTAATGTGCAGGTGACCGGAGAACAGGATATCATTATTTCTTCACTTAACCCACAGCTCACTCTTCAACTTGAGGATTTCCTTGTAACAATCACCCAGACATTTCTCTCCGCTTGTCGTGTAAGTTAAAGGTAAAATTTGCCATCATTCTACCAGATCATAGGGCTGTTCTCTGATTAGAGAGAGATAACTGGTAGTGGTTTAGCCCGAGTGTCACTGCACCACAAGCAAGGGGAGAGATTTTTGTAAATTCATTCACACGATATGAACATTGATGGCCAGGGCAGCATTTATTGCCCATCTCACTGAACAGTTAAGAATCAATTACATTGCTGTGGGTCTGGAGTTGCATGTAGGCCAGACCAGGTAGGAATGGCAGTTTCCTTCCCTAAAGGGTATTCCTGAACTAGATGGGTTTTTCCTGACAATTGACAATGGCTTTAATGGTCATCATTAGACTCTTAATTCCAGATTTGTTTTGACATCAAATTATACCATCTGCCATGGCAGGATTCGAATCTGGGTCCCCAGAGTAGTACCTGTCTCTCCGGATTAACAGCCCAGTCATAATACCACTCAGCCATCGCCTCCTCCAAAGACTAGTTGAGAAGGAGAGTCCTTCACAGTAACCTCAGCCAGTGTGGGAATTCATCCCACGCCTTTATAAAAGAGGTGTCAAGCCTATTGATCGCTTGGTCAAAGGCAGAAGGTTTAGGACTCCTTTACATTATTCATGAACAGGATGAGGACCTTGCTGGCTAGACAGCATTTATTGCCCATTCCTAATTGCCCAGAGGGGTGTCTGCAGTCAACCACATTGCTGTGGGTCTGGAGTCACATAGAGGCCAGATCAGGTAAGGATGGCAGTTTCCTTCCCTAAAGGGCATTAGTGAACCAGATGGGGTTTTCCTGACAATCGATTTATGGTCATTGTTAG
The DNA here is from genome assembly GCF_021869965.1 of Rhincodon typus. Lineage (NCBI taxonomy): Eukaryota > Metazoa > Chordata > Chondrichthyes > Orectolobiformes > Rhincodontidae > Rhincodon > Rhincodon typus. The sequence continues at coordinate 8,682,872 of NC_063339.1, read as the reverse complement.
ATTCTTCATTCTAGATATTTTATTGAATTAAATTCCACCACCTGCTATGGCGGGATTTGAACCCAGGTCCCCAGAATGTTATCTGGGTGCTCTGGATTAACAGTCCAGCGATAATACCACTAGGCCACAGGATGCTGTCAACCTGCTCAAAGGTCATCAGCAGCACTGGCATTCATTTCAATGAATCATAGAGTCATATCTTATGGAAGAGGCTGTTACAGACACAGGAGGACAGTTACACTCATTTAGGTCAGTAAGGAGCATTCTATCATGCTCCTGTCTTGGCTTGAACATGACGAAGGTGTCCGAGATGATGAAAACCAAAATAAACTAATCACTAATAAACCCAATGAGAAACTTAGAGAAACCTCTTTTCCCAAAGTGTGGTTGGGGATTGAACTTGCTACCACAAGCAAATAGTTAAAGAAAATATCAGAGATGTATTTAGGGGGAAGTTATGTCAAGACATGAAGCAGGAGGTAACAGAAATATCTGCTGAAGGGGATGGCTAAACATTCAGGTCTATGTAGGCCTAGAATACTGTGGCAGACCAGAGCAAGCGGGCACTGTCCCACAGTGGGCTGAGTCCAGTGGCAGACTGGAGCAGACATGGGCTGAGGCCCACAGAGGACCGGACCGAGCACAGTCCAAGTCCCACGGAGGACGGGAGAGAGCATGGGCCAGGTCCTGTGGCAGAACCAGCAGAGGCAGTGTGGTCTTGTGCTCTGGGGCCTGCAGGCACGCACCCGTGATCCCCAGAACACTGCGAGAAGTAAGTCCTGGAACAGCATGTGATCTGGGAGCCGGGAGCAGCACATGGGAAGTAGCCCCGGGAGCAGCACATGGAAAATAACCCCACAGCAGCACATGGGAAGTAGCCCACAGCAGCACATGGGAAGTAGCCCTGGGAGCAGCACATGGGAAGTAGCCCCGGAACAGCACACGGGAAGTAGCCCCGGAACAGCACATGGGCAGTCGCCCCAGAACAGCACATGGGAAGTAGCCCCGGAACAGCACATGGGAAGTAGCCCCGGGAGCAACACATGGGAAATAGCCCCGGAACAGCACACGGGAAGTGGCCCCGGAACAGCACACGGGAAGTGGCCCCGGAACAGCATGCAGTCAGCGAGTCCTGGACAGAGACCAGTGTGAGGGGACAATCCTTACCGTAGAACTGACCCTAGAACACCGCAATGTTTTCCCCTTACTGTTTTCCTATATTTAAATTATTTTCAACTCTGTAATTAAGCAACTACTTCTATTCCTCTACTGTATCCAAGAAGGAGGTTCTTGTTGCTAAGATGTCGTCACAAGAAGGCAGACTTTGTAAAAGCTTTTCACTGTACTCCTACAATAAAAGTAATTGTAGCAGTAATTGTAATTGTACAGTGTACAGCTTTAGGTTCCTTACTTAAAGAGGGATATACAGTTCAACCCAAGCCCACGTGACCCTAACCGTGCTTTGTCCCTGTACTTATCATGGCAACCCACCCAGATGCAGATCTCAGGATTCCGGATGAGAATGAATAACTTTTGAAAAACCTAACCATCTTTTGCTGAGTTCAGATTGAAAATACAATTTCATTCCTAAGAAAAATATTTACTGGCGTTTGACTCCCTTCGACTGCATGATCCCTTCTAATAGCAAACATTGGGACTCCTGAGATAGTAGGGACTGCAGATGCTGGAGAATCCGAGACAACAAGGTGCAGGGCTGGATGAACACAGCAGGCCAAGCAGCATCATAGGAGCAGGAAGGCTGACGTTTCGGGCCTAGACCCTTCATCAGAAATGGGGGAGGGGAAGGGGGTTCTGAAATAAATAGGGAGAGAGGGGGAGGCGGATAGAAGATGGATACAGGAGAAGATAGGTGGAGAGGAGACAGACAGGTCAAAGAGGCGGGGATGGAGCCAGTAAAGGTGAGTGTAGGTGGGGAGGTAGGGAGGAGATAGGTCAGTCCAGGGAGGACGGACAGGTCAAGGGGGCGAGATGAGGTTAATTTCCCCTTCCCCTACCGCATCCCAAAACCCTCGCTCGTCCCCGCCTCCCTAACCTGTCCTTCCTCCCACCTATCCCCTCCTCCCACTCAAGCCCCACCCCCATCTCCTACCGACTAACCTCATCCCACCCCCTTGACCTGTTCGTCCTCCCTGGACTGACCTATCCCCTCCCCAACTCCTCACCTACACTCACTTTTACTGGCTCCATCCCCGCCTCTTTGACCTGTCTGTTTCCTCTCCACCTATCTTCTCCTCTATCCATCTTCTATCCGCCTCCCCCTCTCTCCCTATTTATTTCAGAACTCCCTTCCCCTCCCTCATTTCTGATGAAGGGTCTGGGCCCGAAACGTCAGCCTTCCTGCTCCTCTGATGCTGCTTGACCTATTGGGACTCCTGATCCCATTTCAAGGAATCCATAACCACTTGAAGCTGTTAATCAGCCTGTGAAATGGCAGGATCACTGCTATGATAATGAAAGATTGTAAAATCAGTCATGAAGCCAGACTGCAATATTGGTCACCCCCTCATCCATCAGTGTCATAGAAGGGACCATCCTTGTGAAAATCCAGGTGACTGATTCTCCTGAGGGCAGAGTCTGGAATTAGTGCACAATAAGTTCAAAATTAGGTGTCTCCAGGTGAGGATGGTGATGAGGAGAAATTTCTTCTTCCAAAGAGTCATTAGTCTTTGGAATTCACTTCCCTAAAGTACAGTGGAGGCTGAATGAAACATATTCAGTGTCATTGAACGTATTCAAGAATGAGTTAGACAGATTCTCGATAGACAATGAAACCCAGAGTTCTGCAGGACAGACAGGAAAGTAGTGTTGAAGTCACAATCTGATCAGCCATGATCCTATTAAATGCAATGTTAGTTGGTAAAGTGTAAATTCAATTAATAAACATGAAATATAAAGTTAGCCTTTGGTGACCATGGTCATCCAGGAAGGTAGTGGCTTGGTGGTAACATCATTGCACTAGTAATCCAGTTAACGCCAGGCTAATATTCTAGATTTAAATTCCATTGCAGTAGACAGTGAAATTTGAATTCAGTAGAAAGCTAGAAGTAAAAAGTTAGCAAATGATGACCACATAACCATTGTCAACTTTCATAGAAGCCCATCCTGTTCATTCGTGCCCTTTAGGGAGGGGTACGTGCCATCCTTACCTGGTCTGGAGTACATGTGACTCCAGACCCACAACAACATGGTTGACTCTTAACTGCCCTCTGAAATGGCCAAGCAAGCCACTCAGTTCCGAGGCAATTAGGGATGAGCAATAAATGCTGGTTTTACCAAAGAATAAATTGGATGCTGGCCTTGCCAAAGACTAAATAGGAAAAAGTCAGTAAAAGTAAGTTTGTGTGTAGGGGGAGGGCAAGGGCTGCTTGAATATCCAGGGTCGGGAGACTATGAGAAAACAATTGCTTACAAGGTTGAGGTAGTGACATGGATTTAATTTCCAATTGGGCAGCTGGTACAATGCAGACTGTTACTGAAATGTTCTTTTCGAACAAGCTTCCCAACATTGCACAGGGAGCTAATCTTTTTGGGTTGAGTGACATTTGTAATCCAAACCATTTGATAGCAGCAACTAGACTCAAGCTGCCTGTGAAGTGCTGCCCACTTTAACAATGAAACCTTGACTCCAATATAGTGCAGTGACAGTGAAAACAAACTTTGTATTTCACCAATGTTACTGGATAAGTTTTCTCTTTCATTTTTAAATCCACTCTTCTTTTATCTTTGTCATTGAACATTCAATTTAATTCTAGATTGATGCTTCCCAAACTTGTTTCCCACCATGACCCTATTTCAAGGTTTGGACACTGCCAGGACCTCTGAGTGAGCTATGGGAAGAGAAGGCAAAGATTTATTAGGGCTAAGGTCCTGCGAGGGGGAAGGGACATTGTCCTTGGAGGTCATGACCCTGAATCTTTAGCTCACAACCCCACTTAGATTCCTGATACCCACTTTGGCAAGGTCTGCTCCAGAAGGTGGCAGTTAGTTGCTGTTCAGAATTTTTTAAAATATATTTGTTGAAGGGAATGTGGGCATTCTCTGCTCATCCTTAGTTGCACTTTGAGCTGTGATTGGCTAATTAGAGGCCATTCAGAGAGCAGCTTAGGGTATAGCCCATTGTTAATATGGGCGCCATGACCCACCAAGTCTCTCACGGGACATCTACAACAAACACTGTTTCCTTTTCGGAGTTTATTGGAGAAATTGGAGTGTTCTGCACTTATTCCTTGCCACTGTGGAAAGACAAAAAGGAATGACTGCCAATGAGGAGCATCTATGGCAACCTCAGGGAAGCTTCAAGCACTTAGAGTCATAGAGACGTACAGCAACTTGTTCATGCTGACCAGGTTTCCTAAATTAATCTAGTCCCATTTGCCAGCATTTGGCCCATATCCCTGTAAACCCTTCCTATTCATGTACCCATCCAGATGCCTTTTAAATGTTGTAATTGTACCAGCCTCCACCACTTCCTCTGGCAGCTTATTCCATTCATGCACCACCCTCTGTGTGAAAAAGTTGCCTTTAAGGTCCCTTTTAAATCTTTCCCCTCTCACCTTAAACCTATTATGCCCTGTAGTTTTGGACCTCCCTACCCTGGGAAAAAGATCTTGACTATTCACACTGTCCTTGCCTCTCATGATTTTATGAACCTCTATAAGGTCACTCCTCAGCCTCTGACACTCCAGGGAAAATAACCTCAGCCTATTCAGCCTTTCCCTGTAGCTCAAAGCCTCCAAACCTGGCAACATCCTTGTAAATCTTTTCTGAACCCTTTCAAGTTTAACCTGATTTTTCAAAATGCTGTAGATTATAGGAAACCCAACAGCCAAACTACACATAGCAAGATCCCACTTACCATAATTTGATAATGATCAGCAAATCTATTTTTTTTAAGGTGTTGGTTGGAGATAAACACTGGCTAGTCCACAAGGAAGAATTTCTCAAATAAAAATAGAATACTGCAGGTGCTGGAAATCTGAAACAAACACAGTGAGTGTCAAAGAAACTCAGCAGGTCTGTCAAGCGGAGAGATAAACGAAGTCAACGTTTTGAGTCCAGTATGATTCTTTGTCACAACACTTCCATCCTGGAGTACTTATACCGGACTCCAAGCATTAATTCTGTTTCTCTTGCTCCACATATACTGCCAGACTTTGCTGAATTGCTCTAGTATTCTCTGTGTTGTTAGGGAGAATTTCTTCCTGCTGTTCTTCCAAATACTGCAATGGGATATTGTACATCCACCTCAGAGGATAGATGGGGAATTTTTTTTAATATCTCATCCAAAAGGCAGCACTTCTAACAGTGCAGCACTCCTTCGGCACTGCACGACACTTGGGTGTTAACCCAACTCAAGCATCTGTATTGGGCACTGAATCCATGACCTTCTGATTCAGAAGGTACTGAATCATTCTGAGGTGTGATGGGTATCAGTTGCTCTCTGTTCGACTTGGCAGAGCTAAGACATCCCCTCACTGTGATAAAAACAGAAGTTGCTGGAAAAACTCAGCAGGTGAAGGCAGCATCTGTGAAGGAAAAAATCCAGAGTTAATGTTTAGGGTCCGGTTACCCTTCCTCAGAACTCACTGTGAGCCTGAATGGACTGTTCAACTGCCTCAGCATCACAGATGCTGCCCTTGTCAGGTGTCCACATGTCTTTCGAGAAGGGAATGGATGGTTCGAGTTCTAAGGAGAGGCTGGATAGGCTGGGACTTCTTTTCACTGGAGCGTAGGAGGTTTATAAAGTCATGAAGGGTATAGATAAGATGAATAGCAAAAGTCTTTCCCCAAAGGTGGGGGAGTTCAAAACCAAGGAGCATTTTTTAAGGTGAGAGGAGAAAGATTTAAAATGGACATGAAGGTAATTTTTTTACACAGAGAATGTTTCGTGTTTGGAATGAACTTCCAGAGGAAGTGGTAGATGTGGGTGCAGTTACAATGTTTAAAAGACATTTAGATAAGTACATGACGAAGAAATGTTTGGATGGATATGGACCAAGCGCAGATAGATGGGATTAGTTCAGCTTGGGATTAAGGTCAATGTGGACTTGTTGGATGAAGGGTCTGTTTCCATGCTGTATGATTGGATATCATCCTCAAGAAGCAGTAAAAAGTGAGAGGGTTTGTATCAATTTGAGTTTGGGATAACTGGGAGGAGGAAGTAGACAAATGGCCAATGGTTTGTCATTTGAAATATAGAAGCACAGAGGTTAGGAGCAGGAGGAGGCCATTCAGCCCTTCAGGCCTGCTCCACCATTCTTCTCGATCATGGCTGATCATCCTACTCAATAGTCTAATCCTGCTTTGTCCCCGTAACCTTTGATCCTATTTGCCCCAAGTGCTATATCCAGCCACCTCTTGAATACATTCAATGTTTTGGCATCAACTACTTCCTGTGTTAATGAATTCCACAGGTTCACCACTCTTTGGGTGAAGAAATTTCTCCTCATCTCTGTCCTAAATCGACTACCCCGAATCCTCATACTGTATCATGATGGAGACAATCTCAGATTGGAAAACTTAGAAATGCCATTGTGAAGTTCTTTCCAAGAAACAGTTGAAGAAACTTATGTAGTCGTAAGAATTCAGAATCAGAGCTGTTCATGCTTTTAAAGCAATGAATCCATCTCAATTCATCCCAGACTCCCTCTTCTGGTATATGAGTGTGATACATAGATAAAATGCACAAGGCTACATTTGTTGACACCCAGGAGCATGTTGATTAGCAATTAAATCTGGGGATTAAGCTGAAATAAGGAGTGATAAAAACTTAACAAACCCTGAAAAATTGAAAAGGGAAATTTGTATTAGTGAAGAGAAATAAAACTATTAAATAAAGTAGGCTTTTTCTAAGTTATTAAAAATTAACTTGATATTGTGCATGCACATTTTTAAAAAAAATCAGAGATAAGCATGCACAGTCAAGCTTTATCACTTGGTGGTTGGTCTCAGCAGACAATTTCAATGCACTTTTTAATGCAGTACTTCAAGGCTGATGTATTCAGGGTGATGGTTACAGAAAGTTTCCTGGTTTACTCCAGGATTGAAGTGTATTAGGTATAAGGAGAGGTTGTTCAAACTTGGATTTTTTGCACCAGACTGTATTAGGCTGAGGGGCAACCTGATAGAAGTTTATAAAACTATGAGAGGCATGGATAGTCTGAGTCTTCTTTTCCCAGGTGGAAATGTCAAATACTCGGGACGTAGGTTTAAGGTGAGAAGGGGCAAGTTAGAAGGAAATCATAGAATCAAAAAGGGGCCATTTGGCCCATCAAGTCTGCACTGACCTTCTGAAGAGCCAGCCCCACACCTCGTCCCCATAACCTCCGCATTTCCCATGACTAATCCATCTAGCCTGCACATCCTTGGACATTACGGGGTAATTTAGCCAATTCACCTAGCCTGTACATCTTTGGACTGTGAGAGGATAGAGTTTTTAGACAGAGGTGCTTGGAACGCAGTGCTAGTGGAGGTGGTAAAAACAGATGCAATAGCAAAGTTTTAGGAGGCATTTAGACAGATACATGAACAGGCAGGGAAGAGAGGGATATGGACCATGTGGAGGCAGACGGGATTAGTTTAGAATGGTATCATGGTTGGCATGGACACAGTGGGCCGAAGGATTTGTCCCTGTGCTGTCCTATTCTATATATATCAGGCTGGCAGTGTCAGAATCTTTCCTGGTTTGGTCTGTCCCTAACCCAGGAGCACCGAGACCCATTGGAGACAGTCACTTCTGACTGAAATGCAGCCCAGAGATTGTGGTTCTTTCCCAGCCCCCCATGTGACTCTGCTTGATGCAGTTCCCAATGGATACAACAGATGAATGAGTGAGGGATCAATCTGTCCTGACAGCATAACGTTTGTATTTTCCATTAGTCATTGGTCAGCCATGACTCAGTGGATAGCTTCGTGAAGGTTATGACTTCAAATCTTTACTGCGCAAGGTTGAACGTATAATCTAGAGTAGCCTTTCTTCCAGTGTTGAGGACGGTCTGCACTACTGGGGGGACATCTTTTCAATGTGCTGTCAAACCGAGCAGGGATCCTACCCTGACTATTGTAAGGGTTTCATGTGGCCTACTCCTGCTCTTACTCCTTGTGTTCCTGTGCCAGTGCAGGTGACTCCTGGCCAATGCAGCTCCTTCAAGAACCATCTCCAAAAGAAATACATTCTGGTCATTGTTGTTTACCAGGCCCTGCTGTAGCCAAATTGGCTTCCGTTCTTCTGGCATTACAATGGCAAATATGACATCCCATAGACCAAGGCTGGGCTTGAAACCGGGCTAGTAGCTATGTGTGTGTTTTTTTTTCTGTCTAAACTGAAAATTTGCAGCATCACGATGCTGGAAGAAAAGTAAAGCTTACATTTGCATAGTCCTTTTCATGGTGCCATAATATTGCAAAGCTGTCCATAGGTTTAGGGTAAAAGTTCGGCCCAACATCGTGGGCCGAAGGGCCTGTACTGTGCTGTAATGTTCTATGTTCTATGTTCTATCATCAATCAGCTGCTTTTGAACTGTAAATAAATAAAGGCACCACAGTCCTCCCATACCATGGGGCTGCTCTCGGATTGGACAGCAGGAGTGGTTGGTTAGCTGAGTCGGCTGGATAGCTAGTTTGCAAAATAAATTGGTGCCAACAGCATGGGTTCAGTTCCCACACTCACTGAGGTTACTGTGAGTGTCCCACCTTCTAAGCTTTGCCCCTCACCTGAGGTGTAGTGACCCTTAGGCTAAGCCACCCTTCCCCACCCCTCAGTTATCCCTCTCTAATGAAAGAAGAGTCACTACGACAATGGTGACTTTGGAAGTGTAGTGAATGTAGGAAATGCAGCCGCACAGCAAACTTGCAACCACAGTGTGGCTATAAAAAGGGGATCTGCTTTTGTGGTGTTAATTGAGAGATAAGTATTGCCTGAGACATTGTGGAGAGATTCTCCTCCCCCACTTTTCAATGAAAGAGTGTAAGGGCATGATTTGCACCCATCCACACAGTGTGATGGGACTCAGTTGAAGGCCTCATGTGAAAGACTGCCTCACCGGGAGTGCCAGGCTAACCCAGGAGTGCCACCTGAACATAGAGCCTCCTGATGAGGACACAGGACTACAGCCCACTCAGTCACAAGTGATAGCAAGCCAACAATAAAAGAGAAACAAAGCTTGGAAGAGAGAATTGGCAGAAATCGGATCGTAGAATTATGGAATAAAAACCGAACGGATGCTGTAAATCAGGAACAAAAACTGAAGTTGCTGGAAAAGCTCAGCAGGTCTGGCAGCATCTGTGAAGAAAAAATCAGAGTTGACGTTTTGGGTCCAGTGACCCTTCCTCAGAACTGATGGTGGCTGGGAAAACATCGTTTATATGCAGAGAATAGGGAGGGGATGTTGGGTAGGGAGTAAATGATAGGATAGGTAGAATTGTGGAATTATGAGCTATAACTGCACAGGATTTCACTGTTAGTCCATGCCTACAGCAATCTAGTTCATCTGTCCCCTCTCTATCCCAGTATGTTTGCTCCTTCAGGTATTTATTCAATTGATTGATAAGACTGTTATTGAATGTACATCCATCACCCAATCTGGACAGGCTATTCAAAATCTAATATTTTGTTGCATGAGGAAGTTTTTTTCTTGTGTTACCTCTGTTCATTTCCAATTAATCATTTTAACTCTGTGACCTCGGGTTGTTTATTTTTTATTCATTCACGAGATGTGGGAGTCGCTGGCTGGCCTGTATTTATTCCCCATCCCTAGCTTCCACTGAAGTGGTGATGAGCTGTTTCCTTGGACACAAAGCCATAACATATAGGAGCAGAATTAGGCCATTTGGCCCATCAATGCTGCTCCACCATTTAATCGTGGCTGATATTTTTCTCAACCCATTCTCCAGCCTTCTCCCCGTATGCCTCAAGCTCCTTACTAACCAAGATCCTATCGATCTCTGTCATTAATGCACTCAATGACTAGGCCTCTGCAACAATGAATTCCACAGATTAGCCACCCTCTGGCTGAAGAAATTCCTCCTCATCTCAGTTCTAAAGGGTCGTCCCTTCACTCTGAGGCTGTGCCTTAGGTCCCAGTCTTTCCTTTCAGTGGAAACGTCTTCTCCACAGCCACCCTATCCAGGCCTTTCAGTATTCTGTAACTTTCAATCAAAATCCTCCCCTTCCTTTTAAACTCCATCGAGTACAGACTCAGAGTCCTCAACTGCTCCTCATAGGCAAGCCCTTTATCCCCAGGATTGTTCTTGTAAACTTCCTCTGGACCCTCTTCAAGTCCAGCACATCTTTCTTTAGATAAGGGCCCAAGTTACTCAACAATACTCTAAATGCGGTCTGACCAGAGCCTTACACAGCCTCAGCAGTACGTCCCTGCTCTTGTATTCCAGCTGTCTTGAAATGATTGCAAAAATAGCATTGCCTTCCTAACTGAAAACTGAATCTGCATTTTAACCTTAGGAGAATCCTGAACTAGGACTCCCAAGTCCCGTTGTATTTCAGATTTCCAAAGCCTTTCTCCATTTAGAAAATAGTTTATGCCTCAATTCTTCCTATCAATGTGCATAACCTCACACTTTCTCACATTGTATTCCAACTGCCACTTCTTTGCTCACTTCCCTGTCCAAGCCCTTCTGCAGCCTTCCCGCTTCCTCAACGCTACCTGTCCCTCCACCTGTCTTTGTGTCATTTACAAACTTAGCAACAACGCCCTCAATTCCTTTGTCCAGATTGTTAATGTATAACGTGAATAGTTGTGGGCCCAACACTGACCCCTGTGCAACTCCACTAGTCACCAGCTGCCATCCTGAAAAGGACCCCTTTCTCCCAACGCTCTGCCTTCTGCCAATCAGCCAATTCTCTATCCATGCCAGTGCCTTGTCCCTAATACCATCATAGCTAGCAGCCTCCTGTGCGGCACCTTATCAAAGGCCTTCTGGAAATCCAAATAGATCACATCCACTGGCTCTCCTTTGTCTAACTTGCTTATTGCCTCCTCAGAGAATTCTAACAGATTTTTCAGGTGTCACCCCCCTTGACGAAGCTGAGCTGAATCAGCCCTATTTTACCGAACACTTCCAAGTACTCTGCAATCTCATCCTCTGAATACCTGCCAACAACTGAGGTTAGGCTAAGCACCCTATAGTTCCTGTCCTCTGCCTCCATATCTTCTTCAATAGAGGTATTACATTAGCCATTTTCCAATCCTGTGGGACCCTTCCTGACTCCAGTGATTCCTGAAAGATTACCACCAATACCTCCACAATCTCCTTAGCTGTCTCCTTCAGAACTCTGAGATGTAGTCCACCTGAACTGGGTGATTTATCCACCTTCAGATCTTTCAGCTTCCCCAGCACCTTCTCTTTAATGATAATAAGAACTGCTGATACTGGAGTCTGAGATAACACAGTGTGGAGCTGGAGGAACACAGCAGGCCAGGCAGCATCAGAGGAGCAGGAAAGCTGACATTTCGGGTCGGGACCCTTCTTCAGTGATCTTTAGTGATGGCTACTACACACATTGCTGCCTCCTGACTCTCTTGAAGTTCTGGGTTTTTTTTTCATAGAACCCCTACAGTGTGGAAACAGGCCGTTCGGCCCAACAAGTCCACACCGATCCTTGGAACATCCCATCCAGACCCATATAACCCACCTAATCTACACATGCCTGAACACTATGGGCAATTTAGCATGGCCAATCCACCTAGCCTGCACATCTTTGGACTGTGGGAGGAAACTGGAGCACCTGGAGGAAACCCACGCAGGCACGGGGAGATTGTGCAAACTCCACACAGACAGTTCCCCGAGGTTGGAATCGAACCCAGGTCCCTGGTGCTGTGAGGCAGCAGTGCTAGCCACTGAGCCACCGTGCTGCCCTAAGCACCATGGTATGCTGCTGGCATCTTCCATCATGAAGACTGATACAAAATGCACATTCAGTTTCTCTGTCATTTCTTTGTGAGACTATGCCAGCCTAATTTTCCAAGCAGTGGTAGCTCCTGAGGTTTAGATAAACTCCAGGCTGGAATTAAGAAGGGAGTTCCTGGATTTTGACCCAGTGACAATGGAGGGGGCAGAGATCATTTTCATCTTGTGAACAAATTTTAAAATAGTCAATTACCCACGGCCAAAGAGTTCAGGTCACGGGACTGTCATTTTCCCTTTCTTAAATTGAGGCCAGTTCCCTAAGGTGGAGATGAACGATTAGACATTCTATATCAGACAGAAGGTCCTCTCTCCCTGCCAGCTGGCTGCTATTTATTTATCAATCAACACACCTAATTACCCAAGATCACCTGATTATCAAGGGGATCAAGGGTTACGGGGAGAAAGCAGGAGAATGGGGTTGAGGAACTTATCAGCCATCATTGAATGGTGGAGCAGACTCGATGGGCCGAATGGCCTAATTTCTGCTCCAGTGTCTTATGGTCTAAGCATTCGGGTCATTATTGGCGATTTCTAAAGAAGGGTCCCAACCCGAAATGTCAACTTTCCTGCTCCTCTGATGCTGCCTGGCCTGCTGTGTTCATCCAGCTCCACACTGTGTTACCTCTGACTCCAGCATCGGCAGTTCTTACTGAGTCATTATTGTGTTGCCATTTGTCTGAGATTACTGCAAGCCAATTGGCCATTGTGTTTCCCACATTACAACAATGGGAGTACTTTGTTGGCTGTTAAATCTTTTGGAGCATTGTGAAAGGCAATTATATGAATAAAAGCTTGTTCTTTCTCTATTTCATATTGTAGGAAGAGTAATATGATATTTTCAGTGACACTTTCTCCCCACTTTTCTCATTACAGGTCACCGATGACCTTATTGTTTCCTCAGCTGAGTGTGCAAGCGATGATGAGGACCTCGATGAGTGTGAGCCCAGCTCAGGTGGGTTAGGTCAGTCCATTTTTGCTTGCTCCTTCTTTCATAAAACATGATTAACTGATAAAAGTCGAACGATAATTGCCAATGGAATCGGATAGCAGAATCCAAGCTTAAGGCATCAGGTCCCATGGACCAGTGTGGGGAAGGGAATTAAGGAGATCTAAAAGACAACATTTTCTGAGTGATGGAACTAAAAAAGGGGAATTTTTTAAAAAAAAGAAAACGGAATAAGTTGTTTGATCCGCGAGTGACAAATTGGAATTGCTGCTCGGATTCCTCTTGGGAGCCTCATCAGAATGAATGAAATATTTATGCTGGGGATAATGAAGATTTCACGTTAATCGTGCTAATTGTTCTCCTGTTCTTCAGTGATAACACACAGACCCATGGGACCTCTAGTGTGGTTAACATGGTATCGTTTTACACTAATTTTGCCGCTGCCAGAGCTGAGCCCAGCTACAGATAGCCGAAATTAGTAATAGATCGGGACCGTGTTAATCTGACTGATGCCCCAAAATGTCTACCGTCAGTCACATGATTGATCGCTTTCCTTTCAATGACCTCCTCCCCTTTCTCTTTTGCTTCCCCAATCCCGGTTACTTTTCCTGTTCACTGACGGAAACATTTTGACTTTCACCGCCAGACAAACTAGTGATATTGAGCTGATTTATTGCAAATACTAGGCTTGTCCTTTTTTTTTCATTTCTCTCTATCTCTCTTAAGGCTTGCCATGGGTTAGGCTATTGCAATAGAGAACAGATATCAAAGAATTTCTGTGTATGATTCTTTTTTAACCTAGAATAATTTTTTCAGGCTTACCTATATATTTAAATATGTGTATATGTACACATATGTACACATATGTACGATTGTACATATTTATATATAAACAATAGCGCAGATATATAAAGAGATATTCAGCAAAAGATTTTTATAGCAAAAATATTTTACTGGGCTCGCATTTGCTTCTTTTTTTAAAAAATATAAACGTATTTGGTACAGGATGATCAAACTCCTCTAAGACCTAAGATTCCCTAAGTTTTCCACATCTTTTTAATTTAATTTTTGGGGAATTTTTTTTTGGAAAAAAGTATTTTTTAAGGAAAAGACAGATATCAGCAGTCCCTCACCATCAAATCATACGTTTACACAGAAATTCACTCCCTCATTTCTAACCCCAGCATCAGCAAACTTGAACAGCTGCACGCAGTGTCGTTTTTCACTGTTAATGCATGCCCGGTTTTAGTTCAGTTTATGTTGTCGTTAAGCAACAGTTATAGCTGGCATTATTTGCTCCCACACTTCATCATGCACCGCATGTAATTTTGGTGGTATGACAAAATTTGTATATATATACATATATATATGCACATTATACATATATATATCATATCTTCATATATATTTTGTAAAAAGAATCAGAATTTTGAATTTTTTGGAAGCAGTTTCTTTTTCATTTTTAATAATTAAGCTTTTTTTTTCAATTGAATTTTTTAATGCAAAAAAAGTACATTTTTTGTTTTCCTTTTAGAGGCAACAAAATCCTTTCTTGCCATCGAACTCGGCAGAATGGGTGGTGACTACTGCCCTAGGCTGCCAAAGAAAGTTGTGTATGAAAGACTAAAAATTGAATTAAGTAGAAGGTTGATAAACAATCACTCTCCGCCCCCGTCTCTTCCCCTTCCCACTCTTTACCTCTTCCTCGCTGTCACTGCTCTGTCTAGCCTCGATGTTTATCTCTATTCCCTCCAAATATCTTTATTTGTGCGGAATAACAACTTACTTTCTGTTAAAGAGAATGCAGATGGCATAAAAAGAATTTTATTGTCAGGAAGCATTGTTACTTGCCAAACAATTACAAATTCATGTTTAATCTCGTGAAAAAAAAAATTCATCGTTGGCACATCGTAGCAGTAGTTCCTTTGCCGAAACCAAAACCCCATCCTATTCATAACTCTGCAATCAGTGCATGGACTGTGATAGGGGCCATTGCTGTAACTCATAGCGAGCTGTTGGGTGTCAGTCATACAGCCTGCTGTGTTTGCTCGGAAAATGGTTTGTTTTTTTTGGTGTCTGTGTGGTCACGGCCCAGTAGTTGCCGCCTATCCACCTGCTCCTGTTTATTTTAAATTCCCAATCGGGAAAATAGTGATGTCCCTGGTTTGTTTCTGTGGTTTTTACTGTTCTCGATGTTGTGACGTCATGTGATTCTGTTCTCTGTTTTTGTAGAAATTTGTTAAAACTTTCCCCCTCTTCTTGCCCCAGACCCTGCAATCCTACCTTGTCCCCTTTCCCAAGTCTTTCTTCGAGAGAAAAGTAAATTCCCAAAAGAGCAACAGGCAAAGAAAAAGCTTTGTTTTTGGAAAGTGGCTGCACTTGTTTTGTGACTACTTTTCCAACCTTTCAACTCTTCCCAATTGGAAAAAGCTCTAGATGTCAATGCTACCAGATGCTGTACTGTGATAAATTGGCACATGTATGACGATGGAAATCGAAAAGTGGCAGGCTAATGCCCTTACTCTCTGCGCGCTACCAGATTTTGGGAATGCTAGAAACTCGTAGCTGCATTTATGTGAAGTTGTATCTCTGTTTCAGCTCTGTAACTTCACACTGCAATGTTCTTGAGTAGCAGACAGAATAATTTCACTGCTATTTGTTAGTCTGCCTGTAAGTAGCGTATCTCAAAATCTAATGGATGTATTTCAACAAAAGTTGGCACGTAGATAGGATATGGCTCAGGGAAAAATCAGTTAGTCTTTGTGGAACATGCAGATCTAGATGCTGGAACTTTTTAAAGAATTCTTTAAGATAAGGAGATAGGACAATTTGATGTTTTCTTTGGATATTTTATTTTGTTTAAAACGTGCTTGTTTTAGAATTTTGTGGATTGCGCCAGCTGTTAATGTGGAATTTTCAAAATGTAAGCAGAGTTTTCAGAGGAGATTGTTGGACATAAGCCTCATTGAAGCCTCCTCAGTGAGATGGAAGTTCTTCGTAAAATGACATTTTTTGTCCCAGATGTTTGTTTGCAAAGCACTCAACCAAGCAGGGCATCTTGAGGGAAGAGTTGGAAGAGTTGTATAATCGTAATAATGTTAACAAATGTTAATATTGTGTTAGCATGTTATGGTGATGGCATGAGGTCTACATAGTGCACTCTCACTTGTTAAGTTTTGCAGTAGGAGTTGGTGGGAGTTTGAGGGGAATGTAATTACCACTGATTTGATTTGAGACTGGTAAAACTGGATTTTTACTTCCTTCACTCATGTCTGTGGGCATCGCCGGCTAGACCAGTATTTATTGGCCATCCTTAATGGCCCAGAGGCTGTTGCTGTGAGTCTGGAGTCATATGTAGACCAGACTGGGTAAGGACACGAGTGAACCAGATGGGATTTCATGATAATTGACAGGGGTCATCTTGTCATCATTAGACTTTTAATTCCTGTTTTTTTTTTTAATTTTTTTTTTGAATTATTGTGGCTTGAACTATTGAATTCAAATTTTACTATCTGCCATGGTAGGATTCGAACCCAGACCTCCAGAACATTACTGAGTCACTGAATCTCCTAACAATATCACTTAGGTTATTGCTCCCCTTTTGGGAGAATGCAGGAAAGAGTGCTTATGTGATGATTAGTTTCAATTGGTTGTGGCACCTTAAGTATAGCCTGGTGAAAAAGATAGAAAATCTGCAGCCCCTTTCACAACCTCTGGATGCCTTAAAACCAACGGAGCATGTTTGATGCATGGTTATTGTTGTAATGTGGGAAACAGACATAGCTGTTGGGACTGAGATAAGTTTAAAAGGAGCTTGACCATTTTCGTTGGGATGAGCTGAGTGCCCTACATCTGACTGCATATTCCATGTAATTTTGTGTATCAGACTGGCTCTGATCCAAGAGCCCCCAGCCATGACAATGGAGGCTCAGACTGTACCTTTCCCAGAGTAAAGATTGTGAGCAAACATCTCCTCAAAATGATAGTGGCCTTAATTGAACACCTAGGGCTCACCATTACCTTGAATGGAAAATATAAATGGAAGACAGAAAATAATTATTGACTCAGAGTCTTTTTCTCTAGAGGCAGCCACATACAAGTGGGAGAAAGAAATCCAATGATACAGAAACAGGCTATTCAGCCCATTATGTTTATGCCAGTTTTATGCTCCACATGAACCTCCTTCTTCATTTCTCCCAATCAATATATTCTCCCTATTCCTTTCTCTCCCGTATGTTTAATTAGCTTCTTCTTGAGTACTAAATGCATCAACCAGTACCATGTGTAGTAGGTTCCACATTCTAACCACTCTGTCAGAATATGAGGTTCTCTTGCACTCCCTGCTTTGATTTATTTGAGTCTCTGGTATTTATGATCCTCAGTTCTAGTCATGGAGTCATAGAGTCTTACAGCATGGAAACAGACCCTTCAGTCCAACCAGTCCACGCTGACCATAATCCCGAACTAAACTAGTCCCACCTGCCTGCGCTTGGCCCATATCCCTCCAAACGTTTCTTGTTCATGTACTTATCTAAATGTCTTTTAAACATTATAACTGTACCCACATCCACCACTTCCTCCAGAAGTTTATTCCACATACGAACCACTCTCTGTGTAAAAAAATTGCCTTTCATGTCTTGTTTAAATCGTTCTCCTCTCACCTTAAAAATATGCCCCCTAGCCTTAAAATCCCCAACCCTAGGGAAAAGACACCTGCCATTCACCTGCTCTATACTCCTCATTATTTTATAAACCTCTATAAGGTCACCTCTCAACCCCCTAGTCTCCAGAGAAGAAAAGTCCCAGCCTATTCAGCCTTTCTTTATAATTCAAACTCTATATCAAGCATGCAAAAGGTAAGAAATAAAAAAAAATCAAACGTATAAACCCATTGCAGTCAGAAATATCATCTCATGCCTAGTCTGATGGAGTGAGAGGCAGAGGAGTGGGAGCATGAAGCCATTCTGAAGCCATTTGCTAAAGTAAGAAGGCACTAATACAAGATATAATGATAGAATGCAGCATTACAGGTGTCTGTCTCTGTGCTAACCAGTGCTGAGTATCCCTGAAGTCTCTTCTTATGTTTGCTCAAGATTCTCAATCAATGAGTTCCCTCCAGCGTGTATATCCTTATATTTAATAATTCAGTTGGACATAACATTAACAGGCAGGAGACTCGTATGGGGAATAAATACAGGCTGAATGGGCTGTTTCTGTAGTGTACATTCTGTGCTGACTAAAGTATGTCCTCTAGCCACTCGGTCATGCTGTGGTTTTACAGAATCAGACGAGAATGAATTGGGTCACTGAATGTTGCTCGTTAATTGGTCTGTATATCAACAAACAATTTGGATGCTGGAGTTAATTTGTGTTGGAGAAGTAAGTGTGAAACTACATGGTATTCCACCTGAAAAGACGACTGATGTCCCTCATCTTTACTTGTTAAATATATAACTATTCACTCCCCTTCTGTCCTGGGGGAGACAACACAGCCACCAGCTCATTGTAGCAGCCAAATAACAGGGAGAGAGCGATTGGCTGGTTGATACACCCTCTTATTTGTGTTGAGAGCTCTGCTGCGCTGGGGTGTTCTTCTGAGATGCTCTCACTTATTTTCCTTTAACTTTGTGTTTCATTCTGATTCATTCTCCCCTTCCCCAGACTTGATGACTGCCTCTTGCAATTTGATTATCGTGAACAGTTTTTCAGTCGGTAATTAGGGCAAATCTCACTCCCAAAAACACCAGAAAACAACATAAGTAAGCTCCTTTGTACTTTCATTAAGCATAGAGCCACAGAAAACAGAGACAGCAGTAGGCCATTCAGTCTGCTCCACCACTCAATATGATCATAGATGATCATCCAACTCAGTCCCCTGTCCCTGCTTTCTCCCCATACCCTTTGATCCCTTCAGCCCAAGGAGCTATCTCTAACTCCATCTTGAAAACATTCAACGTTTTAGCCTCAAACACTTGCTGTGACAGAGAATTCCATAGGCTCACCACTCTCTGGCTGAAGAAGTTTCTCCTCATCTCAGTCCTAAATGACCAATCCTGTATCCTTAGACTGTCACCCCTGGTTCTGGATTCTCTGGTTATTGGGAACATACTTCCTGCATTTACCCTGTCTAGCCCTGTTAGAATGTTAATGATTTCTATCAGATCATTGAAACACTACAGGCCCATCAGGTCTACACCAACCCTCTGAAAAGCATCCCTCCCAGACCCAGCAACCCACCTATCCCTGGTATCTCGTATTTCCCATGGCTGACCCACCTAACGTGCACATCTTTGGACTATGGGAGGAAACCCACACAGACACGGGGAGAATGTGCACATTCTACTCATGCAGTGACTCAAGGCTGGAGTCGAACCTGGGTCCCTGGCGTTGTCAGGCAGCTGCGCTGACAACTGAGCCACCGTGCCACCCTTATTTCCCCTCATTCTTCTAAATTCCAATGAACATAGTCCTAACCGATTCAGTCTTTCCCATAAGTCAATCTGCCATTCCAATATGGCTCAAATCCAGTATTAAATCAAAATCTAGTCTTGCTATACCCAGCTCCCATTGGACAAAGTTATCAAGACAGTCAGTTGAATGATGGAAGTGGATGAATACAGCAGATTTTTGCCTGCTAATCTTTGGAGATCAGTGAATGTGTTGTAATGGAGATTTTGCTCCATTGTTTCAATTGACAGTGGAGGTTTTTATTTCTTTATTCATGGGCCTGTGCATATTGTGTTTAGGCCAGCATTGATTCCCGATACTTAATAGCAGTTAACAGTCAACATATAGGGCAGACCAGAACGGAAGGCCGATTTCCTGTCCTGAAGGACAGTGGTGAACCAAATGGAGCTTTTTTTTTTAAAATGACATCCATCAGTGATTACTTGGTCACCATCAGGCTAGCATTTTTTTGGAATTCAAATTTCACCATCTGATATTTGTGGGATTCAGACAGCTATCCCCAGAACATTAGCCTAAAGTTCTGGATTTTGAGTTCAGTTACATTACCACCACCTCCTTCTCTTCCCGTATAAATAAGGGTACTTCGGAGAACTGACTCCTGAAAATTGGCTGATTCCTAGAATGAAAGGGTTGTCTTGTGAGGAAAGGTTGAGTAGATTGGGCCTGTACACATTTGGAACTTAGAATCTTGCATGTTTCAATGAATTTCCAAGGCACCTCAACGGAGTGAATGCTGAGATGGTGTTCCCCTTGCGGGGAAATCTAAAATCTAGAACCGAAGGCATGGTTTCAAGATAAACGAGGAAGATAGGGAGGTATTTCTTCTCTCAGAATGTCAACAGGTCTTTGGAATTCTCTATCCCACTTATCCCATTCCAACATCTATCCCATTTACAGGCACAGTCCATTCAGTGCTTCAAGTCTTCTACTATCATCCTAACAAAGATGGCTGCCACCTGGTTATGGGCCTAAAATCCCTCAGATCAGAAATTGAGGATGAGATGCGCAATGCCCACCAGTTTGCAGGTTATTCCACACATTTGCCCTGCTGAACACGCAGTTTGCTTCTGTTTTAGAGAACTCAGAAATAACTGAGCTGTCCTGTTCATCATGTCTACAGGAAGTCCCCACTGGACCATTCAGTCAAAACCCTCAGTGACAAAATGTATCCTACCTCTCAACATGCCTCAGTCCACTCAACTTCCTTTTAATTCACTTGTTGCTCCTGAAAGAGAAATTCAATAGCAATGAATGTCCCTGAGTTAATATTAACCGTATTTATATTCATTTCATATTCAGATGTGATTCCTCTAATGATGAACACATTTCTCTGATAGATTCTTGAATTTTAAGTGTGCCCAGATGCAAAACTTGCTGAATTTTCAACCTTTTTAGATTGATTGGGAAAATTGACATTTTTTCAGCTTTCAAGTTGATTAATTCAAGGTTCCTATCTTTTTCGGTTGAAATCAAATCAGTCCATTGAAATAATAGTCATTAAAGACAGGGAGATTGAGTACTTGAATAAGTGTGAGCTGATTAGGGAACACCAGTCCGACAGAACATCCAGCATCTTGTTGGATTTTCTGAGGACGTCATTAATCAGGAGTATCCATGGATGCTATCTATATGGAGTTATCAATGAGGTTCCATACAGAAGGGTATTGGCAGAGTGCATTACAATGGAGATAGCCTTTTAATGGAGATTGGAAGTTGGTGCAAGTTCAAAGAAACCATGTAGGATTAATGGGCAGGCACTCTGACTGTAATGATGTGACAAGTGGCATTCCCTAGGGATGTGAAAAGGCCTCAATCATTCACAATTTAATCCCATGATTTCGGTGAAGGAATATAGTTCATACAACTTACAGACAAGATAAATTGTAAATCTGACGCAGATCACATTAAATGAGAAGAGGCAGTCGGTAATAAAGATTAAAGTAGTCCTAATTTTTAAATAGGCTTTCATCGGGTCTGAGCATCACTGACAGAGACAGCATTTGTTGTACATCCCTTTCACCTGGTTGGCTTCCTGAGCTATTTCAGTGAGCAGTCAAGAGTGAAACTGGGTCTGGAGTCACATGTGGGTATGACCAGGTAAGGGCAACAGATTTCCAAAGGGCATCAGATAAGTCCTTACAACAACTGATGCAAGTTGTTGTGATCATCATTACTGAGAAGAGTCTTTAATTCCAAATATATTCATTGAATTTATGTAGCGCCATCTGCTATGATTTGGATTTGCCCCATTCTAGTCTGCCTCATTTCAGATCGGCAGGCGCGTGTTTGCGGAGAGCTGACTGCTTCCTGACCTGAGCACCCTCCTCCTCAGTTTGAGGTTCAGGTCCGTGGCCTGAGAGGGCCCCTAGCACCTCACACTGAGGCTAATCATCAACACCCTAACCCCCCTATCAACCCTCAGGACAAATTTCCTCTCCCAGAGCATTGTCAGGCTTTGGAATTATTTTCCGTCGTTGGGTTGTCGAATGCATTCAAGGCTGAGTTAGATAGATTTTTGATCAAAGGGGAAGGGATGGTAAGGGCTACGGGGGAGGGGAGTACAGGCAGGACAATAGAGTTAAGGCTAAATTCAGATCAACCATGATCTTACTGAATGGCAGATTAGTTTACTATGACCTTATGAAAGTGACCTAGTAAACCACTCAGCTGTCAGAGCCACAGTGCTGACCAGACTCCGAGAATAAATGTGAATGGAAAAATATGGTGAGAATTGTTGGAAGAGTTTTATTTGAATACAGCTTTGTGTTGCCTTAGATGTTCCATCATGAAGGATAATGAAATGAGGAGGTGCTTAAGTTGTGCAGAACTTGGGTCAGACAACGTACTGTGGGCAGTACGTTGGCTCAGTGGTTAGCACTGCTGCCCCACAGCGCCAGGGACCTGGGTTTGATTCCACCCTCGGGTGACTGTCTGTGTGGAGTTTGCATATTCTCCCTGTGTCTGCGTGGGTTTCCTCCGGTGCTCCGGTTTCCTCCCACAGTCCAAAGATGTACAGGTTAGGTGGATTGGCCATGCTAAATTGCCCATAGTGTTCAAGGATGGGTCTGGGTGGGCTGCTCTGAGGGTCAGTGTGGACTTGTTGGGCCAAAGGGCCTGTTTCCATACTGTAGGGATTCTATGAGTTCTTGGGGCTGAATCACAGGACCAATAGTTTGACCTTTGAAGGAGTACAATGCAGATTCACTGGAATTATGTGAGGACTGGTTAGCTCAGTTGGCTGGACAGCTGGTTTGCAATGCAGAGTTACACTGCTGTCTCATAGCACCAGAGACCTGGGTTCAATTCCAGCCTCAGGTGACTGTGTGGAATTTGTGTGTTCTCTCCTCGTGTGAGTGGGTTTCTTCTGGATGCTCTAGTTTCCTCCTACAGTCACAAAGATGTACAGGTTAGGTGGATTGGCCATGCTAAATTGCCCATAGTCTCCAGGGATGTGCAGGCTACATGGATTAGCCAAGGGAGATACAGTTTTATTGGGTGGAATGCTGTTCGGAGGGTCAGTGCAGGCTGGATGGGCCAAATAGCCTGCTTCCACACTTTAAATCTGAGATAGATTAATTTTTGTTAAACAGAGGTAATAAAGGATATGATCCAAAGGCAGTTTAGGCCACAGATCAGCCATGATCTCATTGAATGGTGGAACAGTTTCAACAGGCTGAATGGTCTTCTCCTGTTCCTGTGTTCCTATAAAATGCTGTGGAAACGTGAAACTCACTCCCACAAAAGAAGTTTGTGCTTTGGTTGAAGTAGCTCAGTTGGGAGAGTGTCAGATTGAGACCCACGTGTCCCCGGGTTGACAAGGTGCAGGGCTGGAT
>NC_063339.1:8635079-8659279 GCF_021869965.1 Rhincodon typus | reverse complement strand
AGCAGGAAAGCTGACGTTTTGGGCCTGGGGCCTTCTTCAGAAAAGAGTCAGAAGAAGGGTCCAGACCCGAAACATCAGCTTTCCTGCTCCTCTGTTGCTGCCTGGCCTGCTGTGTTCATCCAGCTCCACACAAAGTTCAAAGGAAATGTGTGAGGAAAGTTTTTTACACACAGGGTGGTGTCTGGAACGCGCTGCCGGGGAAGTTGAAGGAACCGATATGATAGCCAAGTTTGAGAGACGTTTAGACAGACACATGAGCAGGCAGAAGGCATTCATTTAGAATAGCATCGTGGTTGGCACAGACATGATGGGCCAAAGGTCCTGCTCTTGTCCTGCACTGTTCTATGTTCTACGTTCTCAGGGGACACTTTCAGGATTAAGATAAAACAAAGAACTGCAGATTCTGGAGATCTGAAGCAGAAATTGCTGGAGAAACTCAACAGATGCTATTTTCTCCTAGAGTGTCAGAGGCTGAGGGGGTGACCTTATAGAGGTTTATAAAATCACGAGGGGCATGGATAGGCTGAAAAGTCAAGGTCTTTTCCCTAGGGTAGGGAGCCCAAAACTAGAGGGCATAGGTTTAAGGTGAGAGGGGAAAGATTTAAAAGGGACCTAACGGGTAACTTTTTCGTACAGAGGGTGGTGCGTGTATGGAATGTGCTGACAGAGGAAGTGGTTGAGGCTGGGATGATTACAACACTGACAAGGTATCTGGATGGGTACATGAATAGGAAGGTTTTAGAGAGATATGAGCCAAATGCTGGCAAATGGGACTAGATTTATTTAGGATATCGGTTTGGCATGGACGAGTTGGATGGAAGCATCTTTCTCTGTGCTGTACAGCTCTATGACTCTAAAGAGTCTGACAGCATCTGTGGAGAGGGAAACAGTTCGGGTCTGGAACTGTTCTGATGAAGGCTTGAAGGCCATCAGCCCTTTGAGCCAGCTGTGGCTGACAAACAGATCATGGCTGTCCATCCCACTATCACCTTCAGAACCGTGGCTTTATAAATAGAAGCAGAGTTTACAAAAGCAAGGGAGGTGCACTAAGCCTTTGTAAAACTCTGGTTTCATCTCAGACCGAGTATTAAGTCCAATTGTGGGTGGCTTCCTTTAGGAAAGACATCAAGACCTTAAAATGGTTTCAGGGATGAGAGAAGTGTAAGTTCTGTGGAGAGACTGGATTGTTTTCCTTACGGTAATGAATATTCAGCCCCACATTCACATTTATGTCCAAAGCTCAACATCTGTGCACAAAATTTGTATATCCGCGATTTTTAACGTATTTTTAAATGATCTCCACACTGGTGAATTTCATCTTTCGCAAGGTTTCTCAGGGATGGAACCCTCACGGATACAGAGGAATAACTGTAATCACATGGTGGAGAGAATGTGGAAATGCTGTCTCTCCAGGAAGGAGGGTCATTAGCCAGAAGAGACAGATCTAAGCGAATTGGTGAAAGATCTAGCGAGGGAGACAAAGAAAAATGTCCTTGAGGCAGCCGGTTGTTATGAGGGAACGCACTGTCTGAGAAGGTGGTGGGAGCAGATTCGATTGTAATTCATGCAAGGGGATGAGATGAAATATTGAGGGGGCAAAATTTGCAGTGAACAAGAGAAAGATGGGACAATGAGTCTGATCCAATGGCTCTTCCAAAGAGTCACCTTCTGTGCTGTATAATTCTTGATATCATCAAGCTGGAGAGGATTCAGAAGAGATTTACCAGGATGTTGCCAGGTATGGAAGGTTTGAGTCATAAAGAGAGGCTGGATAGGCTGGGACTTTTTTCACTGGAGTGTAGAAGGTTGAGAGGTGACTTTGTAGAGGTTTGTAAAAGTATGGGAGGTATAGATACAGTTAATGGTAGTTGTCTTTTCCCGAGTATGGGGACTTTCAAGACGAGGGGGCACATATTTGAAGTGACGAGAGAGATTTAAAAAAAACACGAGGGGCAAATTTTTTACACAGAGGGTGGTTTTTGTGTGTGGAATGACCTTCCTGAGGAAGTGGTGGATGGGGGCACAATTACAACATTTAAAAGACATCTGGATAAATACATGAATAGGAAAGGATATGGGCCAGGAGCAGGCAGGTGGGACTAGTTTAGTTTGGAATTGCGTTCGGCATGGACTGGTTGGACCGAAGGGTCTGTTTCCATGCTGTCTGACTCTATGACTTCCAGTTACTGTGTGGCTTAGTGTAGGAAGAGATTGCAGTGATACGCCAGCTCAAAGTCTAGAGTGTGGAGGCTAGCCATCATGTTTATCACCTGCACTCTGCCTCCCAAGCTTCAAGTTGGAAAGGATTCCTTTGAAACTGGCCAACTCCATGTCGTTCCAATGACAGCTTTTTTAACAACTTTACAGAACCTTTCAGAAAGAAAAGTGTGGCAATTAAGGTCTTTGCTTTGCTGTGACTTCTCTGCATTGGCTTCTGCACAAATGAGATGTCATAAATCTCCAGCACTCCTATGCAATGTCTGAATGTGGAGACAGATTTAATCCATTTCCTTTGAACAGGCCATTGAGTTTGGAAGATCACTAGCTTATTAATAGTGCCCTGATTTACAAGGTAAAAAGATGCCTTACCAAAGTAATAACTTTTCATTTGTCCACTGCATTTGGGTTCGTAAATAACTGCTTCAGTAATTAAAGTGGAGCTATCTTGACAAAGAGAAAGGATGGACAAACGATTCGTCATTCATCATTTCTTACTAGAGACACAGCACGATGATGTGATTGGTTTCAAAAAGTTATTGATCATGAAAGATTAGCCTGCCTCCCTTTTCTCCGTCTGCTTACCTGGCACAGAGAAGGACGGATCCACGTACAGCAACAATAATATGCCATCTCAAAGATTGTTTGTTAAGGCAATGATCTCTCGAAGGTAAAATTCTGTTGGCTGGGAGATTTTGAGATAGATCGCAGGTTCAGAATGCAGATGACATCAACTGTGCAGAAGTGTGAGGTGGTACATTTTTGTACAAAGAACATGAACAGACAGTACAGAATAAAGGGTACAATTCTAAAGGATGTGCAGGGTCAGAGAGAACTGGGAGTCATTTCAATTTCAATAAGTCATTAAAGGTGGCAGAATAGATGGATTCATAGAGCTGTACAGCCCAGAAACAGATCCTTCAGTTCAATTCATCCATGCAGACCAGACATCCTAAAATAATCTAGTCCCATTTACTAGCATTCAGCCCATATTGCTCTAAACCCTTCCTATTCATATACCCATCTTGATGCTTCTTAGAATCCCTTTGGTGTGGATTCAGCCATTTGGCCCATCGAGTCCACACTGACTCTCCGAAGAGCATCACACCCAGACCCTCACCCCTACCCTATCCCTGTAACCCTGCATTTCCCATGGTTAATCCACCTAGCTTGCATGTCCTTGGATATTATGGACAATTTAGCATGGCCAATTCACCCTAACCTGCACATCTTTGGACTGTGGGAGAAAACCCAAACAGACTGAGGCTGGAATTGAACCTAGATCCCTGGTGCTGTGATGCAGCAGTGCTTACTGCTGTGAAAATGTGCCACCCAATTAAATGTTGTAATTGTACCAGTCTCCACCACTTTCTCTGACAGCTCAGTCCACAACGCACTATCCACTGTGTGAAAAAGTTGCTCCTTAGGTCCCTTTTAAATCTTTCCCCTCTAGTTTTGAACTCCCCTACCCTGAGGAAAAGACCCTGACTATTCACTCTACCCAAGTTCCTCATGATTTCATAAACCTCTATAAGATCACCCCTCAGCCTCCGATGCTCCAGGGAAAATAGCCCCAGCCTATTCAGTGTCTCCTATAGCTCAAACCCACCAACCCTGGCAACATCCTCGTAAATCTTTTCTGAACCCTTTCAAGTTTTACAGCATCTTCCCTATAGCAGGGAGACCAGAGACAATTGTTATCCAATTTTTTTTATATAGAATCCCTACAACGTGGAAGCAGGCCCTTCGGCCCAACAAGTCCACACTGACCCTCAGAACATCCCACCCAGACTCATCCCTCTATAACCCACCTAATCTAGGCATCTCTGGACAAGATGGGGCAATTTAGTATGGCCAGTCCACCTAACCTGCACGATTTTGGACTGTGGGAGGAAACTGGAGCACTTGGAGGGAACCCACACAGACACGGGGAGAATGTGCAAACTCCACACAGACAGTCGCCCGAAGGTTGGATTGAACCCAGGTCCCTGGTGCTGTGAGGCGGCAGTGCTAAACATTGAGCCGTCGTGCCACCTTATTGAGGCACTGTGCCACTCTGAATCGTCATTAATAGGGGCATAGAGGACAAATGCAAGGAGGTGATGCTGAATTTAGAAAGGACACTTGTTAGACCTCAGCTGGACCATTGCACACCGTTCTCGGCATGACACTATAGAAAGGATGTGAATACATTGGAGAGCATGAGGGAGGTTCATGAGAATGGTTCCAGAGATGAGAAGCTTAAAGTATGAGGATAGGTTGGAGAGATTAGCACTGTTCTCCTCGAAGAGGAGGAAGCTCAGAGGAAATCAGAGATAGCTTTTCAAGGCAATGACATGTCTGTACAAGGTAGATAGGGAGACTGCTCTCGCTTGTGAGAGGGTCGAGAAACAGACAGCATTGTATTTTGCAGAAGAAACAGGTGCGGGATGAGAAGTAATGATTTCACACAACAGATTCGCTCGGATCTGAAATGCACTGCCTGGAGATGTGGTGAAGACAGGTTCAATTGAGGTACTCAGGAGGCCATGAGATGATAACTCCAATGGGAACAACGTGCATGGTTATGGGGAAATGGCAGGAAATCAGCACAAAAGCAAAACACTCGGAGTGCCAGAGAGATACCATGGGTCAAATGGCCTTCTTTGGTCATGTAACAATTTTGTGCAGCTCTGTGTAGTCCATCAACTGAAATACCAATCCTATCTCATCATATTGTCTCATGAAAGATCCAATGGGGAGCCACTGCTTGGGTTCAGATGTAGGATTCTTGGTTGCACTAGACATCAAATTTTCTTCACATTATAAATCTACAACCTTTACTTGTAATCCAAAACCTAAATCAGGTGTGGTTAGACTACAGAACTCACAGCTACAAGCGTGTCGTTGCGGTGAACAGCATTAGAGGTCCTGAAGAAGGGTAATACCTGAAACGTTGACTACTCCTTTCCTCCAGATGCTGCCTGGCTTGCTGTGTTCCTCTAGCCTCCTGTTTGTCTACCTGGATTCCAGCACCTGCAGTTTCTTTTGTCTTTAGCATTGGTGGGGAACCTAGATAAGGAATCAGATGGTTGGGGTCAGATCTAGAAGAAGTAGGAGGAGGCATCTGCAAAGCACAGATTGCCAGCATGGTCAATTGGACTGAATGGCCTGCTTCTATGATGTAGACACGATTTAATTCTGTATCAAATCTGGAATAAAATTACAAAGAGATTGGGGCTTCAGGTAGGAACATAGGAACAGGAGTAGGCCATTCAGCTCCCCCCTGAGTCTGATTCACCATTCAATGAGATCAAGGCTGATCTGTAGCCTAACTCCAAATGCCTGCCTTTGGCCTATGTCCCTTAATACTTCTGCTTAACAAAAATTAATTGATCTCAGATTAAAAAGGAACAACTGATCCTCCAGCCACTGCCGTTTGTGGAAGACAGTTCCAAATATCTACCACCCTTTGTGTGTAGAATTCCTTCCTAACATCTCTCCTGAACATTCTGGCCCTAATTCTCAGACTATGCTGCTAGTTCTAGAATCTCCAACCTGTGGAAATAGTTCATATTTATCCGCCCTTTTTCAGTTAAGATCTTGAAGTCTTCAGTCAGATCACCCGTTAATCTTTTAAAGTCTAGAGAAAACAGGCTTCATTTGTATGATCTCACTCATAACTGAACTCCTGAAACCCAGATATCATTGTTGTGAACTGACCTTGTACTCCCTCCAAGGCCAATGTATCTCTCCTAATGTGTGGTGCCCAGATTACCCTCAGTACTCCAAATAGGGTCCATCCAGTGTTTTCTATAACTGCAGCATAACGTCTGTATTGTGTACTCCAGTTCAGTTTAGTGTATCTGAAAGCCCAGTTTTCTGCCCTTCATTCAGGACATTCCTCTTGCTCTGTTGTGAAAATTAAGCTTCTATGTTTCAGCCACATAGATTCTCCGGCTCAGCAGGGATTATTTCAGATTTTGGAATGTAGTTTCAAGAGCAGGTAATTATAGGATGATAGAACGGGTATTTGAGAAATGCTTCTTGTGCAGTGAGCATCTCATTGGTAGGGGTTGTGTGTTTGTGACAACCTTACACACTCACTTACACTCTTAGTTGAGCAATTGGGAAAATCAAGGCCAAATTGTTGCGTCTTTCAGGTAGTGCATTTCACATTACAACAACCCACTAGGTTACGAAAAAGATAATTTCTCCACATGAGATAGTAGGAACTGCCGATGCTGGAGAATCTGAGATAACACGGTGTAGAGTTTTTTTTTCTGAAGAAGGGTCTCGACCCGAAACGTCAGCCTTCCTGCTCCTCTGATGCTGCTTGGCCTGCTGTGTTCATCCAGCTCTACACCGTGTTTATCTCTTAATTTCTCCGCATCTCCTCTTTGCGATGAGGATCATCTGAAAAGCTGATGGATCAGTTGGTGTCGTTGAGAGATGAAAGTGATTATTGATCCTGACTCATCTCCACAGGATCCGATAGCAGTCCTCGGCTACAGGCACTCAGAGAGGGCACCTAATAGGACAGTGTGAGATTCTTGGGGACTACAATTACTTTGCTATCTTGGACTCAACGGAAAAGTTGCTTGGAAGTTTCTGCCCCTTATTGATATTCTGTTGAATTGTTGAGCCCGAATTGTCGGGAGAAGAACCGTTAACAGAGCATGGGGGCTGGGGGGGTTAGCTGGTTTTTTTCCCTTACCCTTTCATTATCGGCTGTCTCATCAGTTAAAGTTGCTATAGCCTTACTCCGTCATTAGAGAGAGAGATACACACATGACTGGTCAGGGTTTAACCTGAGAGTCGCCATGTTTCCTGTGAGGGGAAGAGGGTGGGAAGGAGAGTCCTTCATGGTAGCCTCAGCTGGATGTGGGAACTGAACCCATGCTGTTGGCGTCACTCTACCTTGTAAACCTGCTGTCCAGCCAACTGAGCTAACCAACCTGACCAGCCCTGCCTTTTAGTATAAGCTCACCGAACAAGAAGCATTTCTCAAATACCCGTTCTATCATCCGAAAAATACCTGCTCTGAAACTGCATTCCAAAATCTGAAATGATCCCTGCTGATCTGGAGAATCTATGTGGCTGCAACATAGAGGCTTAATCTTCACAACAGAGCAAGAGGAATGTCCTGAGTAAAGGGCAGAAAACTGGGATTTCAGACACACTAAACTGAACTGGAGTACACGATGCAGACGTTATGCTGCAGTTGTACAAAACTCTGGATGGACCCTACTTGGAGTACGGAGCGTAATCTGGCACCACACTTTAGGAAAGGTACATTGGCCTTGGGGGAAGTACAAGGTCAGTTCACAACAATGATATCTGGATTTCAGGAGCTCAGTTATGAAGAGAGATCATACAAATACGTTGAACAGATGCTAGGCAAAGCATTGGTGAGTTTCTTTCCCGATCAGACATCTCAAAAACTGGTGTCCCAGAGAGAATAGAGCAAAGACACTTGGAAATAAATGCTCTAGTTGTATTGGAGCACTGTTCTGCGGTATTCAAGCCATCTTGGACCAGGGTATGTCATTTGCACGCTTTACAATTTTTTTTTCTCCATTCTGTGGTGTCCGGGAAGTGCCGGCCATTCAAAGGATGGCAACTTCTGTGGCCCAAGGTCCCCTGCTCAAGGCCTACTCCCAAGCTGTGGCGAGAAGGTAAATTGTCATGGGAGAGAGGATCAAAAGCAAGGGTAGCAAGTGGTTTTCAGAAGTCACTTCTTTGCCCACGCTGCATGCACCCAGTTGCTCCTCCCATTGAGATAATTGAAGCTCACCACAACCACCTCCTTTAAACCAATCAGATAGGCCAGCTTGGTTTCTCAGTCACAGCGGAGGCAGGTAATTGGGGAGGTAGTGAGTTCAGTCCCTTAAGCAGCCAATAAGAGACAATCCAACCAGTCCCCCTTGACATTCAATGGTGTTACCATCACTGAATCCCCCACTATCAACATCCTGGGGGTTACCATTGACTAGAAACTCAAGTGGACCATATATAAAACAGTGGCTACAAGAGCAGGTCAGAGGCTAGGAATACTGCAGCAGGTAACTCATCTCCTGACTCCCTGAAGCCTGTCCACCATCTGCAAGGCACAAGTCGGGAGTGTGATGGAATATTCCCCACTTGCCTGGATGAGCGCAGCCCCAGCAACACTCAAGAAGCTTGACACCGTCCAAGACAAAGCAACCTGCTTGATTGGCACATTCACAAGTAACCACTCCCTCCACCACCAATGCTCAGTAGCAGAAGTATGTACTGTCTACAAGATGTGCTGCAAAAATTTTCTTGAGGGGGAACTTCTTCAGACAGAGGGTGGTTCATATATGGGATGAACTGCAAGAGGAAGTGGTAGATGCAGGTAAAGTTCCAACATTTAGAAGGCATTTGGATAGTTGTATGGATAGGAAAGGTTTAGAGGGACAGAGGGCCAAATGCAGTTTAGTTTGGGAAACTTGGTTGGCATGGATGCGTTGCACCAAAGGGTGAGTTTCCTTGTTAAAGACCTTTAGACAGCACCTTCCAAATCCACTATTCTTTCCATTTAGAAGGACAAGGGCAGCAGATACATGGTAACACCACCCCCTGCAAGTTCCCCTCCAAGCCACGCACCATCCTGACTCGATAATATTGACCATTTAGCAGCTTACAATACTGGAGTCAAGGAAGTTACCCATGGACCTCCTCACCCAAACTTGATTGCAGAAGAAGGGAAAAGTCACCCATTTCTTGCCCCTTCTCACCATCTCACTTGCCACCTCCCGACAGGGCATTAAGGGTCCAGTGTTGTTTGTTGTATAAACACATGATTTGGGTGAGAATGTAAGAGGCATGGTTGGTAAGTTTGTGGATGAAGCCAAATTTGGTGGTAAAATGGACAATGAAGAAGGTTAAGATAAAATGGGATCTGATCAATTGGTCAATGGACCAAGGAATAGCAGATGGAGGGTTTTTTTATTCATTTGTGAGATATGGGGGTCACTGGCTGGCCAGCATTTCTTGCCCATCCCTAGTTGCCCTTGAGAAGGTGGTGGTGAGCTGCTTCCTTGAACCACTGCAGTCCTCCTGCTGTGGGTTGACCCACAATGCCATTAGGAAGGGAATTCCAGGATTTTGACCCAGCGACAGTGAAGAAACGGCCATATATTTCCAAGTCAGGATGGTGAGTGGCTTGGAGGGGAACTTGGAGGTGGTGGTGTTCCCATATTTTCAGCTTCCCTTGTCCTTCTAGATGGAAGTGGTTGTGGGTTTGGAAGGTGCTATCTGAGGACCTTTGGTGAATTTTTGCAGTGCATCTTGTAGATCGTACACACTGCTGCTACTGAGCATTGGTGGTGGAGGGAGTGGATGCTTGTGGATGTAATGCCAGTCAAGCGGGTTGCTTTGTCCTGGATGGTGTCGAGCTTCTTGAGTGTTGTTGGGGCTGCACTCATCCAGGCAAGTGGGGAGTATTCCATCACACTCCTGACTTGTGCCTAGTAGATGGCGGAAGGGTTTGAGGAGTCAGGAGGTGAGTTACTTACTGCAGTATCGTTGCTTCTGGCCTGATCTTGTAGTTACTGTTTTTATGTGCTGTATTTCTGGTCAATGATAACCTCCAGGATATTGATAGTTGGGAATCAGTGATGGTAACACCATTGAATGTCAAGGGGTGGTAGTTAGCTTGTGGGTGATGGTCATAGCCTGGCATTTGTGTGGCATGAATGTCACTTGCCACTTGTCAGCCCAAGCCTGGATATTGTCCAGATCTTGCTGCATTTGAACACGGACTGCTTCAGTATCTGAGGGATTGCAAATGGTGCTGAACATTGTGCAATCATCGGCAAACATCCCCACTTCTTGTGATAGAGGGGAAGGTCACTGATGAAGCAGCGAAGATGGTTGGGCCCAGGACACTATCCTGAGGAACTCCTGCAGAGATGTCCTGGAGCTGACATGATTGACCTCCAACAATCATGACCATCTTCCTATGTGTCAGGTATGACTCCAACCACCGGAGAGTTTGCCCCCTGATACCCATTGCTTCCAGTTTTGCTTGGGCTCCTTGATGCCACATTCAGTTGAATGTAGCCTTAATTTCAAAGCCTGTCACTCTCACCTCACCTCTGGAATTCAGCTCTTTTGTACATGTTTGAACAAAGGCTGTAATGAGGTCAG
This sequence comes from Rhincodon typus, assembly GCF_021869965.1. Taxonomy (NCBI): domain Eukaryota; kingdom Metazoa; phylum Chordata; class Chondrichthyes; order Orectolobiformes; family Rhincodontidae; genus Rhincodon; species Rhincodon typus. The sequence continues at coordinate 8,648,908 of NC_063339.1, read as the reverse complement.
AGCTGAGTGGCCCTGGTGGAACCCAAACTGGGCATCACTGAGCAGGTTATTGCTGAGCAGGCGCTGCTTGATAGCGCTGTTGGTGACACCTTCCATCACTTTACTGATGATCAAGAGGAGACTGATGGGGCGGTAATTGGCCGGGTTGGATTTGTGTTGTAACTGTACAGGAGCAGCTTGACTAGGGGAGCAGCAAGTTCTGGAGCACAAGTCTTCAGTACTATTGCCAGAATGTTGTCAGGGGCTGCAGTCTTTGTAGTATCCAGTGTCTCCAACCATTTCTTGATATCACGTGGAGTGAATTAAATTGGCTGAAGATTGGTATCTGTAATGCTGGGGACCACTGGAGGAGGCTGAGATGGATCATCCACTCAGCACTTCTGGCTGAAGATTGCTGCAAATGTTTCGGCCTTATCTTTTGCACTGATGTGCTGGGCTCTTCCATCATTGAGGATGGGGATATTTGTGGAGCCTCCTCCTCCAGTCAGTTGTTTACTTGTCCACCACCGTTAGCGACTGGACGTGGCAGGACTGCAGGGCTTAGATCTGATCCATCGGTTGTGAGATCGCTTAGGTCTGTCTATTACTTGCTGCTTATGCTATTTGGCATGCAAGTAGTCCTGTTTGGTGGCTTCACCAGATTGACACCTCATCTTCAAATATGCCTGGTGCTGCCCCTGCATGTCCTCCTGCATTCACTAATGAACCAGGGTTCAGAGTTAAATTCGGATAAATGTGAGGTGTTGCATTTTGGTAAGATGAGCAAGGGCAGGATTTATACAGTTAATGGTGGGACCCTGGGTGATGTTGTAGAACAGAGAGACCTCGGGGTTCAGGTACATAGTTCCTTGAAAATTACATCACAGGTAGACAGGGTGGTGAAGAAGGTGTTTGGTATGCATGCCTTCATCACTCATCCCATTGAGTACAGAGTTAGGATGTCATGTTGTGGTTTTACAGGACGTTGGTGGCATATTTGGAGTACTGTGTGCAGTTCTGGTTAGCCTGCTATAGGGAGGATATTTGTGAATTGGAAAAGGTACAGAAAAGATTTACCCGGATGTTACCAGGAATGGAGAATTTGAGTTCTAACGAGAGGCTGCATCATCTGGGACTTTTCTCCCTGCAGTGCTGGAAGTTGAAGGGTGATTTTATGGAGGCATAGATAAGGTGAATAGCAAAGGTCTTTTCCCCAGGGTATGGGAGTTCAAACCTAGAGGGTATACTTTTAAGGTGAGAGGAGAAGATTTAAAAGGGCCCTAAGGGGCAACCTTTTCACATAGAGGGTGGTTCATATGTGCAATGAGTTGCTGGAGGAACTAGTAGGTGCAGGTACAGTTACAACATTTGAAACATATTTGGACAGGTGCATGAATAGGAAAGGTTTAGAGGAATATGGGCCAAATGTGGGCAAGGAGGAGTAGTTTGGTTTGGGAAATTTGGCTGGCATAGATGAGTTGACTGAAGGGTCTGTTTCTGTGCTGTACAACTCTCTGACTCTATGAGATGTGGTTGGATACCATTTTCAAAGAGCTGGCACATTGTTGATGGGCCAAATAGCCTCCTTCTGTTATTAAATTCTGTGACATTGTGCCTTTCTCACAGAAGCTATTGAAACCCTGAAGAAAGTATTTTGAAATAAGGGATTAGCTCAACATTGTATAAAATACGATGCATAAATTCTTACCCATTTCATATTTCACCAGCTGCAATCACCCCCTCACACCACCACGTTACATAAACACAAAAGATTAGTTTTTGAAAACATTCCTGCGCTGCCTACTTTGAAAGTGAAACTGCTCAGTAATAATGAACTATTATTGCACTTCCATCAGAAATTCATTTATTCTTTCAAGGAATGTGGTTGGTGCTGGGTTGGCCAATATTTATTAATCTCCTGTAACCATCATTGGGACAGTGGTAGTGAATCAGCTTCTCTGTGTGTGTGTGTGTGTGTGTGTGTGTGTGTGTGTGTGTGTGTGTGTCTATGTCTGTGGTCTGTCTGTATCTGTGTGTGTGTGTCTGTATCTGTGTCTATGTGCATCTGTGTCTGTGTTTGTGTGTCCATGTCGCTGTGTGCATGTGTATGTATTTTTGTGTGCATGTTGGGGTGTATGCCTGTATCTGTGTATTTGTGTGTCTGTCTGTATCTATATCTGTGTGTGTGTATGTGTCTGTCTGTATCTGTGTTGTGACTGTGTCTGTGTATGTATGTCAACCTGTGTGTGTGTGTCTCTGTGTGTGGGTGTGTGAGTGTGTCTGTGTGTGTTGGTGTGTGTGTGTCTGTATCTGTGTTGTGTCTGTGTCTGTGTATCTGTGTTTGTGTGTCAATCTGTGTGTGTGCATGTGCACGTGTCTGTACGTGGTGTGTGTCTGTGTGTATCATGTCTGTGTGTAGGTGCATGAGTGTGTGTGTGTGCCTGTGTGCATCTGTGTGTTTGTGTGTGTGTGTTTTTGTGGGCTTGTGTGTCTATATCTATGTATCTCTATGTGTGTCTGTCTGCGTCTGTGTTTGTGTGTCATTGTCACTGCATGTGTGTGTGTGTCGGTGTATCTGTATGTGTGTGTGTGTGTGTGTCTGTGTGTGTCTGTGTGTCTGTCTGTCTATGTGTGTTTGTATGTGTGTCTGTGTGTGTTAGTGTGTGTGTGTGTATATGTGTGTTGATGTGTTTGTGTGTGCCTGTGTTTGTGCATGTGTCTGTCTATGTATGTTTGTGTGTGTGTCTCTGTGTATTTGAATGTGGGTGGGTGGGTGTGTCTGTATCTGTGTGTTTGTGGTCTGTCTGTATCTGAGTTGTGTGTGTGTCTGTGTATCTGTGTTTGCGTGTCTCTGTGCGTGTGTCTGTGTGTGTCATGTCTGCGTGTAGGTGTGTGAGTGCCTGTGTGTGTGTGGGTATGTAAGTCATTTCTGGGTTTTATGAGGATATAGGAAATAGCAGGCCAAGTGAAAGATGCTTGAGGAGTTAAAGTAGGGAGGCAGCTCACTGTTTGATCTGTGTACACTATCTTCACATTGAAAATGGAGCACGTGCTCCACACCAAGCATTAGCAGTGTGATCTCTCAACTACAGAAAGAATCTCAGGGTCTCAGCTACCCAAGAGCACTATTTGGTTAAATAATGAATCTTGCTGATCCACTTGATGCTGTTTCAATGGTTACCAGCTTGAGCCATCCTTTGTGCCTTACTCACTGAAAGCGAGACACAGCGATGGCACACACAGCCATTTCTGCCAGGCCATTTGGCAGTCTAGGGTTAGGCATGGGGGTTCGGGGTGGGGGGGATTCCTTCCCAAGTTTGTGAGAAATGTTGGTTTTCACACGAAACCCCAGTCAGTTTTCCTGATGTCAGAATTCTACTTCCAAACAAGGAAACTCACTGCCCGCTAGATTATGAGTTGACACCTCCAAAGCACAAGTCCATGATATAGCCACAACACTACCCAACCTGTGGGCACAGGATCAGATGTTGTCACAGTGCCAGGCAGGTCAACAACCAGGTCCACCTTGTATAGAACCATACCAGCCTGGGATGTTGAAGGCTGCATATCTCACCCACAGGCAGCACTGGCTGTGCCAACCAGTCTGAGGGCTGGTAAACAAGGAGAGAAACAATGTCAGGGTATCGCACCTGACCATGTCATTACCCTACCCCCACCCCATCCCAGTCCTGCCATCTGCTTGTTCCACCCCATCCTGTCCTGTGCCGTGGTTGTCAAATATGGAATTTGTTGGGATGGGTTGGCAGGTTGCTAATCAATGCAGAAGTTCGCTCCATATTCACCGTCGCAATTCCCAGCTCAAATGTTACTGGGATACAAACATCGTGGTGGGGTGGGGAGTGGGAATGGATTCAGTTTTTATGAAAAAGTTAAAGGGGGCAGGGCTCAGCAATGGTTATTAAAGTTTCCAGAATAGATAACGAGAGAGACAGTATGGAAAGGGTCAGGAATCTAACTTCGGGCACAACGGATAAGGGGGCAACTGTGAGAAGGAGGCAGTCAACACAAGAATGAGAGTTTTTTACTTAAATGCATGCTTCATACGAAACAAGGTACACGAGCTTGGAGTGAGATTGAAATTGGGCGGTGCTATGGTGTGGGTATCATAGAGACGTGGTTGCAAAGCGATCAGGGCTGGGAACTAAATATCCAAGGAGACACGTCCCATTGAAAGGACAGACAGACAGGCAGAGGGGATGGAGTCGCCTTGGTAGTAAGAAATGAAATTAAATCGATGGCAAGACGTGACATAGAGTCCGAAGGTGGAGAATCTGTGTGGTTAGATTTGAGGAACCACAAAGGCAAAAAGACCATGATGGGAGTTATGCACAGGCAGGATGTAGGGAAGAAAATAAATCAAGAGATAAGAAAGACACTATTACAATAATCATGGGCACTTCAATATGCGGATGAACTGGGAAAATCAGGCCAGTAGTGGGTCTCAAGAAAAAGAATTCACGGAATGTCCACAAGATGGTTTTTTGGAGCAGTTTGTGGTGGAGCCCATTAAGGAACAGGCAGTCTTGGATTTGGAGATGTCTAATGAGGCAGAGTTGATTAGGGAACTTAAGGAGAAGGAACCTCTAAGGTGCAGTAACCATAATATGATAGAATTCACCCTGCAGTGTGACAGGGAGAAGCTGGAATCAGATGTAACGGAATTTCAATTGAGTAAGGATAACTACAAAGACATGAGGGAGGAGGTGGACAGAGTTGCTTGTAAGGTAAGCCCAGCAGGGAGGATGGTGGAGCAGCAATGGCGGGGGTTTCTGGGGGTAATTCGGGAGACACAGAGGAAATTCATCCTAAGGAAGAAGAAACATACTAAGGGGAGGATGAAGTAACCATGGCTGACAAGGAAGTCAAGGATAGAGTAAGGGAAAAGGAAAAAGCATACACTGCGGTGAAGATTAATGGGAAGCCAGAGGAACCAGCAGAGGATAAATAGAAAAAAGCAATAAGGGGGAAAAAGATGAAATATGAGCGTAAGCTAGCTCATAACATAAAAGAGCATTGCAAAAGATCTTTTAGATATATATAAGATAAGAGAAAGGCAAGAGTGGATATTGGACCACTGGAAAATGATGCTGGAGAAGTAGTAATGGGGAACAAAGAAATGGCAGAGGAACCAAATAAGTACTTTATATTAATCTTCACAATAGAAGATGTCACTAGCATATCAAAATTTCAAGAGAGACAGGGCCAGAGGCGAGTGTAGTGGCCATCACTAAGGAGAAGGTGCTGGCAAAGCTGAAAGGTCTGAAGGTGGATGAATCACCTGGACGAGCTGGACTACTCCCCAGGGATCTGAAGTAGAAGCAATTATGGAGTCGTTAGTGCTGATCTTTCAGGAATCACTGGAGCCAGGGAGGATCATAAAGGACTGGAAATGGACTTTTTAAGATGGAAGGGAGGCAGCAGATGGAAATTATTAATTGGTTAGCCTGACCTTGGTCATGAGTAAGATTTTAGAGTCCACTATTAAGGATGAGATTGCGGAGTGCTTGGAAATCCATGGTAAAATAGGGCTGAATCAGCACAGCTTCGTCAAGGGGAGGTCATGCCTGATAAAAATCTGTTATAGTTCTTTGGTGAGGTAATGAGCAAGTTAGACAAAGGAGAGCCAGTGGACATGATCTATTGGGATTTCCACAAGGCCTTTGACAAGGTGCCACATAGGAGGCTGCTAAATATGATGAGCCCATGGTATTAGGGGCAAGGTACTGGCATGGATAGAGGATTGGCTGACTAGCAGAAGGCACAGAGTGGGGAGAAAGGGGTCTTTTTCAGGATGGCAGCTGGTGACTAGTGGAGTTCCACAGGGGTCAGTGTTGGGACCACAACTATTCACGATATACATTAATAATCTGGACAAAAAAAAACTGAGGGCATTGTTGCTAAGTTTGCAGATGACACAAAGGTAGGTGGAGGGGCAGGTAGTGTTGAGGAAGCAGGAAGGCTGCAGAAGGACTTGGACAGGCTGGGAGAGTGAGCAAAGTAGTGGCAGATGGAATACAATGTAGGAAAGTGTGAGGTTATGCAGCTTGGTAGGAAGAATTGAGGTGTAGGCTATTTTCTAAACAGAGAAAGACTTCAGAAATCTGAAGCACAAAGGAACAAGGATCCTCATTTAGGATTCTCTTAAGGTTAACATACAGGTTCGGTTTCAAGAGGGATAGAATACAGGAAGTACTGCTGAAGCTGTATAAGGCTCTGGTCAGACAGCATTTGGAATATTGTGAGTGGTTTTGGGCCCCTTATCGAAGGAAGGATGTGCTGGCATTGGAGGGGATCCAGAGGAGGTTCACTAGAATGATCGCAGGAATCAAGGCCTTGTCATATGAGGAGCAGTTGAGGATTGATGGATTTTAGAAGGATTGGGTGGGGTAGCATCTAACTGAATATTACAGAATACTGAGAGACATGGATAGAGAAGACCTGGAGAAGATGTTTCCACTAGTAGCAGATACTAGGACTCGAAGGCACAGCCCTTTAGAACTGAGATGAAGAGGAATTCCTCCAGCCAGAGGGTGGTGAATCTGTGGAACTCATTGCCACAGAGAGCTATTGAGGCCAAGTCATTGAGTGAACTTAAGACAGAGATAGATATTTTCTTGATTGGTAAGGGGATGAAGGGTTGCAGGGAGAAGGCAGGAGAAAAGACGTATCAGCCATGATCAAATGGAGGAGCAAACTTGATGGGCCAAATGGCCTAATTCTGCTCCTATATCTTGTGGAATATCTTACGGTTTCCTACCTTTAGTCTAGAGAGTACTGCTCCCACAGTCAGGAGGACTGTTCCTGGATGCAAATGCCAAGAGCCAATAGAAAAGTGCCATCTGTCCCAAGCCATTTTATGTCCAATTTTCACTTTTTTAAAATTCATTCACGGGACGTGGGTAACGCTGGCTCAGCCAGCATTTATTGCCCATCCCTGATTGCCCAGTGGGCAGCTAGTGCTGTGGGTCTGCAGTCATATGTCAGACTAACCAGGGAAGGCTGTTAATTTTGCGACCAAAATAGAAGTTGCTGGAAAAGCTCAGCATCTATAGAGAGAAATCAGACTTAACATTTCGGGTCGAGTAACTCTTTGTCAGAACTCTTGGTAATTTGGTTCCCTGAAATACATCAGTGAACCAACTGGGATTTACCAACTATTCAGATTTTTATTGAATTCACATTCCACCAGCCACTGTGTTGGAATTCAAAGTCGCTCCCCAGAACATGACCTGGGTCTCTGGAAGTAACAGTCTAGCGATAATATCAATGTGCCATCGAACGCTCCCCTATGCTGCCATGTTGAGTGAGATGGTGTTAAAATCTTGCTGTAGGGTTGGCTGGGCCAGTAACGGGTTAAGCAAGTTCAGCACTTTGAATTGGATGCAGAGAATGTTTGGTGAAATTAAGATTTTGAGGTAAATTTGATACCGTATAATATCTCAGCTATGCAACCAGTCATTTAGGGTGAAATATTGAAAGTCATCCTGACAGCTGCTTTATAAAGAGTCAGTACAGCCTATGTTTTGGCAAGATAAAAGATAAACAGCGAAATTAGCTCGAATCGGTGAGGAATTTTGAAAGGATTGCTCAAGGACCTAAATAGGATTCATTCCTGAGCAAATTCTAATCAGCATTTTTCTCAATCACCATGACATTTGATTGCTCGACTTTAACCAAATGCATTCAAATTTACAGGAGATGTATGAGGCGAATAATAAAAGATTGACTGCAGCGGGCTTATTGAAGAGGAGAATGCAAGTGTGAACGACTTGTGCCTGGGGATCAATAAATTATCATGGCCAACATGATGGTGATCAGTTTAACAGGCATCAGATAAAATAGCAGTGATTCTGAGTGAAGGAAGTCATGAATTGGAATTCTCAGGGATCAGTGTTGGGACCGCAATTATTTACAATTTACATAAATGGAGTTGGGGACAAAGTGTGGTGTGTCAAAATTTGCAGATGACACTAAGGTGAGTGGTAGAGCAAAGTGTGCAGAAGACACTGAAAGTCTACAGAGGGATATAGATAGTCTAAGTGAGTGGGCAAAGGTCTGGCAGATGGAGTATAATGTTGGTAAATGTGAGGTCATCCATTTTGGTAGGTATAACAGCAAAATGGACTATGTTTTAAATGGTAAAAAATTGCAGCACGCTGCTGTGCAGAGGGACTTGGGTGTCCTTGTGCATGAATCGCTGAAGGTGGGATTGCAGGTGCAGCAGGTAATTAAAAAGGCAAATGGAATTTTGTCTGCTATTGCTCGAGGGATGGAGTTTAAAAACAGGGAGGCTATGCTGCAGCTGTATAGGGTCCTGGTGAGGCCGCGCCTGGAGCACTGTGTGCAGTTTTGGTCTCCTTACTTGAGAAAAGATATACTAGCACTGGAGGGGGTCCAGAGGAGATTCACTCGGTTTATTCCAGAGTTGAGAGGGTTGGATTATGAGGAGAGACTGATTAGACTGGGATTATACTCATTGGAATTCAGAAGAATGAGGGGAGATCTTATAGAAACATATAAGATTATGAAGGGAATAGATAAGGTAGAGGGAGGGAGGTTGTTTCCGCGAGCAGGTGAAACTAGGACTAGAGGGCATCGCCTCAAAATAAAGGAAAACAGATGTAGGACTGAGGTCAGGAGGAACTTCTTCACCCAAAGAGTTGTGAATCTGTGGAATTCCCTGCCCAGTGAAGTGGTTGAAGCTACCTCACTGAATGTGTTTAAGGCAAGGCTAGATAAATTTTTGAACAGTAAAGGAATTAAGGGTTATGGTGAGTGGGCAGGAAAGTGGAGCTGAGTCTCAACGATCAGCCATGATCTTATTAAATGACGGGGCAGGCTCGAGGGGCCAGATGGCCTACTCCTGCTCCTAGTTCTTATGTTCTTATGTTCTCATGTATTAACACAAGCAGAGGCACAGTTGAAGGCCATTCAGCCCTTAAACCTGCTTTCTCAGATCTGATGGGTGGCTCAGTGGTTAGCACTGCTACCTTGTAGCATTAGGGGCGCTGGGTTCAATTCCAGCCTTGGGTGACTGTTTGTTTGGAGTTTGCATGTTCTCCCAATGTCTGTGTGGGTTTCCTCCCACAATCCAAAGATGTGTGGGTTGGCCATGTTAAATTGCCCTCTTCAGAGGGTCAGTGCAAACTCAATGGGCCACATGGCCTTTTTTCCACACTGTAATGTTATGAATTGGACCCATAATTCCATTTGCTCACCTTGGTTCCATATCCCTCGATATTCTTTCCTGTCAATCTCAACCTGAAAGCTCCAGCTGAGGGAGAATGTGCAGTATTTCCACCACATTTTAAACACTATCCCCTTGCACCCATAAAGGACTCAGTTCTAATCTGAAGCTTGGGATTCATTCCTGAATTTTGCTTTCACTGCCCCCTCCCCCAACCCAATCTCACCAGAAGATCTAGTTTCTCTATAGCTGGCCATTCTATCTAACCCTAACCCTCATCCTTTGTAACATTTTCGGCATATTGACCTATTGACCCTATTCAACCGCCCAGAGATCACCAAAACGGTGATAAATCTGGCAGTTCTGGTTTCTCTCCGGTGTAACTGTGCTGGAATATTGTTACCAAGAGCATACTGTCCAAAACTGAGCACTGTACTCCCAACCGAGTCTGAGTGAAGCTGTGTGCAGTCCAATATATAGTGGGCATGGATCAACACTGTCAGTGCAGGAGATTCAGGAAAGATGCCAAATGACAATTATGGAATTATAAAGCACCAAGTAAGGCTATTCAGTCCATCACATGTGTGCTACCTGGTTAAAGCAGCTAGCCAATTAGCCTCACTCCACTGAAGAAGACATATTGTTCTGAAGAAGTCATCTTGGACTCGAAACATTAACTTTTCTCCACTCTCCATGGATGAGGCCAGACTTGCTGAGTTTCTCCAGAACTTTCTGTTTGCATTTTCAACATTTCCAACATGCACCTGCCATTTCAATCACCCCACTCTCCCCCAACCCATTCCCAATCTGAATCGACCTGTTCGTTGAATGTGACGATATACACATCCGAGACAGGTGAGACTTGAACCTGGGCCTTCTGACCTCGAGGCAGGGACACTACCACAAAAGCCTCCAATTGCCTTTTGTAACATTATTATGGAATATGTTTCTGGGCGTGCTCACAGAAAGCGCATCCCAGATCACAACAATTCACACCGTGTTAAAAAATAAGAATAATACCAATGGAAAGAGTTTCTCTTTAGTTTGCTCTATTGAGGTTGAACAGAGTTAGTGTTTTGGAGTTGCAAGTTAGTGTTGCTAACTTTCTTACTACATTCTATTGAAGTCATTGGGAGATAGGCCATGCACAATATGAAATCTGTTACAAAGATCCCGTAAAGGATATGCAGGGACTGCGAAGGAACAAGGGGAAGTATTTTCTGGAATGCCAAGCTAAAACCATCATGAAAGATTGAACAAGCCTCAAAAAGAGAGATGGTTTCTCACTGTATGAAGGGTCTGGCAGTGGAAAATTGTTGCCACTTGTTGAGGAAGAGGGAGTTGAGGCCTCTTGGAACTCCCCCCAAGAGTTGCCGGCCTAATTTGAGGGCAGTAGCCTTGGTAGCTCCACTGCTAGTGATTGTCGTCACTGGGTATGCACTTGGAAGAGGAAAAGACATTAATGGACAGGTACCTTCACAACCAGGTTTGGTGAGGGGGTGGGGCGGTGGTTCCTTTATTCTTTATTCATTCAGAGGCTGAGGGCGTCACTGCTAGACAGCATTTACTGCCCATCCCTAATTGCCCAGAGGGCAGTTAAGAGTCAACCACATTGCTGTGGGTCTGGAGTCACATGTAGGCCAGACCAGGTAAGGATGGCAGTTTCCTTCCCTAAAGGACAATAGTGAGCCAGATGGGTTTTTCCGACAATCGACAATGGATTCACGATCATCATTAGATTCTTAATTCCAGATATTTACTGAATTCAAATTCCACCATCTACCGTGGTGGGATTCAAACCTGGGTCCCCAGAATATTATCTATATCTCTGGATTAACAGTCCAGCGATAATATCACTAGGCCATCATCTCCCCTATGTGTTGGTGGTGTTGGGGAGGGAGAGTGAGAGTGCTGCCGGCCTGGGTCAGAAGGGGCAGGGTTTTTGCTGCAGGCAGGTGGACCCATTATGGTAAACCAAAGGGTTCCCAGAAAGAATCACCCATTAATCCACCCAGAATGCCACCAGAGTTTGCTATGCCAGATTTCCCATGTGGCACAGGAGACAGCCAAGGTGTGAGGTCGATGGCCGGGGTTGGGGGTGGGGGGATGGTGGTTTGGGTTGAGGTGGATGGCATTGGGGCGAGCTGGAGCAATGGGCCACACTTTGGACCATTAGCAAGGTGGCATGGCATTAGGAAGGCATCAGGCATACTGTCCAACATCTCCCCATGTCCATTTCCCAGTCTTCCTACATCCAAACCCATTCCCAAGGGCCCTGTAGAATTCCAGTCCCTGGGTAATGGGGGTAAGATATGGGTCAGTAAATCCAACGAGGAATTCAGGAGAAAGTATTTACTCAGAGAGTAGTAAGAATGTGGAACAATTGTACCACATGATGTTGCTGAGGCTAACACCTCAGTTGTATTGGGGAGAGCTAGATGGATACATGAGGAAGAAAGGAACAGAAGGATATGTTGATCGTATGAACTGGAGGAAGGTGAGAAGAAGCTTTTATTTTTAATTCACTCACTGGACGTGGGCATCGCTGGCCAGGCCAGTGCTTGGTGCCTATTCCTAATTTGTCCAGAGGGCATTTAAGAGTCAGCTGTATTGCTGTGGGTCTGGAGTCACATGTAGGTCAGACCAGGTAAGGATGGCAGTTTTCCTTCCCTGAAGGACTTTAGTGAACCAGATGGGTTTTTCTGACAATTGGCAACGATCATCATTAGACTGTTGATCCCAGATTTTTAATAAATTCAAACTCCACCATCTGCCGTGGTGGGAGTCGAACCCAGGTCCCTAGAATGTTGTCTGGATGTCAGGATTAGTGATCGGTGATAGTTTCACTGGAGCATAAACACTGTCATTGAGCAGAGCAACAGAATGGCCTGTCATACAAATGAAGCAAGGGTAATGTGAGAAAAAAGTATTTCACACAGCAAGTCGTTAGGGCGTGGAATGCACTGCCTAGAAATATGGGGTGTCAGGGTCAGCTGAGGTATTCAGGAGGGGCATTGGGTGGTTATTTGGATAGAAATGATGTGCATGGATATGAAGAATTGGAGATTGGCTCTAGGGAACAGAACAGGAGCACGCACGATGGGCATAATGGCCTCTTTCTGTGCCGTAACAATTCTGTGCTGGGCATTCTGCAGCTAGAGTTGAGTTCTCTCAACAGCTCAATAGGTAAAACCATCGTTTATGTGCCATTGCTTCAGAAAAGATCTTAGGCCCAGTTTCTTGTCTCAGCCAGACTTCTTAAGGTAGGGCAGTCCCGCTACATATATAGCAGGATTAATGTGACGATACCTAGATTACTGTATACAGTTTTAGTCTCCTCATTTAAGGGGAGATATGCTTACATTTGAAGCAGTTCAGAGCAGGTTCATTGGGCTGATTCCTGGGATGAAGTGGCTGTCTTATGAGGAAAGGTTGTGTTGCATACAGAGGCCAGATAAATGAGCCTACATTCATTGGAATATTGAAGAATGAGGGGTGACCTTATTGAAATCGCACAACATACTGAGGGGGCTTGTTGGGGCAGATGCTCAGGGGCTGCTTCTCCAATTGAACATATCTTAAACTGAGGAGGCAAGTTTTGGAAAGAACCAACCGTTTAAAATGAAGATGAGGAGGAATTTCTACTCCCAGAGAATCCTTAATCTTTAGAATGTTCTATCCCAGTGATGGGCTGGCTCATTAAATATATTCAAGGCTGAGATTGATGGATGGATTTTTAAAACTTTTGGAAGTCAACAGTTACAGGAAACAGGCAGAAAAGCTGAGTCAAGATTAAGATCAGATCCGGTATGTTCTTACTGAATGACAAAGCAGGCTTGAGGGGCCGAATGGCCTACATTTGTTCCAGTTGCATATGTTCTACCATCCTGTCACAGTCGGCTCCACTGGACAAGAAAGAAGGGAATTGGAATCAACCAGACCACCACTCATCAAGCATCCTGAGGGTCACAAACAAACATAGGAACTAGGAGCAGGAGTAGGCAATTCAGCCCTTCAAGCCTGCTACCCCATTCAGTACAATCATGGCTGGCCTGCTCTTGACCTCAACGCCAATTTGTGAATCCCCTTTAGCATCTTACCTGCATCAATTAAATCTCCAATGTTCAAACAGGGACAGCACTGCAAGAGTGCTTCATTCATTGTAAAGCATTTTGTGGTGTACAGAGGTCATGACAGGAGCTACATAAATGCAAGTTCTTTTGTTCTTAATTGGTTGGCATGTCAACTGTAATTGTATTCGCTGAGGTGTTGCCATGGCGAAAGCAAAACTGAAACACTCCCCAGCTCCTGGGGAATTGCAAGAAGGTGCAGAAATGAGGATGAGATAGTAGGAGCTGCAGATGCTGGAGAATCCGAGACAACAAGGTGCAGGGCTGGATGAACACAGCAGGCCAAGCAGCATCATAGGAGCAGAGAGGCTGACGTTTCGGGCCTAGACCCTTCATCAGAAAAGGGGGAGGGGAAGGGGGTTTTGAAATAAATAGGGAGAGAGTGGGAGGCGGATAGAAGAGGGATAGAGGAGAGGATAGGTGGAGAGGAAACAAACAGGTCGAAGAGGCGGGGATGGAGCCAGTAAAGGTGAGTGTAGGTCGGGAGTTAGGAAGGGGATAGGTCAGTCCAG
>NC_063339.1:8622886-8634679 GCF_021869965.1 Rhincodon typus | reverse complement strand
CTGGACTGACCTATCCCCTTCCTAACTCCCGACCTACACTCACCTTTCCTGGCCCCATCCCCACCTCTTCGACCTGTTTGTTTCCTCTCCACCTATCCTCTCCTCTATCCCTCTTCTATCCGCCTCCAACTCTCTCCCTATTTATTTCAAAACCCCTTTCCCCTCCCCCTTTTCTGATGAAGGGTCTAGGCCCGAAACGTCAGCCTCTCTGCTCCTATGATGCTGCTTGGCCTGCTGTGTTCATCCAGCCCTGCACCTTGTTGTCGCAGAAATGAAGATGTTGGATTTGCTTGTTTGAAGGTGTATTGCTTCAAGCAAGTGTACATGAGTCACACTATGAACTTGATTAATTGTCTTAAATTGGTTATTAGCATTGCCGTCGCACACTTAGGATTGTTCAGCAAGTGCTTCCCAATCACATTTAACAGTGAACTCCAAGAGTCATACCAGACACAAAACATTAGAGGAGGTGATGGCCCAGTGGTATTATAGCTGGACTGTTAATCCAGAGACCCACATAACGTTCTGGGGACCTGGGTTCAAATCCTGTCATGGTAGACGGTGGAATTTGAATTCAATAAAATATCTGGAATTAAGAAACTGTGAATCCATTGTTGATTGTTGGAAAAACCCATTTGGTTCACTAATGTCCTTTAGGGAAGGAAACTGCCATCCTTGCCTGGTCTGGCCTACATATGACTCCAAGATCCACAGCAAAAGTGGTTTACTCTTAACTGCCCTCTGGACAATAAATGCTGCGGAGCCAGCGATGCCCACATCCCGTGAATGACTAAAAAAAAGCTTTGATTCTGTCTCCACAGATCCTTCTGGACCTGGTGAGCTTCTCCAGCACTTTCTGTTTTATTTCAGTGGAACATGCTGTTTGATTCAATCACTGGTTCACTAATGCCCTTTAGGGACAGAAATTTGTCATCCTCACCCAGTCTGGCCTATATGTGACTCCAGATTCACAGCAATGTGTTTGGCGTTTAACTGCCCTCTGGGCAATTAGGGATGGGCAATAAATGATGGCCTAGCCAGGGATGCTCACATCCTGTGAGTGAATAAAAAAGAAAGTCAGCACATCCCTGGGATATATAGCCTTTGTACTCGGCATCACAGCAGTGCTGAAATTAATTCATAACTCATCAGTATTTGCCAGGGTCGGTAGTAAGATTTACCCAGCCATCTTCCTTGGACATACAATGACTAAATCAGCCAGAATTCTCACTGTTAATGCTCCCACACGATGTACAGCTGTTTCTTTATTTGTTCACCAGATGCGCGTATCAAGTTTTTGAGAAGATTTGTAGCTCAGGTTGTGGATGAGGTTGTAGACTTGCTCGCCGAGCTGGTGTGTTTGGTTGCAGACGTTTCTGCACTGACGGAGGCGCACTGAAGATGTTACCGAGCAGGCTGACGAAACCAAACCTACCGGCTCAGTGATGCGGGTATCACTGGCTAAACAATTGGCCTTAGGAATGAGGTGGAACCATTGGTGTAGGTTGACTCACAATGCTGCTAATCAGGGAGGTCCAGGATTTTGACCCAGCGACACTGAAGCAATGCTGATATAGTTCCAAGTCGGGAAGGTTTTAGTCTTGATGCTTATGAAAGGTGGGAGAGGGGGAGAGATGATCTAGTAAATGAGCAGACCAATAGCTGGATTATCACAAAAGGAAACAAGTAATAATTACAGCACAGCAGCAGGCCATTCAGCCCAACAATACCTTGCATGATGGTATGTTTCAGTTCCTGTTGCTCTTCACTTGGTCCCATCAATATGTTGACCGATGTTCCTCTCAACTGGAACTATGCTACTTCCCTCAGGCGTTCCCTGTTGTAGGGGGTTCCACATTCTCACTCCCCTCAGATTAATGACTTTTCTCTTGAGTTCCCTGTTGGGTTTATTCGTGATAATCTTGTATTCATGGGGACAAACTCTGGTCTTGCCTGCAATTAGAAACAGCTTTATTACAACAACCTTTTTATAATCTCAAAGACCTCTATCCGAGTCATCCCTCATTCTCTTCTCACTGAAAGAATAGAGCTCCAGCCTGCTTCACTGTTTCATTTGCAAATAGAATTCCCTGATCAACCTCACCATGGTAAGCAGGGAAGGTTGAGGACTCAGCGTTGCAAATTCTGGTTGGATGAGGTCCTGGAAATTTCATACAATGATTTCCTCCAACCTGAGCCCCCTCGAAGACGGTGCACCTTGCTATAACGCGTGCGCGCACATGCATGCGCACACATGCACTCGCTCACTCACTCACTCTCCTGCTGCTGGTCCCCCAGCAGATGCATCTGTCCATCACAGTATCAACAGGAGTGACCACCACAAAATCCTTGTCGAAATACAGTCCCATCTTCGCAGTGACAATAACTTCCATCATGCTGTGTGGCACTGTCACCGTGCTAAATGGGACAGACTTTGAACAGATCTAGCAACTCAAACCGAGGCATCCATGAAGCGCTGTGGGCCATCAACAGCAGCAGAATTGTATTCAACACAAATCTGTTTCCTTATGGCCTGGTATATTCCACACTCAACAATTACCATCCAACAAGGGGATCTTTTTTTTATTCATTCACGGGATGAGGGCTTTGCTGGCTAGGCAGTATTTATTGCCTATCCCTAATTGCCCAGAGGGCAGTTAAGAGTCAACCACATTGCTGTGGGTCTGGAGTCACGTGTAGGCCAGACCAGGTAAGGATGGAAGTTTCCTTCCCCAAAGGACATTAGTGAACCAGATGGGTTTTTCCTGACAATCGACAATGGATTCATGATCATCGTTACATTCTTAATTCCAGATATTTATTGAACTTAAATTCCACCATCTGCTGTGACAGCATTCGAACCCAGGTCCCTAGAACGTCATCTGGGTCTCTGGATTAACAGTCTAGTGATAATACCACGAGGCCATCACCTCCCCCCAACCTTGGTTCAATGACGAGTTCCTAAAAATGAGGTGTCAGCCCTGTGAACCTATCGCATAGGACTACCTGCATACCAAACAACAGGAGCTTTATGCAGTAGAGGGGGCTAAGTGATTCCACAGTCAATAGATCAAATCTAAGCTCCATAGTCCTACCTTACAGATGGTTGACTGGATTGATCCCAGAGATGGAAGGCTTGAAATATCAGGAGAGATTGAGCAGTTTAGACTTATACTCTGAGATAGTAGGAACTGCCGATGCCGGAGTCTGAGATAACAAGTTGTAGAGCTGGATGAACATAGCAGGCCAAGCAGCATCAGAGAAGCAGCTCCTCTGATGCTGCCTAGACCTATACTCTCTTGAGATTAGAAGGATGAGAGTTGATCCAATTGAGGTATATAAGATGCTAAAGGGGATTAACAAAGTAGACGTAGAGAGAATGTTTCTTTATATGTGGCAATCTAGAACGAGAGATCATAGTTTTAGGATAAAGGGTAGCAGGTTTAAAATTGAGATGAGGAGGAACTATTTCTCTCAAAGGATTGCGAATCTGTGGAATTCGCACCTCAGGGTGCGATTAATGCCGGGACATTGAGTCAATTTAAGGCGGGGATAGATGTATTTTTAATCAGTAATGGGTTGAAACATTATGGACAATAAGCAGGAAAGTGGAGTTGAGGCCAAGATGAGATTAGCCATGATTGTACTAAATGGCGGAGCAGGCTCGAGGGGCTGATTTGCTCCTGCTCCCAGTTCTTATGTTTTTACCTAGGCATGAATGGTGGCGGACTGTCACATAACCAAGGAGAGATGGGGTCTCCACAAATATTCCTTTCCTCAGCAATGGGACAGCCCAAAACATCAGTGCAAAAGATAAGGCTGAAGCAAATTTGCAATATTCTTCAGCAAGAAGTGCTGAGTGGCTGATCCATCTTGGCCTCCTCCAGGGGTCCCCAGCAATCCAGATACCAGTCTTCAGCCAATTCGATTCACTCCATGTGATAGCAAGAAATGCTTGGAGACATTGGACACTGCAAAGGCTACGGGCCCTGACAACATTCCAGCAATAGTACTGAAGACTTGTGCTCCAGAACTTGCTGCTCCCTTAGTCAAGCTGTTCCAGTACAGTTACAACACTGGCATCTACCCGATAATGTGGGAAACTGCCCAAGTATGTTCTGTACACAAAGAGCAGGACAAATCCAACCCAGGCAATTACCACCCAATCAGTCTCCTCTCGATCATCAGTAAAGTGATGGAAGGTGTCACTAACAGCGCTATCAAGCAGCACCTGCTCAGCAATAACCTGCTCAGTGACACCCAGTTTGGGTTCCGTCAGGGCCACTCAGCTCCTGATCTCATTACATCCTTGGTTCAAACATGTACAAAAGAGCTGAATTCCAGAGGTGAAGTGAGAGTGAAAGCCCTTGCCATCAAGGCTGCATTGGACCGAGTGTGGCATCAAGGAGCCTTAGCAAAACTGGCATCAATGGGTATGGGGGGGGTAAACTCTCTGGTAGTTGGAATCATATCTGACACCTAGGAAGATGGTCGTGGTTGTTGCATGTCAGTCATCTCAGCTCCAGGACATCTCTGCAGGAGTTCCTCAGGGTAGTGTCCTAGGCCCAACCATCTTCAGATGCTTCATCAATGACCTTCCCTCCATCATATGGTGAGAAGGGGGAATATTCAGTGATGAATGCACAATGATCAGCACCATTCCTGACTCCTCAGATAATGTTGGTGGCTAAATGCAGAAAGATCTGGACAATATCTAGGTTTGGGTGGAAATGTGGCAAGTTACATACATGCCATAAAAGTTCCAGGCAATGACCATCTCCAACAGGAGACAATCTAACCATCACTTCTTGGCATTCAATGGTGTTACCATCACTGAACCCTTCCAACCCCCTCAACTTTCAGTCAATACTCAGATCTCATTAAGGAATAAAGTTATTCTTTAATAAAACATATTCAAGTTACACCAATTAGTAAGTGAAAAGACTCATGACCCAGTTTGATGATGTCTGACTATAAGCCAAATGGCCTTTTCTTCCATCCTAGCTGGGAGGCAGCACCTTGGATAGTCGTTCACTTCTTCAGTGGTGCACTGCAGTGACCAGGTCTCCAGGTTGAGAGAGAGTTCTCATAAACAATACAGGTTGCCAGAGGCTACAATGAGGAGTGTGGAGCAGGTACTCTAAAGCACTAAAGACAAAACCTGTTATAAACATAGAGACTAGTATCAACTCTGCATAAATCTGAGATCTAAAATATGTAACACTCACCACGGAGATAATGGCTGCAGGTTCATGTGAGCAACAGGCTTTTTGATACTTGTTGTCAATCCTGAGTGAACAATGGGTGGCACGGTGGCTCAGTGGCTCAGTGGTTAGCACTGCTGCCTCACAGCACCAGGGACTTGCGTTCAATTCCACCCTCGGGCAACTGTCTATGTGGAGTTTGCACATTCTCCCCGTGTCTGTGTGGGTTTCCTCCGGGTGCTCCGGTTTCCTCCCTCAGTCCAGTGATTGTGCAGGCCCGCTGGATCGGCCATGGGAAATTGCTCATATTGTTCAGGGATGTGTAGATTAGGTGGGTTATAGGGAGGGTGGGTCTGGGTGGGATGCTCTGAGGGTCAGTGCGGACTTGTTGGGCCGAAGGCTCTCTTTCCACACTGTAGGGATTCTACGAATAACCTTGCCTGATTAGGAGTTGCTGGTAGGCCATGTTTCAGATTCTCTGATATGACCATTGAGACAGGGAGGGGATGACAATTGTATGATTTGCCAGGCCTAAAGTCACAAAGCTAATTAATGGCTGTCAGACAGGGACGTGGGGCTGGAGCAGTCATCACCTACTCAGTTATGGTATTTGAATACTCACTGCCAATTCAGGAACTGTTGTGGTTGGACTTTATTTGACAAATGTATTAAAGGATATGGAGTCAAGGCTGATAAATGGAGTTAAGATACAGATCAGCTAGATTTGATTGAATGATAAATATAACTTGTCGCCGCTGTTGTTTTTGTAAGCTATTCCCAACGATAGTAGAGCGAGCTCAAGAGGTTGAATGGCTTTCTCTGTCCCTATCTTTTTTGGAAGGTCTCTGATTGGGAATAGCTTACAAAAACGACAGCGGCAACAAGTTATATTTATATAGCACCTTTAAGATAATGAAACATCCCAAGATGCTTCATAGGGACATTACAATATAAAGTGTGATACTGAGCCAGGTAAGGAGTTATCAGCAATGTTCCCTCTAAGCAGCATAGCCCCATCAGACATTCCGCACACGCCAATCCGAGTGCCCATTGTTGAATCCTGGTTTCCGAAGCCACTCCTACCTCAGAGGTCCACACAAGAAGACAATATCATTCCTGGGAATGTTGCTTATTTGGTAAAATTGCCAAATGTTTGGTCAAAGGTGCTGAGTTCTGAGGAAGGGTCACTCAACCTGAAACGTTAACCCTGTTGAATCTCCACACATGTTGCCAGACCTGCTGAGCTTTTCCAGCAATTTCTGTCTTTGTTTTGGTCCAAGGTGCGGGTTTTGCAAAGGTGCACAGTCTCCATAATCTTTGAACCTATTGCTAATTAAAAGCGTATCTCTCTCCTCCTTAAATATATTCAATGCCCTGTCATTACCAGACTCTGAGGGAGTAATTCTACAGACCCTCTGAGAGAAGTAATTCATCCTCATCTCTGTTTTAAATCTGTTTTAAACCCCTTATCCTAAAACTATGACCTCCCATTCTAGATTGGCCCACATTCGTAAACATCTGCTCTATGTCTGCTTTGTCAATCCCCTTAGCGTCATAAGTACCTCATGTAGACCTCCTCTCATTCCTCTAAAATCCAGAGAGTACAGGCCTAAACTACTCAATCTCTCTTCATAACACAAACTCCCCATCTCTGGAATCAATCTAGTGAAGGTCCTCTGAACTGCCACCCATGCAACTGCATCCCTTCTCAAGTATGGCATAAAAGCATGTGAGGTCTTCAACAGTCGATGAGCTGAGACAGCTGTGAATTGGGGTGATGCTGGAAATAGGTGGCGTTGCTGATGGCACAAGTGTCAGATCAGAAGCTCATCTTGGAAAATACATGTGAGGCACAAAAGGTGTCTAGGTTTTGAAATTTCATTTGCTTTGTGTTGTGGAATTGGGGTGCGTACAGCGGGAAGTGAGTTTCGATTCCCAGAGCAAGTCGAGAGTTTGGGCAAAAAATGGTCCTTAATCCATCTGGCTTCACAGTGTGTGATAATGTGTGGGAGAAGCCAGGTTTGTCACTGGTACAAATCAGCATCTGGAGATAGAGCAGATTCGTTATGCAAAAAGCATTTGCAACTGCGAAAATGTGCAATTTGACCAAATGTTCAGAAATGAAGCAGTTGGAGAGTAAAGAATCTGAAGTCACATACATTGGTAATGACTTCTGGTGATGTTTTTCCTGAGTTTCCAACCTTAGCGCTCTTTTGTGAAATGATCTCAATTCCCCACCAATCTCCCTTTCTCCCATCCCCAGAATGACTTGTCAAATGATGCTGTTTAATTAATAGAAACTGTGCTCTCCTAACCTTTGACCTTTCTCTCTCCTGCTAACCTTTGCTCTAGCTTGCTGTTCTGTTCTCAAACTTGCCCTAAATGCAACTTACTTTAAGCATGCATTATTAACACTTGCAATAAAGATGACCCCATTTTCAGCCGATTCTTCAACCTCTATATTGATGTACAACCAGACCGCACTCCACTTTTACACACAGAAAATTTTCAAAAGTTTTTTCTCTCTCTCTCTCATTTTAAAACAAAGTAAAATTGAAGGAGAAATTGCAGCAAATGAGAGATAAAGTCATCTCAATTCACCAGTAAATATTTGAGTCCCATTTACTCTCTGTAGCTGTGTACTTGGCTGGTTTTCTATGAAAAGTGTGTTGAGGAGGTGAAGGGGGTAAAAGATTTTGCTTTGTTTTAGACTTTCTTCCCAGTCTCTGGGGGAACAAGTCATTGTTTTGTCAACTTTTTTTAATGTTTGGGTGCCTTTGTTTTTTTTTTAAAATTGTGAAGTTTTTATTTGGATTCTGATCAACATTTTAATAAGGAAAAAACAACAAAATATTTGTGCTGATAATTTTCTTTTTTTTTGTGAAGCACAAACCACTTCAATGCGTGATAGCTGATTCTCTATGGTGGGTGGGAGGGGTGGCTGGGAGATTCTTTTTTATTAAATACCTATTTATCCAGAAAGTGCCCACTTCTCCCTCTGCCTGTTGATTTAATCTGGATAATTACTGCGACGATCGGCCCATTAGAATAACTCTCTTTCATGACTTGGATGAGGCATTGGATTGGGGAAGACTGGAAATCTCTCCCCTTAGATACCTGCACCCCATCCTGTACCCAACCTTTCCCCAAATCCAGCCTGCCCCTGCCCTCCTCAACTTGGCCACACACTGTAGAACAGGCCTTGATATATATCCATACGTACTGTGTTGGTCCGTTGTCTCTGGTGCAAACTAGACCATTTGTTTTTTACTGTCTAAGTACATCCAGAATTCTGGCTTTAAATATCACCCTCTCAATGTGTGGATGGCAATAATTTCTCATCATCTGTTCAGACATGTTCTTACATGCCAATGGAACCTCACGATAGACATTTTCTTATCATACAAACAAGGGACAGAAGTAGTGCACTTGGCCTTTTGAGGCTGTTTCACCATTCAATAAGATAGACTCATAGTCATGAGATAGAGACGTACAGCACGGAAACAGACCCGTTGGTCCAACTCGTCCAGATATCCTAAATTGCTCTAGTCCCATTTGCCAACATTTGGCTCATATCCCTCTAAACCCTTCCTATTCATACACCCATTCAGATGCCTTTTAAATGTTGTCGGACACAGACTCCCTACAGTGTGGAAACAGGCCCTTCGGCCCAACATGTCCACACCGACGCTGAGAGCATCCCACCCAGACCTATCCCCTTACAACCCACCAATGCTACACATCCCTGAACACTACTGGCAATTTAGCATAGCCAATCCACCTAGCCTGCACATCTTTGGACTGTGGGAGGAAACCCGAGTACCTGGAGGAAACCCCCGCAGACACGGGAGAATGTGCAAACACCACACAGACAGTCACCCGAGGGTGGAATTGAACTCGGGTCCCTGGATCTGTGAGGCAGCCGTGCTAACCACTGAGCTACCGTGCCGCCCCAAAATGTAATTGTATCCGCCTCCACCACTTCCCTTGGCAGCTCATTCCATGCACACGGCCAATCTCTCCATGAAACAGTTGCCCTTTAGATCCCTTTTAAATCTTTCCCTCTCACTTTAAACCGAGACCCTCCAGTTTTGGCCTCCCCCTACCCTGGGGCAAAGACCTTGGCTATTCACCCTATCCGTGCCATTCATGATTTTATAAACCTCTATAAGGTCACCCCTCAGTCTCTGATCTGATTTTAAAGTCAACTCTGCATTCCTGTATATCACCGATAATCTTTCATTCCCTTGGTCAGCAAGTATCTCTCTCCCTCTGCCTTGAAAATACCTAAAGATCCTGCATCCACTACCTTTTGAGGAAAGGAATTCCAAAGACTCACAACCCTCTGATAGAAAAAATATTTCCTCATCTCTGTTTTAAATGGGCACCCCCTCATTTTTAAACTGTTATCCCTAGTTCTAGATTCTTCCACAAGAGGAAACATCTTTTCAGCATCCAACCAGTCAAGTCCACTCAGAATTTTATGTGTTTCAGTTTCCACCTCTTCTAAACTCCAGAGGAGACAGGGCCTAATCTTTCTCATATTTCCTAATAAGGCCATCTGCCCATTCCTGGAATTAGTCTAATAAACCTTTTCTGAACTTCTTCTAGTGCTTCAAAGTCCTTCTGTAAGTCTGGTGACCAATGCTATACACACTCCTCCAGATGTGGTCCCATCAATGTCCCGTATAACTACATTCTCTTAGTTTTCCTCAATACTTACTGTATCTGCATACTAACTTTCTGTGATTCAACCAGTTCAGGGATGATATAAGATACAGCTCTACAGCAGGTGGACTCAAACTGGGACCTCCTAGCTCAGAGGTAGGGGTATTACCATTGCACCATAACCACCCTGGAATTCTGGTTCTATCCTTTTGCTAATAATTCCTGGAGTCCGAGACATCCACCAGGCAATGCCACGGATTTAAGAACCTCTTCTCCTGGCCAGTCACAGTGGTCCCTTTCTTCCAGTCAAACTCCAATTTTACTTCCATATGGGATGGCTGTTCTTGCTTTGTTTTAATGTATTTTAATCAGAGCCTTTTGTCCATATTCCACAATCCCATCCAGCCGCTGATTCCTGCCAGAATGGTGAAAAAGAAAAATAAATATGCCCAGGATTCATTGGCACCCAATTGAAATGTTTTCAGCTAAAGGAGCGCTTGGAGATTCTGGGCAAACAAAATTGAAGAGTTGTAGCACACGCGGTTTGAAGTGGTTTCATGTAGAGGGAGCAGTTGGAACAATTTTAATGATAATTTATTTTTTTCGGGAAAACTGTTAAAGTTTTTAAAGAAAAGAATATTTATCTCTCTCTCTCTCTCTTGCTCTCTCTATGGACTGCATGATGAAGAAGTTGCAGTTTAGGGTTTGTGAAATGTCAGTGTTAGAGTTATGTTTTTTTTTCCGTAGATGGGCATGTATATGCTCATTTGTTTGTATATCCCCCATCCCTTCCTTACAGCTAAAAGCTCTAACGCTGGCAGAAAGCTTCGTCCCACCTTTACATGGACATGGCAACTTTTATACACTTTCATTCCTGCCATCTTCATCTCCCACATAGTACACTCATAGGGTGGAATCTGAAAAAAAACATTTTAAAACAGACCATTTCCCTTCCCTCCCCACCACCTCCCCCCTCCCCCACCCCCACCCATCCACCCACTCACTCCTTCATCTCCTCTACCCACCTAGCCCCCTCCCCAAACTTTTAGCAGCGTTGACAAAAATGTACAGTATCAGTCGTCCAGTCTTTCAAAGCCAGAATAGGAAAAGACATTTAAAAAAAAGAGGATTTAATTTAAACAGAAAAATATATCAGCGTAAAAGATTTTAATAAAAAGGAAAGCGTTAGATTTGTAGATATTTAACAAGCAAAAAGAGATGTCGAGATTAAACAATGTACAGTCTTTTTTTGTAATACCTGAAATATTTTGAAAAAGGACGACAGCAGTAAAGAATAATCTATTAGTACAGAGTTACTTTTCATGTTGTGTGGTGTGGATGTATATGTGATGTTGCCTCCCCTTGTGATCATTTTGTCAACGAGCAACTTTTTTTGCTAATTACGACAACAACAATATAGAAATCTTGTCCAAAAGCATCTTACACAACTTTCTTTTTTTTTATAAATTCTTTCTTCATGCCAAAATCATGCGGGCAATTTGTTGATGTAAGTTGACGAAGAATTACATGGTATATATATTTTTTTTCTGTATATGTATATATAAAGACATATATATATATCTTCTTTCTTGGATGTACCGGAGGCTGTACTGCTTTTTTTTAGCATGTGTGTGTTAAATCAATTTACAGTCTTGAATGTTTTTCTCTCTCTGTAACTGCGAATGTTAAGTGTTGAATCTTGATGTTTAAACTGTTAATGTTTGGTGTCAGTTTTTCTTTTGATTTGCCGTGCATTGATGAAGTTTATGGGCTGCACTTTCCTTTCAACTAATTGCATCTCTGTGTGTGTGGTGTGATTTTGGTTTGGTTTTACTTTTGCTGGCGAGGAACCTGTGTGTGTGTTGTGTGTTGTGGATGAACAAGCATCTCTCTCCGTGTGTCTCTCTAACTTGCTTCTTTT
>NC_063339.1:8611968-8622386 GCF_021869965.1 Rhincodon typus | reverse complement strand
GACCCGAAATGTCAGCTTTCCTGCTCCTCTGATGCTGCTTGGCCTGCTGTGTTCATCCAGGTCTACACCTTGTTATCTTGGATAAAGTTGGGAGACTCCTTTCCCTAACACCTGAAGAAGGGGCGAGGCTCCGAAAGCTTCTGTTTTCAAATAAACCTGTTGGACTATGACCTGGTGTCGTGTGATTTCTAATCAGGCTGTGGTTGAATGTTCATTGTGAGGCTCACGCTTTTAATACCAATTTATTTTTTAAAAATTGGATTCATGTTTTGCCATCTGCCGTGGTGGGATTTGAAACAATGTCCCCAGAACATTAGGCTAAGGTTCTGGAATACTCATCCAGCAACATGGACACTACACCAGCCTCCTCCACGAGAACGCCGTCAAAAAAAAATTGGCACCAAGCCACATAAGGAGATGCCGGGACACATAACTGGTCCAGTTATGAAGGGGAATCATATCAGACTCGAAACATCCGCTGCTGTTTCTCTCTCCACAGACGTTATCAGATCTGCTCAGTTACTCGAGCACCTCCTGTTTTTATTGCATGTAACCGGACACTTGATCAAAGGGTTAGAGCATAAGCAGGGGTTTGAGGGTACTTGTGTTGCAGTGGTAGTGTCCCTACCTCTGGACCAGGATGCCTGGGTTCAAGTCCCACCTACTGCAGAGGTGTGTCTCTGAACGGGCTGATGAGAAAATATCAATAAAGCAGTGTCTTAAATTGGGCGGGGAAGAGAGAGATTTAGAGAGAAGGAATTTCAGAACGTAGATCCCTAACAGCTGAAGGGATGACCATCAATGGTGTGGTTGGGGAATGCTCAAGCAGCCAGGATTAGAGGAGACAGAAATCTCAGAGCAATATAAGGCCAGAGGAGGTTCTCTAGCAAGGGAGGACCAAGGGCATAGAATGATTCAAACACATGGCTGAGATTTTACACTGGGAGGTGCTGGTTGACCAGGAGCCCAGATACGTTGATGAGTAGATGGGGCAATGGATGAACTGGACTTGGTGCGAGTTACTTTACAGGTAACTGAACTTTCGATGAGCTCAAGTTGAAGGAGGTTATGAAGTGGGACACCTGCCTGGACAGCCTGGTCCCTCATCGAATCAGCTCATAGAGATTGTGCTGGCTCATACTGAAGGTTATACAACACAATCTTCAGAAAACTCCCAACTAACAGGCTAGATCTAATGTATAGCCCAAAAGATACGCATCAGTAGAAGTTCTCTCTACTTGATCGGAGAAGTAGACCACAGAATAGTGGTCTGTCAAGACTCTGCTGAAGTTTTTTTCTCCACCTGTCCAATTCCCATGAATCAGAGTTTCTCTCTTAAAGTGACAATTTAAATGCCTCACATCACTGATGATTTGTGGTGTAATTCACCACTTGGTGACCATCCTCAATAAGGTCATTGTAATTGACCCTTATTCTTTTCAGGTTGAGCAATGTTCTTCACCATCAAACATGCTCATAGTCACGTTTGTGTGGGTGTCTCTGGCTGGGATTTATTGCCTGTTGCTAACTGGCCTTGAACAGGAGTGGTGCCAAGAAGGATTCTTGAACCACAGCAGTCTGCATGGTGCAGGTAGAGCCAGTGTGTTGTTCAGGAAGGAAATGGTTATATGAAGACTCAAAATCTTATTAAATTTCATTCACACAATCTGATTTCCAAGGTAGAATGATGGGAGAAAATTCCATCCTCAGAATGCCAATTTTAAATTCTGATTTAAGGATCCACAAACTAAATTGCAAAACTGTGCAAGTCCCAATGTTGTGTGCAAGGGCCTGATACGGAAACATTCTCACTGTTTTATTTTCCTTCGATCAAAAAGTGTACTATCTCCTGGGGGAGGAATGTCAGAAATACCAGCGATAGTTTGATTCCAGCAAGCACATGAATATTGCAACAGTTTCAATCTCTTCCTGATATTACACTCGCTCACATATATACACACACAGACACACACTTACACACACACATGCACACACACACACATACACACATATGTATTACTATCTGCACAGAACCACAAGTAGCAACAGAATACCGGGAAGTGTAGTGAGGTAAGCTAATGACAGACAACAGAAGGAGGCCTGATACTTAGTAAATTGTAGCCTGCAGGATGGTAATTGAAAGCAAAGGCAAGAGAAGGGTTGTTGGTAGATTATTTGGGTCAGTGGTAGCCTGGCAATCAACAGAACCTTTTCTTCCCTGTGTGCTTTTCTCTTCCTTTTGCTGCACTGGACTGTCAAAAGTGGGGAAATTGGCAGCATGAAGTCTTCAATAGTTTGAAGTGGGACATGTGTAGGATCTTAAACCTCATTTAGCAGAGACAGGTCAACCAGCTCTTGCCCCCAGTGGGAAGCTGATGGCATTAAGTGCAATGTTGCTTTTACACGTCAACCTATTTTATTCTCACTTAAAGCCCACAATTAACAGTGGATGTTTAATTTATACTTGTCCAATCAGCAGATACTTATATAGAGTTTAAATCAAAGAATCAAGTCATTTTAAAGGCATAATGCCTTTAGAGTTTATACCTGTGCAAGATGGAGTTGTTTTTCAATAATTTGACATGATTAATTCTATTTGATAGCGGTTAGTTGTAAAATACTTACAGTAAGGAAGAACAGCCATGTAGCCCAACTCAAAACTAAGGTTGTTTCAGAGATAGTAGATGCTGGAGAATCTGAGATAACAACGTGTAGAGCTGGATGAACACAGCAGGCCAAGCAGCATCAGAGGAGCAGGAATTGCTTGGCCTGTTGTGTTCATCCAACTCTACACCTTGTTATCCCAAAACTAAGGTTATGGGCTTATAGAGTCATAGAGTCATATGGCATGGAAATTGACTCTTCAGTCCAACTTGTCCACATTGACCAGATATCCCAATCTGACCTAGTCCTATTTATCAGCATTTGGCCCAAATCCATCCACCCTTCCTATTCATATACCCATCCATGTGCCTTTTAAATGTTGTAATTGTACTCGTCTCCACCACTTCCTCTGGCATCTCGTTCCATACATGCACCACCCTCTGTGTGAAAAAGTTACCTCTCAGGTCCTCTTCAAATCTTTCCCCTCTCACCTTAAACCAATGCACTGCAGTTTTGGACTCCCCTAACCCTTGGAAAAAGAACTTGGCTATTCACCCTATCCATGCCCCTCATAAGGTCACCCCTCGGCCTACAATGCTTCAGGGAAAATAACCCCAGCCTATTCAGCCTCTCCCTATCCTTCAAACCCTCCAACCTTGGCAATATTCTTGTGCTATATATCAATATATTAATGGCTGTGTTTCTGGCTTAGGCTAAAATCAATTTAGGCTGACAAATGTGAAAATGTTTTGAGATAAAAATCCACAAGTAAACAACTAATTTTAAAAATGACTAAGTTTTGCAACTCAAAGTATGTAACAAGGCTATGTATATTTGTTTTGTGTGGTTCTTCATTAATTCATGTGATGTGGCACTGCCAATCCCTAATTGACCAGAGTGCAGTTAATGATCAACCACGTTGCTGTGGGTCTGGAGTCACATGGGGGCTAGGCCAGATAAGGAAGCCAATTTCCTTCGTGATGGGACATTAGTCAACCAGATGGTTTTTGACAGCAATCATTTCACAGTCATCATTAGACTCAATTCTAGAATTTTATTGAATTCAAATTGCATTGTCTGGCATGGTGGGATTTGAACCCAGGTCCCCAGAACATTTCCTGGGTTTTTGGATTAACAGTCTGGCAATAATCCCACAAGGCCATCAGTACCTTTTAAGCTTTATATATTTTGTTGTATTTATGCAACGGTGTGGCAATAAAGTGTGATTTTTACAGAGCAAAAGAGGTCAACATAGCCTTTTGCAGATCAGGGAGTGATTTCAGGAAGATGACCAACAATTTTAAAGAAACAAATTAGAAATTAGGCACATACGGTTCAGCCAATCTGAGACTGGTCATGCCCTGTTACTATGTCGGCAAACCAATTAGGGTCAATGATATCTCTGATCTCATACTGGGAATAGTGACCTGCAAGGGTTAAAAAGCATTCACTCGCAATAGAATGCTGTTTGGTAGGATGACTGAAGACGTTTTAGCAACTTCAGTCAATAGAATAGAACAAGGTGGAGCATACACAATGAGCCGAATGGCCTAACTCTGCTCCTATATCTTATGGTCAGAACAAGAGGCATGCGCAGAGTCAGCCAGAAACCAAGAGACGGCATTCCACTGTGAATCAACTGAATCCACTGTTTTTATGGAATATAATTTCTTTTGTGCTTGCTTTGCTAACTGATGGCTCAGTGGTTAGTACTGCCACTTCACAGCGCCAGGGACCCAGGTTCAATTCGAGCCTCAGGCGACTGTCAGTGTGGAGCACAGAACTGTACAGCACAGGAAT
This sequence comes from Rhincodon typus, assembly GCF_021869965.1. Classification (NCBI taxonomy): domain Eukaryota; kingdom Metazoa; phylum Chordata; class Chondrichthyes; order Orectolobiformes; family Rhincodontidae; genus Rhincodon; species Rhincodon typus. The sequence continues at coordinate 8,617,982 of NC_063339.1, read as the reverse complement.
GGGCTCTTTGGCCCACGATGCTGTGCTGAAAATTAAATTAATCCCTTCTGCTTGCCCTTGGTCCATATCCCTCTATTCCTTGCATATTCCTGGTCTTATCTAAAAGACTTTTAAACACCCCTATTGTATCTGCCCTGGGCACCACTCTGTGTAAAAAACCTGCCCCTCACATCTCCTTTGAACTTGCCCCCCCTCACCTTAAATGCATGCCCCCCTAGTATTAGACATTTCAACTCTAGGAAAAAAGATTCTGATCGTCAACCCTTTCAGTGCATCTCTGTGCGGAGCTTGCAAATTCTCCCTGTGTCTATGTGGGTTTCCTCCCACAGTCCAAAACTGTGCAGGTTAGGTGGATTGGCCATGGGAAATGCGGAGTTACAAGGAGAGAGTAGTGGGGTGGGTATGGGTGGAATGCTCTTTGGAGGGTCGTGTGGACTTGATGGGCCGAATGGCCTGCTCCCCCACCGTAGGGATTCGACAACATGAATAAATACTGTAAAATTGGTGAAAGCACATTTGTACCTGTATTGGGTCTTTTAACAAATCAGGACTAGTAACCTTTCAGATTGGCTCTCTCTAAACTCAGTCTATAATTCTAACTTAACTGAAATTGTGCATTTGAAGTGAACCCACACATCTTAACAACACAATTTTCTTCATTCAAGTAAATGGTAGGATGCATTTAAGGGGAAACTGTATGAAGTAGAAAGGATCAGAACATTATCCCAATTGGGCAAAAGGCTCATGCGGTGTTTAAACAATTGGTGGGTAAAACCCACTGACCATGTATTCTTTATGAAAGCCCTGCTGAGTTAATCTCTATGCAACTGGAAAGTCTGTGCGGAAATTCATCCTGCTCCTCAGTTACAGAATCAATCCTTCCAGAGGCTGATGAGGAGGTGGAATAGCTGGATATGATTTGCCTATGAAGCAAAATGGGAGTGTCCACAGTCTCAGAGGAGAAAGTGTTAAGAATGAAAGTTACAGAATACTAATTTATTTTTTACTTTGACATGGATTTTCAATGCAAGAAGGAGTTTTGTCCAGTTAAACTTCAAGGAACAACATTCACAGAACACCCAGCATGGAATCCTGGCGAGCTGGGCACATGCCAGACATAGAGGAGACTGGAGGAACACAGAACAAGGGAGGAAGGAACAGCTCCTCAAGACTTCTTTACAATTCAACAAGGTCATGGCTGATCTTCTACTCGATGATATTTCCCCGCATGACCTCCAAACCATTTGATACCTTTAATATCTAGAAATCTTCTGCCTTTGTGAACATTCTCAGTATCTGAGCCTCCACAGCCCTGTGGGACAGAGAACTTAAATGAAGAAGAGGACAGGTGAAGGGAAGGTGTGGGCAGGGGTGGCACAGGAACAAGTCAAGCGAAATCTTTCATTGGACACCAATTCGTTCTTACAACAAGTCAATGCACAAACAAAGATCAAGGAACACTACAGCACAGGAACAGGCCCTTTGGCCCACCAAGCCCATGCCGACACAAGATACCGTTCTGAACAAAACACCTTTTGCCTCGATGCTGTCCATGTACCTCCATTTCCTGCCCATTCATGCATCTGCCAAGATACCTCTTAAATATTGTTATTGCTACCCACCACCTCCTTTGGTAGTGCATTCCAGGCAATTAGCACCCTGTGTGTAAAAACCTGCCCTCTTACATCTCCTTTAAATTTCGCCCCTCTTACCATAAATCTATGTCTCTTGGCTTCTCTACCTTGGGGGAAAGACCACTATCCATTCTATCTATGCCTCTCATCATTTTGTAAACTTCTATCAGGTCGCCTGCCTTCCTTCCTTCCTTCATGCTCAAGTGAAAGTAATCCACGTTTGTCCAATCTCTCCTCATAGTGAATATCCTCCAAACTAGGCAACATCCTGGTAAATCGTTACTGTAACCTCTCCAAAGCCTCTACATCCTTCTGGTAGTGTGGTGACCACAACAGTATGCAATATTCCAAATGTGGCCAAACTAAAGTTCTATAAAGCTGCAGCATGATATCAATTTTCATACTCTATGCTCCGACCAATGAAGGCAGGCATGCCATATGCCTTCTTGACCATCTTATCCACTTGTGTTGCCACTTTCAGGGAACTGTGGACCCCGAAAGTGACAATGTGTTGATGTCACTAAGGGTTCTGCCATTAAGTGAATACTTCCTTCCTGCATTAGACTTTCCAAAATGCATCACCTCGCATTCGTCTAGATTAAATTCCACCTGCCATTTCTCCACCCAATTCTCCAGCCTATTTTTCTGATCAACCTGTTCAGAGATGTTATTACACACCTCTGGATCAGGTGGCTCTTGAAACTGGGCCTCCTGGTCCAGAGGTACAATCCACTGCGACACAAGACACAGAATCAAGAACATGCTGTATCCTCTGACAATCCTCCTCGCTATTTTCAGCTCCCCCAATCTTTGAGTTGTCTGCAAACTTACGAATCAGGCCATGTACATTTTCCTCCAAATCATTTATATATATTACAGTCAACAAGGGTCCCAGCAATGATCCCTGCAGAACACCACAGGTCACAGACCTCCAGTGAGAAAAACATCCTTCCACAACTACAAACTGTCTTCTATGATCAAGCCAGTTCTGTATCCATCTTACCAGCTCACCACAGATCCCATGACAGTTCTGAGGAAGGCTGACCCAACCCGAAATGTTAACTCTGATTTCTCTCCACAGATGCTACCAGACCAGCTATTTCTGCTTTTGTTCCCATGAGGCTTCACCTTTTCTATCAGCCTGCCATGACGGACCTTGTCAAAGGCTTTGCTAAAGTCCATGTAGACAACATTCACCACCCTGCCCTTAACCATCTTTGTCACTTCCTCAAAAAACTCTATCATTTATGACACACAACCTCCCCAGCACAATGCTATGCTGTCTATTACTATTAAGTCCACATTCTTCCAAATGTGTGTAAATCCTGTCCCTGAGAATGGTCTCCAATAATTTCCCGATGACTGACGTAAGGCTCAGCGGCCTGTAATTTCCCGGATTATCCCTGTTGCCCTTCTTAAGCAAACGAACAACACAGGTTATTTTTCAGTCCTCTGGGACCTTTCTGTGACTAAAGAGGATACAAAGATTTCGTATAAGGTCCCAGCAATTTCATCACCTGCCTCCCTCAGCATTCTGGGATTGATCCCATCAGGTCCTGGGGACTTGTCTACCTTCATGCGTTTAAAAAACCCAACACTTTTTTTATATTGACATGCCCTGGATTATCAACATACCTTTCTCAAGACTCATCATCTATCATGGTCTTCTCCAACGCAAAGCATTTGTTAAGGACCACACCCACTTCCTTCCGCTCCATGCATAAATTCCCTCTTTTGTCCTTGAGTGTACGTATCCATTCCCTAGCTACCCTCTCGCTCCTTATACACATATAAAGTGGCTTGCAATTTTCCTTAATGCTGTTTGCCAAGGACATTTCATGGCTCTTTTTCATCCTGCTAATGCATTGTTTGTCAGGGTCTGTCTGTCTTCAGTTTCCTATGTGTTGCTCCTTTTCCCTTTGATGAAGCTCACAATTTCTTTTTGTCATCCAAGGTTCCTGAATCTTGCCAACCTTATCCTCATTTTCACAGGAACATCCTGGCCCTGAACTCTAATCAACTGGCCTTTAAAAGATTCCCACGTGCAAAATGTGGATTTACCCTGAAACAGCTCCCCCAATCTACATTCCCCAGTTCCTGCTTAGTATTGTCATAATTAGTCTCCCCCCAGTTCAGTACTTTCACCCAAGAGCTACTCTTATCTTTATTTATAAGTTACTTAAAACTTATGGAATTATGGTCACTGTTCCCAAAATGCTTCCCCACTGAAACTTCGATCACTTGGCTGGACTCAATTCCCAATATCAGGAGGGCCCTTCCCTAGTTGGACTATTTGTAACTGGATGTAACAAAGATTTTACCAACAAATTTCCCGAGACCGCCTTTAACAAACCATTCCATTTTCTATCCATGCAAACTTCCATTTTGCAGCGAGAACAATGATCGGAATATGGTAAGGACAAAGGATCACACCAGTTACTCCCATTCATTGCAATACCACACTGCAATCTGACAGGCAAGTCCATCTAGAGTTAGTTGAAGAGACATCCACCACTGGCGGGATTATTAATATTGATGGATGCTCAAGTAGCCAGGATTAGAGGAGTGTAGAAACCAGAAAGGCTGGAGAAGAATAAACAGCAAGGAAGGCCCAAGTGCATGGAAAGATTCAAAAGCATGGTTAAGATTTTACAATGGGAGGTGCTGATCAACCAGGAACCCACGTACATCAGTGAGTTGTTGGGGCAATGGGTGAACTGGACTTGGTGTGAGTTACTTTACAGATAACTGAATATTTGATTAGCTCAGGTTTACAAAGGTTATAAAGTGGACACTGGACTGGAGAGCCCAGTCCCTCATTTCGAATCAGCTTGTAGAGATAGTGCTGGCTCGCACTCAAGACAATAATCTTCAATAAAACTTCCAATCAGAATCTCTTTGAAGAGATATTCCATCTTGTCCCACGTGTCGATTTTCAACATGGCACACAGGTATATAACCACATGGCACATGAGCATTGCAGACTGCTCACCCATAAGACATGTGCTAGTTGTGTCCTCTGACCCACGCCCTACATCCACAATTTTCATTCCCATTCATTTCAATTCTATTTCGGTGCCAAGTGGCAGTGAGTAAATCCTTTTCCCCCCATGTCTGCACACAACATACACCTAGGGAATAGCTCTCTAGTCCTTTTTAGCTGCACCAAAGCCTTTTCATCTATTTTTTAAAAGTCATCCTTTTAAAACAACTACAATTTGCTTGTGGGCAATATCCAACGAAAATCAACAAACTGAACTGGATTAAGGCTAGTAACCCTGGCGTGGGGGGGAGCTGCAACCTAAGGAAATCCCACTGGTTTTTTTGTTAAGCCAGTGTGATTTGTTTGCCCGATCACCGGAATATTTTGTTGGACAAGTCCTGAAAGTGAGGAAACCGCTGAATCCGATGAATCCATTTCTGGGACCGCTGGCTGAAAACGCCAAGCTCGCTACAGACAGGACTCGGGGAGTTTTAGGAGCAAATTAGCTCAGATTAATGCTGGAATCTGTTCCGAAAACAAAAAAAAATGCTGGAAATCAGAGCAGGTCAGGCATCATCCGTGGAGAGAGGGCAAGCTAACGTTTCAAGTCAAGATGAGTCCTCATCAGAGCTGTCATTAAGTGTCAGCTTCACTTCATCTCTGATGAAGAATCATCCAGACTTGAAACGTTAGCTTGCTCTCTCTCCATGGATACTCCCTGAACCACTTGTGGAGTTTTACTTTGTTTTGGCAGGATGTGGGAAGGAAGAGAAACTGTACTTTTTGACACTGCGCAATTCAGAAAAGATGACGCTTTGTTTATTTTATATTTAACACCAAGTTTCTCTTTTTCCACTATATCAACATTGATTGTGGCTGAATGAACTGAATTGGCTTTATTACAAGGGACTGGAGATATTTGTTTCTTTAACTCGTCTCCAGGGATCACAATACACTATTTCTCTTCCATTCTACCCAGGAGAATCCAGAACCGAACAAATCACTTGAGACAATAAATCACTTGAGCTGACGAGGAGTGGTTCTGAGACCTGATATCGCCTAACGTGAGAGGTCCAGCAATATCGCTGTTGATGACACCAGCACAATTAGATTGGGCTGTCATTAAATAAGATTTGTTGCATTTATCACCAACTCTTGTCAGTAGCAGGCGAGGGACATGAAAGTTAATTTCTGTGCAATTTCCAAATCAGAGCAGGCTGACCTACAGTCCTTTCATCAGATTGGAAACCAGTTGGCCTGCAGCCATTTTTTGAGGAATGGGATTGAAGAAACCATGAAAGAGATGGTGACAAAATGTTACCGACTGCCATCAGGGTTACTCACTATATGAAGCTGAAGAAAGTCTCCCAGTCCAGGAGCACTATCCACTCGCACAA
>NC_063339.1:8600003-8611468 GCF_021869965.1 Rhincodon typus | reverse complement strand
GAAGAAGGGTCTAGGCCCGAAACATCAGCCTTCCTGCTCCTCTGATGCTGCCTGGCCTGCTGTGTTCATCCAGCCCTGCACCTTGTTATTTAAGAAGTCAAGTGGAATTCTTTTTAAAGCAAGTAATAATGGAATTGCAGCTAACTGCAGGGAAGGTACTGAAGCAGACAATGCAAATAATTCAAATAAACAATTTCACATGTTTCTAGAGAGACAAGGTATTGAACGACATAGCACGAGGGCAAATTAGATAAGGCTTGACCTATCACAAGGTGATTGATTCCTTGCAGTGCAAACCTGATCCTCTCTGTCAAATAGAAGTGAAGTACCTCAGATGCTGGAAATCTGAAAGAAGCCCAGAGAGTGTTGAAGAAATTCAGCGCGTCTGTCAGCATCTGAAAAGAAAGAAACAGAGTTAATGTCTGTGTCTGGTACAACTTGTTCAGGATTTCAGAGAGTTTTGAAGAGGAGTCACACCAGACTCTGTTTCTCTCTTGGCAGATATTGCCAGACCTGTTGAGTTTCTCCAGAACTTGATTCCTTTAGTTTTCTAGTTTATATTAAGAAGGACTTTAATGTTAACTATTACCTTATTTCTCTACTTATTCCATGAAGGTAATAGAACTCCTTGAACTTTGTTTCTTTCATGACTTTGTACCTCAGTTTTTTGTACCTAGTTATCTTTGTACTTAAGATGGTGCCATGTATGGTGACATTAGACACTTTTCACTGTACTCCTGTACTTGAGTACATGTGACAATAAAATCCAAATCTAAATCTATTCTTTGTACATGCTCCTGTCTCTGAGCATTTGTAACTTGAAGTCATTTTCTTTACCTTTCTCTGGCCCCAAGGCTTTTTGTAAAATTATTTCATGTTAATCAGTCCTAAGGTTGTGGAGATTGTGGACTTGCTTTGGCATGGTTCTATGCCTAGTTTTAAAACGGAGGCAATTACAGTGTTTTCAGTGTCGAATGCAGAGTGATAATTGACCCGAGTGATAATTGACCCAAGTGATACTGGAGAATGCTGATCCATTTGTGGCTCAATTTGAAATTGGCCCATTTGAGAGAATTTTCAGATGCCACAGAAAATTAGTAATTTTGGGCTCACACCTCTGCTAATGCCTTCAGGCAGCTCTGATGTGGTGATCCATGAATGTTAATGTTCATTTGTGAGTGAATTAATATGTAATGACAGCAAGTCATATCATGTGGCTTCCTACAGGACGTCTTTCACTTAATTTCCCTTACACCTGTGCAACATAATGAGGTGACTGGTGGTCAGTGAGGAGCAGTGGACGCATACCGGACAGTCAGGAGAAGAAGTGCAAGGAACATCTGCAAAATAACCTCTTAGCTTGCAGAATTAGAGAAAAATGGCAATACAGACCCAGCAGGTGAGGCAGTATAGAAAAGGCATGTTTGTGCCAGTGTGATTTGATAGGTGTACATGATGAGCAGTGAGAAAAGAAAAGTTTTGCATTTATATAGCACCTTTAATGACCTCAGGTCATCCCGAGGTGCTTTATACGAGGGGGTATGGGTACTGATGCATTCAATTAGTAATGATACATTTTGGAAGCCTGGTTACTGTGGCAACAGAGTGAGATACCAACTCGCCTGCACCAAAGGCTCATAAAACAGCAATATGATGATAACCGGTATTCTTCCTGTGCGGTTGATTGAGTGATCAATGTGTCCACAACACAAGCAATAATTCCCCTGATCCTCATCAAAATAGCTGACAGCAGGTGATCACAGTAGAATGTGACCTGAGCAGTCCTGGGTTTCTGTGTTTTTAACGCAGGTCAGGTTTTTACAATGCTGCCAGTAGGTTTGCAGGTGGGAGATTCAGGGTGAGGACATGTCATTATATTCCTCCCCACCCTTACTTGTCTGAACTTTCACACTGGGACAGGCAAGGCTTAGCTGATATCCTGAAATGGTCAATTAATGATCTTAAAACCACAGGCCCGTTTCACTGAGCATCTGTCAGAGGGAAGAGGTTATAGGGACAACATGGTGTAGTGAAAGGGAGATGATATTAAACCAATTAAATGAAGTTGTTTGAAGGGAAACTGGTGATGTACTGAACTTATCTTGCAGAAAGCAAGCACGGTGGCTCAGTGGTTAGCACTGCTGCCTCACAGCACCAGGGACCCGGGTTCGATTCCACCCTCGGGCGACTGCCTGTGTGGAGTTTGCACATTCTCCCCGTGTCTGCGTGGGTTTCCTCCTACAATCCAAAGATGTGCAGGCTAGATGGATTGGGTATGCTAAATCACCCGTAGTGTTCAGGGATGTGTAGATTGGGGGGGGAGATGGGTCTGAGTGGGATACTCTGAGGGTCAGTGTGGACTTGTTGGGCCAAAGGGCCTGTTTCCACTCTGTAGGGATTCTATGAAAGTATTTGATAAGTGCCACATCAAAGGTTAGTGTGAGGAAGTTCAGGTTCATTGTGTAGGAGTGGCACATTTGCATGGAATGAAGATTAGCTAGCTAACAGGAAACAGAGAAGAGGCATAAATGGGGGACTTTCAAGGTAGCAAGATGTAATGAGTAGTGTGCCACTGGGGCTGGGACTTGTCCTTTTATAATTCCGATCAGTGACTTGGAGGAAGGGACTTAATGACACTTTACTGATGTCAACTGATGACACAAAGGTAGGAAGGAAATGGACATAGGGTGTTTGCAGAGGGATACAGACATAGGCAGGGGCTGAGTTTCCTGGAGCATCATAGGCTGAGGGGTGACAGTACACAAGTTTATAGAATTGTTAGGGGCGTGGATAGAGTGAATAGTCAATGTCTTTTTCCCAGGGTTGGGGAATCCAAATCTAGAGGGTATAGGTTTAAGGTAAAGGGGAAAAGATATGAAAGGGACCTAAGGGGCAGCTTTTACATGCAGAAGGTGGTGCACTTATGGAATGAACTGCCAGAGGAAGTGGTGGAGGCTGGTACAATTACAACATTTAAAAGGAATCTGGATGGGTAGATGAATAGGAAGGGGTTAGAGGGATATGGGCCAAAAGCTGGCAAATGGGACTAGATTAACTTAGAATATCTGGTTGGCATGGACTAGTTGGACTGAAGGGTCTGTTTCTGTGCCATACATCTCTATGACTGTAAGTGATTTTGGCATAGGCATAGCAAATGGAGTGTAATGTATTGTTCATTTTGGAAGGAATTGTAAAAAAAAAAGAAGCAAAGTCCCCAAATGGTGAGAGATGACAGAGCTCTGTGGGGCACAGGGATCTGAATGTCCTGGTTCATGAATCCCAAAAAAAATTAGTATACAGGTACAGCAAATGGTTTGAGAAGTGAATGGAAAGGACTTTTGTACAGAGGGTCGTGCGTGTATGGGATGAGCTGCCAGAGGAGGTGGTGGAGGCTGGTACAATTACAACATTTAAAAGGCATCTGGATGGGTACATGAATAGGAAGGGTTTAGAGGGATATGGGCCAAATGCTGGCAAATGGGACTAGATGTGTTTAGGATATCTGGTCAGCATGAACGAGTTGGACTGAAGGGTCTGTTTTCATGCTGCATATCTCGATGACTCTATGACTGCTTTCAGTATTGGACACCAACCCCAAAGCACTTTTATTGCGAGGAGAATTGAAAACAGAAGTTGGAGGAGAGTGAAATGAGGAGAAAGGTCTTTGCTCATGTTGGGATTTGGAATGTGCTGCCTGTGAGAGTGGTGGAGGTAGATTCCAGAGGAGGTTTCAAGGAGGATATATCTTTGACAGTGATGAGTTTAGAATTTAGAGGAGTTTGGAGATAGGGTTGGAGAATAGGAATTAGCTGGATAGGCCTTTCTGGAGATTGTGCAGACACGATGGTTTGGATGGCCTCATTCTGTACTGTAAGATTCCATGATTTTATGATTCCAGGTTATGCTTCAGTTATACAGTGCATTGGTGAGACCATATCTGGAGTACTGTGTACAGCTTGATCTCCTTATTTAAGGCAAGATGAAAATGCAATGGAAACAGTTCAAAGAAGAGTTACTAGACTAATCCCTGTTATAGGCATGTTGTCCCATAAAGAAAGGTTGGACAGGCCAAACCACCATTGGAGTTCAGAAGAGTAAATGGTGGCTTGATTGAAACAGAAAAGACAGTTTGACAGGATGGAAGCAGAAAGGATCTTTCCTTCTTTTGAGAGAAGGGTTCACTGTATCAAAATAAGGCGTGACCCATTTAGATAGGGTTGAAGAGAATTTTTTTTCTCTCAGCGGGTAGTGAGTTTTTGGACTCTGTTCCTGGTGGAGGCAGAATGTTTGAATATTCTTAAGGCAGAGTTAGGTAGATTCGGGATAAGCAAGGGGGTGAAAGATTATTCAGAGTACATAAGAATCTGGTATAATCAGATCGGCCATGATTTTATTGAATGGCGGAGCAGGCCACTGATCTCCTCAAGCCTGCTCTGCCATTCAATAAAATCATGGCCGATCTGATATTGAGGAGCTCAGTGGCCTGCTCCTAATTCATGGCTGTTCATATGACTTAAGGGTTACTACCTGCACAGTGTCAAGGTTAAAGCCGATGGGAGGAGATCAGGAGCTTTTGAGGAGGAGGAAGCAAGCCCAGCAGATCATTCTGCTTAGGTCTCAGGCCTCCTTTCCACATTGGGCACCAACTCCAACCCCTGAGGCCTGTTCCCCTCCATGGGTACTCCTTCCCTACCTGACCACTCCAACAAGGATTCCACCCCTTGCTCATTGAATTTTACAGTACAGAAGGAAGCCATTTGATCCATCATGACTGTACTGGCTCCTGAAAGAGCTACCCAGCTAGTCCCACTCTCCAGCCCCATCTCCTTAGCCCTCTAAATGCATGACTGTCAAAGATGCATGAATAAGAAATGTTCGGAGGGATAGGGGCCAAGCACAAGCAGGTGGGACTAGTTTGGTTTGGGATTATGGTCGGTGTGGACTGGTTGGACTAAAGGGTCTGTTTCCGTGCTGCATGACTCTACGTCTCTACATATCCAGCTCTCTTTTGACACCTCATGAAGAATCCACCTTCACCATTCTCCCAGGCAGCACATTCCAAATCCTAACAACTGTCTGAGTAAAGACGTTTCTCCTTATCTCACTCTCCTCCAAACTCTAGTTTTCAATTCTCCTCACAATAAACATGAACACTCCATTAGCTTTCAGAATTACATCTTCACTAACGAATGTAGGATCTCCTGAAGAAGAGTCTTACTGGACTCAAAGTGTTCATTCTGTTTCTCTGGCCTCACAGACCAGCTGAGTTTCTCCATACTTTTCTCTGTGCATTATTGAATTATATTCCAACCCCGATGTTCAGTGTCTTAATCTGTAAATTGAACTCCAATGGTTAACACTTAGTATCAAGGAATTAAAACTCAACTTTAAACTGCGCAAGTTCCACATGTTCTTTCAGCTTAAAGCATCCCACTGACACGAAGCAGTTGATGCTCACAACAATGTGAACAAAGCTGTAGGTCGGCAGCACCCTAAAGGCATTCTTTTGAAGCCTTTGTGAAGATTTATGTTGGTGAGGAGGGCGGGAGTTGCTCAGCGAAGAGTAGTGGACCATATGGCAACTAAAATTTGCTTAACAGTGGTTGATTGAGCAGAACGTCCTTTGTCCTCCAGTCACTATGCTTGGTGCTTCACTTCCTTTATTCCAACGGCCAATCTAACCTTCAAGCTCAAGGGTGCAAGATGTCCCATCTAATTTGGGTCAATGTCACTTCTTTTGCATCAGAAACTCAACTGTAGCCTAACTGAGGCATTCATGTGCCACTTCAAAAATAAAGGTTGTTTCTTTGGAGGATGGCAAAGTGGAAAAGCTTACTGTCAATCGTGATGTATGATTTGATCATGACTGATATGTTTCTCAATCACATTTCCTGCCTTTTCCCCACAATCCTTCATCCCCTGACTAATCAAGAACCTATCTATCTCTGTTTTAAATATACTCAATGACTTGGCCTCCACAGCCCTCTGTGGCAATGAGTTTCACAGATTAACCACCTTCTGGCTGAAGAAATTCCTCCTCATCTCAGTTCTGAAGGGTCAGCCATTCACTCTGAGGCTGTGCGCTCTGGTCCTAGTCTCTCCTGCTAGTGGAAACATCTCCACATCCAATCTATCCAGGCCTCTCAGGAAGTTTCAATCAGATTCCCCCTCATCCTTCTAAACTTCATCGAGAGTCAAAGTCCAATACCTATACTCAAATTGAACTTTCCAAACATTCTTCTTGGTTTACAAAAGTCAAATTCACATCAAATGTGACAATTGAAAGCAAAAGAAAACAGTACACGGCTCTGTTTGCAACATCAGAAAGTGCGAGTGCGGTTTACACCCGATGACATACTTTTAGAAGCAGGGTCAATATTGGAACATTTGGAAGTGATCACAGATTCCTCCAATAGCAACAAGGTCACCAGATTATTAACAATGTTGGTTGAAGCATAGGACACAAGGGTGAACTTCCTCTTTCTTCTGAATAGTGCTATGGGATCTTGGACATCCACATGATGAAGCAGATTGACTCCCAATTTAATTTCCTTTCCTCACGGCAGCAGCTCCAAGCTCCCTTGTAACTGTGCTTGGAGTGTGAGATTAAGCTATGTGCTCTGGGATGGGACTTGAACCTTCTTTACTTAACAGAATCAGTTAGAGAGGCCATGGCAAAATTTGGCATGAAATGCAGTGAACATGTACAGAGGAAGAGGAGCCTGCTTTAGGTGGCTCCGAGGAAGAACAGGGAAAGAAGTATTGAGCAGAGAACTAGCCACTAATAGGATGAACTAAATGAATTGGTCACCATAAGTCCACAAAATAAAGGAGCAGAATTAGGCCATTCAACTCATCGAGTGTGCTCTACTATTCGAACATGGCTGATATGTTTCTCAGTCACATTTCCTGCCTTTTTCCCATAACCCTTCATTCCCTGACTAATCAAGAACTTATTTATTTCCGTCTTATATACACTCAATGGCTTGGCCTCCACAGCCCTCTGCGACAATGAGTTCCACAGATTAACCACCCTCTGGCTGAAGAAATTCCTCCTCATCTCAGTTCTAAAGGGTTGTCCCTTCACTCTGAGGCAGTGTCCTCAGGTCCTTGTATCCCCTACTAGTGGAAACACCTTCTCCGTGTCCACTTTATCCAGGCATCTCAGTATTCCGTAAATTCCAATGAAATCCCGTCTCATCCTTCTAAACTCCATCAAGTACAGACCCAGAGTCCTCAACTGCACCTCATATGACAAGCCCTCCTATGTAAACCTCCTATGCTCCCCCACAATGCCAGCACATCCTTCTTTAGATACGGAGCCCAAAACTGCTCACAATGTTCCAACTGCCGTCTGACAGAGCCTTATACAGCCTCAGCAGTGCTTCTCTGCTCTTGTGTTCTAGCTCTCTCAAAACAAATGCTAACACTGTATTTGCCTTCCTAACTGCCAATTGAACCTACATGTTAATGTTAAGAGAATCCTGAACTAGGCCTCTTAAGTCCCTTTGTGCATCAGATTTCCAAAGCTTTTCCCCAATTCGAAAATAATCGATATCTCTATTCTTCCTCACATCTTTGCCCCGTCTCCTACTCCATTCAAGTCCTTCTGCAGCCTTCCCATTTCCTCAACACTCCGCCTATCTTTGTGTCATCTGCAAACTTAGCAACAATGCCCTCAGTTCCTTCGTCCACGTTGTTAAAGTATGACGTGAATAGTTGTGGTCCCAATATTGACCCCTGTGGAGCACCCGGCTGCCATCCTGAAAAAGACCCCTTAATCCCCCCTCTTTGCCTTCTGCTAGTCAGCCAATCCTCTATCCACGCCAGTATCTTGCCCTAACGCTATGGGCTCTTATCATCTTGAGCAGCCTCCTGTGCAGCACCTTGTCAAATGCCTTCTGGAAATCCAAATAGATCACGTCCACTGGCTCTCCTTTGTCTAACTTGCTTATTACCTCGTCAAATAATTCATACAGATTTGACAGACATGACCTCCCCTTGATGAAGCCCCACTGACTCAGCACTATTTTACTGTGAACTTCCAAGTACTCTGCAATCTCATCCTTAATAATTGACTCTAAAATTTTACCAATGACCAAGATCAGGCTAACCAGCTTATAATTTCATGTCTTCTGACTCACTCCCCTCTGAAACAGGGGTGTTATGTTGGCCATTTCCAGTCCCCTGAGGTCCTCCTTGATTCCAGTGATCCTGAAAGATTACCACCAATACCTCCACAATCTCGTCAGCTCTCTCCTTCAGATCCCTGGAATGCAGTCCATCTGGTGCAGGTGATTTATCTGCCTTCAGACCTTTCAGCTTCCCCAGTTCCTTCTCCTTAGTGATGGCCACTATACTCACCTCTGCCCCTGACTTTCTTGAAGTTTTGGTAAGTTGCTGGTGTCTTCCACTGTGAAGACTGATACAAGGTATCTATTCAGTTCCTCTGCCATTTCTTTGTTCCCCATTAGTCCTTCTCCAGCCTCATTTTCCAGTGCTCCAATGTTCACTCTTGCCTCTCTCAGTTTTTATATATTGAAAAAAACACTCATACAGTTTTCTTTTATATCATTAGCTAGCTTATGCACATATTCCATCTTCTCCCCCTTACTGCCAATTCAGTTATCCTCTGCTGGTTTTTAAAGGCTTTCCAATCCTCTGGCCTCCCATTAATCTTCGCCACATGGTATGCTTTTTATTTTGCTTTTATGCTGTCCCTGACTCCCCTTGTCAGCCATGGTGGCCTTGACCAATGCTCAGAATGTTTCTTCTTCCTTGGGATGTTGCTCTGCCTCCCGAATTAGTCCCAGAAACTCCTGCCATTGCTGCTCTGCCATCTTCCCTGCTAGCCTCCCCTTTGAATCAACTCTAACTAATTCCTCCCTCATGTCTTTGTCGTTACCTTTGCTCAATTCTAATACCTTTTACATCTGATTCTGACTTCCCCCTCCCAAACTGCAGGGTTAATTCTCTCATATTATGATCTCTGCCCCCTAGGGGTTCCTTCACCTTAAGCTCCCTAATTAAGTCTGCCTCATTACACATCACCAAATCCAGAATCACGTAGACATTCCATGAATTCTTTATCTTCAGATCCACTCGTGATTTGATTTTCCTAGTCCACCTGCAGATTGAAGTCCACCATAGTTTTTGTAATAGTGCCTTTCCTATCTCCTGATTTATGTTCTGCCTAACATCCTGACTACTGCTCGGAGGCCTGTATATAATCACCCATTAGGGTTCCTCAACTCTATCCACACTGATTCTCTGCCTTCCATCTCTATGTCATTTCTTATTATCAATGTATTTTCATTTCTTACCAACAAGGCAACCTCACCCCCTCTGCCCATCTCCATGTCCTTATAATAGAATCTTTTAAATTCATTCACGGGATGAGGACATTGCTAGCGAGGCCAGCCCACCCCCTAACTGCCCTTAAATATCATCCACATTGCTGTGGGTCTGGAGTCACATGTAGGCCAGACCATTAAGGATGGAAGTTTCCTTCCCTAAAGGGCATTAGTGAACCAAAGAGATTTTTCCTCACAATTGACAATGGATTCATGGCCACTGTTAGACTCTTAATTCCAATTTTTTTAAAAAATTGAATTCAAATTCCACCCAGATCCCCAGAACGTTAACTGCGTCTGTAGTTTAATAGTCCAGTGATAACACCACTAGGCCATTGTCACCACCCGCCCCCGCCCCCCCCCTGCCCCCCCCCCCCCCCCCCCCACTTTGGATGCATATCCTTGTATATTTAGTTCCCAGCCCTGATTCCCTTGCAGCCATGTCTCCGTGGATAAAGAGGTCATAGACGAGACGTCAAAGGCAACTCGTGTTTCTTTCAAGGATCTCCAATCATTAAGGGTTAGCAAAGTAATAGGCTGTGCTAACTAAAAAGAGTAAGATCTTTTAAATTGTCAATAATTGGCATTGGCAAAGCTTTGTGGTTTTGGAAGAAAATTTCTGTGAAATTTTGTCAGTGTGCGTTGGAAGGAAGTCTTGAGATATGTGCGTCCTCTGAAACAAATTTGGGCTGAAGCCTAAGTAAGACGTAGGTATGTAATATACAGTTGCCAGTGTTAAACCAGTGCCACAGCTGGCTTAGGTACCCATGCAGTCAAGGCTGAGTGTCTGACTATTTCCTGTTTCCCGGCTTTATTTATAGTCCCTTCTATTGCAGTTAATAAATTAGCAGCGCTGCTCGTCCCTTTCTCAAGAAACGCTTTGTTGGAATTCCCAAGGCACTCGTTTAGACTCAACCTTCACGGAGCAGAGGCACATCACAAGCTGAGCCATCTGTTTGAGAGAGAGAGTCTTTGTTTTTAGCATACAGATCAGCTGCCGACTTTCACCTGTACTGGTCCATTGCCGAATATTGCTGGATGTCTCAGGGAAAGATGGAGCCAGTAATATACAGCCACCCTAAGAAGAAGGAGAGGAAAGCAGCTAAGCATCTTTAAGCATCGGATGGAGGTTTCTATGGCAACCAGTGCTGAGGGAATTGGCATCAAAGTGGTCGAAATTGTTCCAGTGGGAAAAGAGGAAGCGGTCATGAGGATTTACTACTTAAGCAGCCAGATTGTAAACTCGACATTTTTTTTAGAAAAACAAGCTGATATCACTCACAAATGGCTGTATTTTGTGGCACTATTTTCCAAACGACCATGTAGATCGCAAGAAATGGGAACAGGAGTGGGCCATTCGGCCCCTTGAGTCAGCCATTTGATAGGATCGTGTCTGATCTGACATGTCTGCCTTTCCACCCCTTTCCCCATAACTCTTCATGCCCCTCCTGATCAAGAATCTATCTATCTCAGCCTTAAATATACACAAGGACTCTATCCCCACAGCTCTCTGTGGCAAGGCGTTCTGAAAACTCACAATACTCAGAGAGAAATATTCTTCCTCATCTCAGTCTTAACTGGGACATACCTTTATTCTGAGGCTTTGCCCTCTGGTCCTAGAGTCTCCCATGAGGGGAAATATCCTGTCAGCATTTACCCTGTCAAGCCCCTTAAGAACCCCAGATGTTTCAATGAGATCACTTCCCATTTTTGTCAGCTCCAGTGAGTAGAATCCCAACCTGTTCAACCTTTGCTCATAAGACAGTCCCTCCATACTGGTCATCATCTTGGAAAACCTTCACCAAACTGCCTCCAATGAAATAATATCTTTCCATAAATACAGAGACCAAAATTATCAAGTCATAGAGGTTTTCCAGCAGGGAAACAGACTCTTCAGCCCATCATGTTTCCACCCGTCATCAAACAACCATCTGTTCTGGTCAAAAAAGTAAAAGCCCATGGACTACAGGGTAATGTGTCAAATTGGATCCAAAGTTGGCCCCAGTAACAGGAAAAAAAATGTAATGTTCGATGGCTGCCCTTGTGAATGGAAAGCTGTTTCAAGTGGAGTTCAGAAGTAGTAGGAACTGCAGATGCTGGAGAATCTGAGAT
>NC_063339.1:8585972-8599503 GCF_021869965.1 Rhincodon typus | reverse complement strand
TGAACGGTATAAGGCATTCCCGGGCCAGTAGCAGTTGTGTGCTGAGTGAAGCTCCTTTAACCTATTCCCTCCTTAATGAGGAGACAACTGGAGACCGGCAATAAATCTGACCCAGCCAGCAATACCCTCATCCTGTGAATGAAAAATAGAGCTACCGAGTTTCTCCAGAATGTTCCGTTTTTATTTCCAAATCTCCACCATCTTTCTTTTGATTTACTGGATATTTTTAATATTAATTTTTGGGATGTGGGATGTCAATTTCAAAGCTAACATTTATTGTCTAACTGCACTGTCCATTGAGCAGCTGATACGTTTCTTTTTCTTTATTCATTAACATGACATGGATGTTGCTGGCCAGGCAGCATTTAATGCCCATCCCTAATTGCCCAGAGGGCAGCTGAGAGCCAACCACATTTTGGGTCTGGAGTTACATGTAGGCCAGACCAGGTAAGGAGGGCAGTTTCCTTCCCTAAGGGATAATTAGGGAACCACATGGGTTTTTCCTGACAATCGGCAATGGATTCACAGTCATCATTTGATTTTTAATTCCAGATCTTTTTATTTTATTCAAATGCCACCATCTGCCATGGCAGGATTTGAACCCCAGATTCCCAGAATGCTATCTGGATCAACAGTCTGGCGATAATACCACTAGGCCATGATCTCGCTGATTCTGAGGTGCTGACAGCTGAGTGCTTTACACTAGACCAACCCAGAAAGCAGTTAAGAGTCAACCACATTGCTTTGGCTCACCCATCATGTAGGCCAGAATGGGTAAGGACAGTGGATTATCAATCCTGAAGGATGTTAGTGAGCCAAATGGGATTTTATGGTTTGTTCCACGTGAGTAAAACCTATTTTAGAAGGATGAGGGACGGAGATCTGATTGAAGCTTACAGAATGCTGAGAAACCTGGCAAGAGTTGATGTGGAGAAGATGTTTCCACTAGTAGGAGAAAATAGGCTCTGGGGCACAACCTCAGGTTTGACCTTTTAGAACTGAGTTGAGGAGGAATTTCTT
The DNA here is from genome assembly GCF_021869965.1 of Rhincodon typus. Classification (NCBI taxonomy): domain Eukaryota; kingdom Metazoa; phylum Chordata; class Chondrichthyes; order Orectolobiformes; family Rhincodontidae; genus Rhincodon; species Rhincodon typus. The sequence goes on along the minus strand of NC_063339.1, from coordinate 8,598,483 downwards.
TCAGCCAGAGGGTGCTTAATCTGTGGAACTCATTGTCACACAGGTCTGTGGAGGCCAAGTCGTTGAATGTACTTAAGACAGATATAGATAGGCTCTTGATTGGTAAGGGGACCAAGGGTTTTGGGGAGAAGGTAGGAGAATGGAGTTGAAAAACATATCAGCCATGATTGAAAGGTGGAGTAGACTTGATAGGCCCAATGGTCTAATTTTGTTCTGATTGCTTATGGACTTCTTGCAGACTTATTAATTAATTCTGTGAAGTTACCTCAGCTGATGTGGTGGGATTTGAACTCATGTCTGGAGTAATAATCGAGACCTCTGGCGTATGGATTTGATTGCACTGAAATGTAAATCACCAATCTCTCCTATCAAACTGGGGAATGGCCTTCTCCTGCTGCTGAACACTACTCCTTCACTTTCCTGCCTCTGCAACCAGTCGCTTATATTTCAAGTTGTTTTTGATCTGTTTCCCCTGAGTGTCTCAGCCCCTAGGGCTTTAATCATTTCTTTCTGCTAATGTCTGTACTTGTAACCTCTTGAAGATCTTGGATTCAATTCAAGCTTCATCTTCAAGATAACTGAGGCTGGTAATTGTATTCCTCGAGTGAAATTTCTCAGAAATGATTAGATTTGAACAGCCTGGTGCAATTCCTGAAAGTTTGAATCAAAGTAGAAGTTTATATCTTTTATTAAAAAAAATCTTTTGTTTGAATAAAGGACAGCTTACTGATGGCAAGGATTAAGATTTCAAACTCCAGACTGAGGATTGTAGGACGTTACCACACAGAAGGAGACTGTTTTGTCCTTTTTGTCTAGACCAAAGACCTTTGATGCGTGCCCGTGCACATGCCCTCTGACTGCATGCTTTTTAGGTCAAGTAACCTGAATAGATATTTTCTAATTAGCCTGTTCAGAATTGGTATTACACATCACTTGTGCAGGTGGAATATGAAACTGGGTCTCCTGTCTCAGAGGTGGGGACACTACACTGGCCCACAAGAGTCCTGGTAACCTAGGGGAGATATTTTCCTGATCAACCTGGAACCCAGGTCTCCTGATCCAGAGGCAGGAACGCCACCATTGTGCCACAAGACCCTCACAGTAAGTCTGCACATCTTTGGACTGTGGGAGGAAACCGGAGCATCCGGAGGAAACCCACGCAGACACAGGGAGAATGTGCAAACTCCACACAGACAGTTGCCCGAGGGTGGAATCAAACCCAGGTCCCTGGCACTGTGGGGCAGCACTGCTAACCACTGAGCCACCGTACCGCCATACCAGACTGGGAACATTAACTATGTTTCTCTCTCTACAAATGCTGCCAAACCTACTGACTTGTTCCAGCACCTGTTTTTATTTCAAAAAGTATTTCGTTTGCTACGAAGCACATTGATGTGTCTGGAGGATGTGGAAAATGCTATATAAGAACATAAGAACCAGGAGCAGGAGTAGGCGAACTGACCCATCGAGCCTACTCCACCATTCAACAAAATCATGGCTAATCTTTTCGTGGACTCAGCTCCACTTACCCGCCTGCTCACCATAACCCTTAATTCCTTTACTGATGAAAAATCCTTGCCTTAAAAATGCAAGTCATACCCATTATTATCGGTATATTTGGAGTTTGAAAGAAGAGAGACATTTGGTGAAATTATATTCACTGTTGAAGCAGTCCTGAGTAAATCAATGGAGCTACAGGGTGAGAAGTCTGTGCTCCTGATCCACTCATTCTGTTGTCTTAATGGAGGTGGCTAATGGAGTAGATGCAATGATGTTAATTTTCACAAATTCATCAGATTCTGGAAAGGTTCCATTGAACTAGAAAATGACAAATATAATCCCTCTATTCAAGAAGGAAGGGAGGCAGAAAATAGAAACTTGTAAACCGGTCAGTTTGACATCTGTTGTGAGGCTCCTATTAGAATTAATCATGAAGGAAATGAAAACTGGGCACTTGGAAAAACTAAAGGTCATCAGCAAGAGACAGCATGGATTGTCAAAGGGAAAGTCTGTTGAAGCAATTTATTGAAATTCTTTGAGGGAGTGACATGCCTTGGGGATTAAATGGAGTCTGTTGATGTGCTGTACATAGATTTCCAGAAGGCATTTGACAAAGAGCCACATAAAGGGTTATTGCAAAAAATGGGAGCTCATAGCATGGGTCGGGGTGGGCGGATAACATAACAGAATGATCGAAGATTGGCTGGCTGGCAGAAAACAGAGAGTATACAGCAACGGGCTGTTTACTGATTGATTGAATAAGACAAATGGAGTCCCACAGAGCCCCGTGGCAGGCCCTCAGTCTTTTTACAGTTTATATCGATCACAAAGATGAGGGGGCTGAAGGTATGGGGGGCTACGTTTGCAGATGACACAAAGACAGGTAGAATGGATGATCATGATCAGCCATGATTTCATTGAATGACAGAACAGGCTTGAGGGCTGAATGGCCTCCTCCTGTTCCTCTGTTCCTATGGAAGTAAGTTGTGAAGATGAAATAACAAGTATGCAGATTGACATGTAAAGTTCGAATGTGTGGGTGAAAATCTGGTAGATGGGAATATAATGTGGTAAAATGTGAAGTTGTTTGCTTTGGCAGGAAGAATAAAGCAGCAGATTTACTTAAATGAAGAATGACTGTAGAATTCCAAAGTGCAGAGGGATCTAGGTGTTCTGGTTCATCAGTCATAGAAAGTTACTGTGCAGGTATAGCAAATAATGAGAGAGGTTAATACGATGATAGCCTTTATTATAGGAGGAATTGAATGTAAAAGTAATGATCTAAGTGACACCTGAAACGTAAACATTGATTTGTCTCCACAGGTACTTCCAGACCTGCTGAGCCTTTCCAGCAATTTCTGTTTCTAACTTCCAACATCCACAGTTCTTTTGGTTTTTACTTTGTAAAACTAAGAATATTATGCTTCAGTTATACAAGGCATTGGTTAGACCACATCACAAATATTGTGTGCTGTTTTGGTCTCCTTATTTAAATAAAGATGTAAATGCATTGGAGACAGTTCCAAAGAGTTTTATGAGATTCAAAGCTAGAATGAATGGATTGACTTATAAGAATCAGTCAGCAGGACTGGGGTTGTTTCTACTGGAGTTTAGAAGAGTGAGGGGTGATTTGATTAAAGTATATAAGATTCTGAATGGCCTTCAAAGGCTGATGTAGAAAGGAAGTTCATTCTTAAGGCTGACTCTATAAATAACAGCACTGTTATAAAATTAGGGATTACTCTTTTAGAACAGAGATGAGGAGAAATGTTTTCATGTCAGAGGCTTGTGTGACTTTGCAAGGCAGTGGAAGTAGGGTCTTTGAATATTTTTAGCAAGTAGATTCTTGATAGCCAGGGAAATAAAATGTTCTCAGGGGTAGATGTGAATATGGAATTTGGAACACTGACACATTAGGCAAGATCTTAGTGAATTGCTGAGCAAGTTTGAAAGGGTAAATGGCCCATTTCTACTCCTGACTTGAATGCTCATAATGTCTTCCTTCTTACTTGTTGTTCTATACAGCATGATTCTGTGGGCATTCACAGTCAGCACCAATAAACTATGAAGGCATTAAAGTTAATCTGTCTATACTCATTTAGACTCTTGAATTCAGTTGCTCATATGCTCAAACATATGCACACTCTCACTCTTAACACACATACACTCGTGCTCTCTTAACCATACACTCAAACATGCACACACTGTCAGACTCACATTCTCACACACACACACAGACACACACACACACACACACACACACACACAATTCAAGGTACAACCTCACATTTGTGCTATTCTAAATGCACATTTATATTTAAGAACTATGTGGAACATTGGTAGACATGGAATAATTTGAACATTTTCTGGATTGAAAGAGGCTTTCTCGTGAAATTAAGTCAACAGTTTAATCAGTGCTTCTGTTGGCTACAGAAAAATCATGTGACTTTGGAGAAAAAGCAAGCAAATCTTTCAAGGAGATAAGAGATGGGGCTAAGCATTAAATACTAGAAGACCCAGTTTTAAAAAGACTAGGGAATCTTTAGGCTGATGGTTGCCTAACAACCAGCTCTGTACTTGGTTTTCAGTTTTATAGTGTGAAATAAGGATGTGAAATATATAAATTAAGAACATTTATTTTAGAGTTTAGACTTTGAGTGGGTGCCATGTGAGTTTTGATCTGTGTGTACGATGTCTTTAATATCCAGGAATATGTAAGATGAGGGCTTGTACCCATGATGCTCAGATAGAAGAGGGCTCCTCACTGAGCTTCAATAAAAACAACGTACTGAGGACACTAGAAATCTGAAATAAAAACAGAAAGTGCCGGAGACACTCTGCATCTGTGGAGAGAGCAGCAGAATTAATGTTTGGAGTTCACTATGGCTTGCCTCTGGAACTCACTAAGTGCAAGGAGGGAGAATGAGAACATATAAGAAAAAATAAAGAGGCCTGACAACCACCTCAAGACAGACTAATCATTAATAAATGAGAAAACTCTGGAGGGATTTTTTTTTTTTTATTCACTGCCTGGACCAGCATTTCTTGCCCGTCCCTAGTTGCCATTGAGAAAGTGATGGTGAGTCGTCTTCTTGAACCGCTGCAGTCCATGTGCTGTAGGTTGACCCACCATGTCCTTAGGGAGGGAATTCCAGGATTCTGACCCAGCAACAGTGGTTTTGTATTTCCAAGTCAGAATGGTGAGTGGCTTGAAGGGGAACGTGCAGGTGGTGGTGTTCCAATGTATCTACTACCCTTGTCCTTCTAGATGGAAGTGGTCATTGGTTTGGAAGGTGCTAAGGCTCTTTGGTGAATTTCTATAGTGCATCTTGTAGATAGTACACACTGCTGCAACTGAGCATCGAGGATGGAGAGAGTGGATGCTTATGCTTTTTCCTGAATGGTTTTTGTTTTGATTTGATTTATTATTGTCACATGAACCTAGGTACAGTGAAAAGTTTTACCGTACGAAGTGCATTAGGGTAATAGAACAGAGCGAAGAATACAATGCTACAGCTGCAGAGAAGGTGCACAAAGAGTGAGATCAACATTAAATTTATAATTTGGGAGTCTATACAGAAGTCCAACAGCAGCAGGGAAGAAGCTGTTCTTGAAGTGGTTGTTATGTGTGTTTAAGCTTTTGTGTCTTCTGCCCAATGGAAGAGGTTGGAAGAGATTGTAACCAGGGTGGGAGGGGTCTTTGATGATGTTGGCTGCCTTCCCATGGCTTGGGTCAAGCTTCTTGAGTGTTGTTGGAGCTGCATCCATTAAGGCAAGTAGGGAGTATTCCTTCATACGCCTGCCTTGTTTATATCCTTAAGGGCCTTTGCGCATTTTAGCGGTGGCTTGAGAGGTAGTTTGGGTGCAATGAGTGTGGTATCAGTTGGATTTGGCAACGCTGTAACTGCATTTGGCACATTTCCGAATGTGGGCTGGTTAGGAAATCCTGTGATTAATTAATCCCTCATCACTAATGTCATTTGGCTCACATCAAGATTTGCCTTCGGCGTGTGCGTGATTAAAAATCCTGAGGTACAAAAACCCAAAGTGCCCTCGCAGTAATATCAGATTCCAAACCGATAGGGGACACATTACATAAAGACACCATGGAGTTGGTGTTTCAGAGATAGTAGGAACTGCAGATGCTGGAGAACCTGAGATAACAAGGTGTAGAGCTGGATGAACACAGCAGGCCAAGCAGCATCAGAGGAGCAGGAAGGCTGATGTTTCGGGTCGAGACCCTTCTTCAGAAATGGGGGAGGGGAAGGGGATTCTGAAATAAATAGGGAGAGGGGGGAGGCAGATAGAAGATGGATAAAGGAGAAGATAGGTGGAGAGGAGACAGACAGGTCAAAGAAGCGGGGGTGGAGCCAGTAAAGGTGAGTGTAGGTGGGGAGTTAGGGAGGAGATAGGTCAGTCCAGGGAGGACGGACAGGTCAAGGGGGCAGGATGAGGCTAGTAGGTAGGAGATGGGGGTGGGGCTTGAGTTGGGAGGAGGGGATAGGTGGCAGGAAGGACAGGTTAGGGAGGCGGGGACAAGCTGGGCTGGTTTTGGGATGCGGTCAGGGGAGGGGAGATTCTGAAGCTTGTGAAATCCACATCGATACCATTGGGTCGCAGGGTTCCCAAGCGGAATATGAGTTGCTGTTCCTGCAACCTTCGGGTGGCATCGTTGTGGCACTGCAGGAGGCCCAGGATGGACATGTCGTCTAAGGAGTGGGAGGGGGAGTTGAAATGGTTCGCGACTGGGAGGTGCAGTTGTTTATTGCGAACCGAGCGTAGGTGTTCCGCAAAGCGGTCCCCAAACCTCTGCTTGGTTTCCCCGATGTAGAGGAAGCCACACCGGGTACAGCGGATGCAGTATACCACATTAGCAGATGTGCAGGTGAACATCTGCTTGATGTGGAAAGTCTTCTTGGGGCCTGGGATGGGGGTGAGGGGGGAGGTGTGGAAGCAGGTATAGCACTTCATGCGGTTGCAGGGAAAAGAGCCGGGTGAGGTGGGGCTGGAGGGGAGTGTGGAGCGGACAATGGAGTCACGGAGAGAGTGATCCTTCCGGAAAGCAGATAAGGGTGGGGAGGGAAAATGTCTTTGGTGGTGGGGTCGGATTGCAGATGGCGGAAGTGTCAGAGGATGATGCGTTGGATCCGGAGGTTGGTGGGGTGGTACGTGAGGACGAGGGGGATTCTGTTTTGGTTGTTATTGCGGGGAGGGAGTGTGCGGGATGAGTTGCGGGAAATGCGAGAGACACAGTCGAGGGCGTTCTCGACCACTGAGGGGGGGAAGTTGCGGTCCTTGAAAAACGAGGACAACTGAGATGTTCGGGAGTGGAATACCTCATCCTGGGAGCAGATGCGGCAGAGGCAAAGGAATTGGGAATAGGGGATGGCATTTTTGCAGGAAGGTGGGTGGGAGGAGGTGTATTCTAGGTAGATGTGGGAGTTGGTGGGCTTGAAATGGATATTGGTTTCCAGGTGGTTGCCGGAGATAGAGACAGAGAGGTCCAAAAAGGAGAGGGAGGTATCAGAGATGGTCCAGGTGAACTTAAGGTTGGGGTGGAAGGTGTTCGTGAAGTGGATGAACTGTTCGAGCTCCTCGTGGGAGCGCAAGGCGGTGCCGATACAGTCATCAATGTAACGGAGGAAGAGGTGGGGTTTAGGGCCGGTGTAGGTATGGAAGAGGGATTGTTCCACGTATCCTACAAAGAGGCAGGCGTAGCTTGGGCCCATGCGGGTACCCATGGCCACCCCCTTTGCCTGTAGGAAGTGGGAGGAATTGAAAGAGAAGTTGTTGAGGGTGAGGACGAGTTTGGCTAAGCGGATGAGGGTATCAGTGGAGGGGGACTGGTCAGACCAGCGGGACAGGAAGAAGCGGACGGACTTTAGGCCATCTGTATGGGGAATGCAGGTGTATAGGGACTGGACGTCCTTGGTAAAGATGAGGTGGTGGGGACCGGGGAATTGGAAGTTCTGGAGGAGGTGGAGGGCGTGGGTGGTGTCACGGACGTAGGTGGGGTGTTGCTGGACCAAGGGGGAGAAAATGGAGTTGAGATAACTAGAGATAGGTTTGGTGGGGCAGGAGCAGGCAGAGACAATGGGTCAACCAGGGCAGTCAGGTTTGTGGATTTTGGGAAGGAGATAGAAGCGGGCGGTACGGGGTTGGGGAACGATGAGGTTAGAGGCTGTGGGTGGGAGGTCACTTGAAGTGATGAGGTTGTGAATGGTTTGGGAGATGATGGTTTGGTGGTCGGGGGTGGGGTTATGATCAAGGGGGCGGTAGGAGGAGGTGTCAGAGAGTTGGCGTCTGGCCTCGGCGATGTAGAGGTCAGTGCGCCATACTACAACTGCGCCTCCCTTGTCCGCGGGTTTTATGTTGAGGGTGGGGTTGGAGCAGAGGGAGCGGAGGGCTGCACGTTCTTTGGGGGAGAGGTTAGAGTGGGTGAGGGGGTGGAGAGGTTGAGGCGATTGATGTCTCGACGGCAGTTGGAGATGAAGAGGTCGAGGGAGGGTAGGAGGCCTTGAGGTGGTGTCCAGGAGGTAGGAGAAGGGGTCAGTAGAGGGAGGGTTAGGCTCACGATTGAAGAAGTAAGAGCAGAGATGGTGGAGTTGGTGTTTGATGTGTTTGTAAAAGCTCATTCATCTTCTGGTATGGAAATCTGTTGCCGTTACTTGCTCTAGGCTGTAATTGACTCCAGATCGAGAGCAACGTAGTTGATTATCAGAAACAAAAACAGAAATTGGTGGAAAAACTCAGCAGGTCTGGCAGCATCTGTGGAGAGAAAGCAGAGTTAATGTTTCGGGACAAGTGATCCTTCTTCAAGAAACTTGACACCATCCAGGAAAAAGCACAAACATCCACTCCCTCCACCAACAATGCTCTGTACCAGCAGTGTGTATTATCTATAAGAGATAGTAGGAACTGCAGATGCTGGAGAATCCGAGACAACAAGGTGCAGGGCTGGATGAACACAGCAGGCCAAGCAGCATCATAGGAGCAGAGAGGCTGACGTTTCGGGCCTAGACCCTTCATCAGAAAAGGGGGAGGGGAAGGGGGTTTGAAATAAATAGGGAGAGAGTGGGAGGCGGATAGAAGAGGGATAGAGGAGAGGATAGGTGGAGAGGAAACAAACAGGTCGAAGAGGCGGGGATGGAGCCAGGAAAGGTGAGTGTAGGTAGGGAGTTAGGAAGGGGATAGGTCAGTCCAGGGAGGACGGACAGGTCAAGGGGGCGGGATGAGGTTGGTCGGTAGGAGATGGAGGTGCGGCTTGAGGTGGGAGGAGGGGATAGGTGGGAGGAAGAACAGGTTAGGGAGGCAGGGACGAGCTGGACTGGTTTTGGGATGCAGTGGGGGGAGAGGAGATTTTGAAACTTGTGAAATCCACATTGATACCATTGGGCTGCAGGGTTCCCAAGCGGAATATGAGTTGCTGTTCCTGCAACCTTCGGGTGGCATCGTTGTGGCACTGCAGGAGGCCCAGGATGGACATGTCGTCTGAGGAATGGGAGGGGGAGTTGAAATGGTTCGCGACTGGGAGGTGCAGTTGTTTGTTGCGAACCGAGCGTAGGTGTTCTGCAAAGCGGTCCCCGAGTCTCCGCTTGGTTTCCCCGATGTAGAGGAAGCCACACCGGGTACAGCGGATGCAGTATACCACATTGGCAGATGTGCAGGTGAACATCTGCTTGATGTGGAAAGTCTTCTTGGGGCCTGGGATGGGGGTGAGGGAGGAGGTATGGGGGCAGGTGTAGCACTTCCTGCGGTTGCAGGGAAAAGTGCCGGGTGTGGTGGAGCTGGAGGGGAGTGTGGAGCGGACAAGGGAGTCACGGAGAGAGTTGTCCCTCCGGAAAGCAGATAAGGGTGGGGAGGGAAAGATGTCTTTGGTGGTGGGGTCGGATTGCAGATGGCGGAAGTGTCGGAGGATGATGCGTTGGATCCGGAGGTTGGTGGGGTGGTACGTGAGGACGAGGGGGATTCTTTTTTGGTTTTTATTGCGTGGACGGGGTGTGAGGGATGAGGTGCGGGAGATGTGGGAGACACGGTTGAGGGCGTTCTCGACCACCGAGGAGGGGAAGTTACGGTCCTTGAAAAACGAGGACAACTGAGATGTACGGGAGTGGAATACCTCATCCTGGGAGCAGATGAGGCGGAGGCGAAGGAATTGGGAATAGGGGATAGCATTTTTGCAGGAAGGTGGGTGGGAGGAGGAGTATTCTAGGTAGCTGTGGGAGTCGGTGGGCTTGAAATGAATATCGGTTTCGAGGTGGTTGCCCGATATGGAGACAGAGAGGTCCAGGAAGGGGAGAGAGGTGTTAGAGATGGTCCAGGTAAACTTAAGGTTGGGGTGGAAGGTGTTAGTGAAGTGTATGAACTGTTCGAGCTCCTCGTGGGAGCACGAGGCGGCGCCGATACAGTCATCAATGTAACGGAGGAAGAGGTGGGGTTTAGGGCCGGTGTAGGTACGGAAGAGGGATTGATCCACGTAACCTACAAAGAGGCAGGCGTAGCTTGGGCCCATGCGGGTACCCATGGCTACCCCCTTGGTCTGTAGGAAGTGGGAGGAATTGAAAGAGAAGTTGTTGAGTGTGAGGACGAGTTCGGCTAAGCGGATGAGGGTATCAGTGGAGGGGGACTGGTCGGGCCTGCGGGACAGGAAGAAGCGGAGGGCCTTAAGGCCATCTGCATGGGGAATGCAGGTGTATAGGGACTGGACGTCCATGGTAAAGATGAGGTGTTGGGGACCGGGGAATTGGAAGTTCTGGAGGAGGTGGAGGGCGTGGGTGGTGTCACGGACATAGGTCGGGAGTTCCTGGACCAAGGGGGAGAAAATGGAGTCTAGATAGTTGGAGATCAGTTCGGTGGGGCAGGAGCAGGCGGAGACAATGGGTCGACCAGGGCATTCAGGTTTGTGGATTTTGGGAAGGAGATCGAAGCGGGCAGTGCGGGGTTGGGGAACGATGAGGTTGGAGGCCGTGGGTGGGAGGTCACCTGAGGTGATGAGGTTGTGGATGGTTTGCGAGATGATGGTTTGGTGCTCAGGGGTGGGGTCATGATCAAGGGGGCGGTAGGAGGAGGTGTCGGAGAGTTGGCGTCCGGCCTCTTCGACCTGTTTGTTTCCTCTCCACCTATCCTCTCCTCTATCCCTCTTCTATCCGCCTCCCACTCTCTCCCTATTTATTTCAAACCCCCTTCCCCTCCCCCTTTTCTGATGAAGGGTCTAGGCCCGAAACGTCAGCCTCTCTGCTCCTATGATGCTGCTTGGCCTGCTGTGTTCATCCAGCCCTGCACCCTGTATTATCTATAAGATGCATTGAAGAACTGGACGCAGAATGTTATCTCTGTTTCTCTCTCCACAGGTGCTGCCAGACCTGCTGAGTTTCTCCAGCACTTTCTTTTTTGTTTCAGATTTCCAACATTGGCGGTTTTGGGTGGTTGATTTGCAACTGCTGTGTGAAATGGTTCATTCAGTGGGGGCCAGAGCTCAGTGTCTCAAGGTCAATAAGTGCTGGCCTGACCCAGCAACATTCCAGGAATCAAATAAATAAAACACAGCCATCAGTGTTTTCAGGCCGGCGGGGGAGGGAGTGTGACAGGCAGGCTGAGAAGATGTTCGAAAGCTGCTCAGGAGAGCTGCGTAAAATTGAAGCTTGATTTCAGAAAGCATTAGGAGCCTGCAATGTTAAAGGGTCGAGGTGACATTGTGTGTCAGAATGTGAGAGTTGATGGTTAATGATTATCTGCCCAGGAAGAAATGTTACGACCTGCAAGGTATTGCGACGTGTACCTATTTTTTATGCTTTGAGGGCGATTTGTTCACGTTATGACAATGGAATTTCAGACTGAAACGATGTCCAATGAGTGGCAATTGGCAGAAAGGAGTGAGACCAAGGTTAGCAGGAAGGAGGAGTGTGGAGCAGTGATGGAGGGGGATGCTAACCCTGCAGAATTTCACAGGATTTAAGGATCATTAAAAATACAGTTGATGGAATTTGTTGTCCATTTTATTTGAAAGCTTTACAAGTCACAAAAAAAAATTAAATAAGACCATAAGACATAGGAGCAGAAGTAGGCCATTCAGCCCATCCAGTCTGCTGATTCATAATCCTCAACTCCATTTCCACCATAACCCTTGATTCCCTTCCTGATTAAAAATTTATCTCAGCCTTGAAAATACACAATGACACAGCCTCAACAGCCTTCCGTGATGAAGAATTCCACAGACTCACTCCCCTCTGAGAGAAGAAATTTCTCCTCATATCTGTTTTAAATGTGCAACCCCTTATTCTGAGATTAAAGCCTCTGGTCCTTGAGTCTCCCACAAGGGGAAAGAACTTTTCTGCATCTACCGTCAAGTTCCCTGAGCATCTTGTATGTTTCAATCAAGTCACCGTTCACTCTTCTAAACTCCAACAAAGTACAAGGTACTGAGAGGTTAATGTGTGCGATGTCTGAATATCTCAATGGTGAGCCCCCTAATCCCCACCCCGGTTACCTCCCACTCATGGTTAGGGTGGAGTTGTACAGTTGCCTGGTGACAATCCACTCCAGGGAGACAGGTTGACATTTTAAATATTATAAGTGGGCTCTGTTTCCTACTTGTGTTTACCCTGTTGGGGCAGTGGGGCCTAGTTAGCCTTGTGGCCTGCTGTAGCATGTTCCCTATTGAATGAAAAGCAAATCTGTCCAGATCAAGAGATAGTAGGAACTACAAATGCTGGAGAATCTGAGATAACACGGTGTAGAGCTGGATGAACACAGCAGGCCAAGCAGCATCAGAGGAACAGTATTCCCAATTCCTTCACTTCCATCGCATATTCCCAATTCCTTCGCCTCCGCCGCATATTCCCAATTCCTTCGCCTCCGCCGCATCTGCTCCCAGGATGAGGCATTCCACTCCCGTACATCTCAGATGCCCTCGTTTTTCAAGGACCGCAACTTCCCACCCTCAGTGGTCGAGAACGCCCTCGACCGTGTCTCCCATATTTCCCGCAACTCATCCCTCACACCCCCCTCCCCG
>NC_063339.1:8576272-8585872 GCF_021869965.1 Rhincodon typus | reverse complement strand
ATTTCCCGCAACTCATCCCTCACACCCCCCTCCCCGCAATAACAACCCAAACAGAATTCCCCTCGTCCTCACGTACCACCCCACCAACCTCTGGATCCAACGCATCATCCTCTGACACCTCCGCCATCTGCAATCTGACCCCACCACCAAAGACATTTTTCCCTCCCCACCCTTATCTGCTTTCCGGAGGGACCACTCTCTCCCTTGTTCGCTCCACACTCCCCTCCAGCCCCACCTCACCCGGCACTTTTCCCTGCAACCGCAGAAAGTGCTACACCTGCCCCTACACCTCCCCCCTCACTCCCATCCCAGACCCCAAGAAGACTTTCCACATCAAGCAGATATTCACCTGCACATCTGCTAATGTGATATACTGCATCCACTGTTCCCGTTGTGGCCTCCTCTACATCGGGGAAACCAAGCGGAGGCTTGGGGACCGCTTTGCAGAACACCTACGCTCGGTTCGCATTAAACAACTGCACCTCCCAGTCGTGAACCATTTCAACTCCCCCTCCCATTCCGCAGACGACATGTCCATCCTGGGCCTCCTGCAGTGCCACAACGATGCTACCCAAAGGTTGCAGGAACAGCAACTCATATTCTGCTTGGGAACCCTGCAGCCCAATGGTATCAATGTGGACTTCACAAGCTTCAGAATCTCCCCTCCCCTGACCGCATCCCAAAACCAGCCCAGCTTGTCCCCGCCTTCCTAACCTGTCCTTCCTCCCACCTAACCCCTCCTCCCACCTCAAGCCCCACCCCCATCTCCTACTTACTAACCTCATCCCAGCCCTTTGACCTGTCCGTACTCCCTGGACTGACCTATCTCCTCCCTAACTCCCCACTTACACTCACCTTTACTGGCTCCATTCCCGCCTCTTTGACTGGTCTGTCTCCTCTCCACCTATCTTCTCCTTTATCCATCTTCTATCCACCTCCCGCTCTCTCCCTATTTATTTCAGATTCCCCTTCCCCTCCCCCATTTCTGAAGAAGGGTCTAGGCCCGAAACGTCAGCTTTCCTGCTCCTCTGATGCTGCTTGGCCTGCTGTGTTCATTCAGCTCTACACTGTGTTATCTCTGTCCAGATCAAGTTGGCTTTCTGTATGGGGTCCATCAATGCATTGAAACCCCACAGTGATCAGGGATCTCCCATGTCTGCCATTCCTTTACCTCTTACCAACACCCTTCAACCTCCCCATCTTTTTTCTTCATTCTCTCGCAGGACGTGGGCATCGCTGGCAAGGCCAGCATTTTTTGCCCATCCCTAATTGCCCTGATCTACTCCCAGGAGATCAAGAAAGTTAAACCATATCCCCTGACCCTGCAAACACTCCAAATCCCCTCATCCTGAGGAATCTGTTCAATTTTCCAATTGGCTTAGATGGCAACGGCAAGGATGGACAGAACAAGAGTGGCCAATGCTCGAAGGAGAGGGGAGGTGGCCAGTGGTGGTGGTTGGGGGGTGTTTCTCATGAGATCTGTGGGTACAGACCAAGTAGAGTTGGTAATCCTGTGGGAATGGGTGGAGTACAGGAGGGTACGGAGATGGATTGGGTTCAATGGCCAACAGGAACCATCAAGAATCATGTTCAGATCCACAATAAAATGAGACTTATTGGCTTAGTGAAGCATCCTTGAGTCTGACCCTATTGTAAAGCAATGCCTACTTACCAGCAAGAGTCACTGGGAAACAGTCTGGTGTGGGAACCATGCTTGATAATATACTTCCCTTGTCTAACACTGCTACCATCAGTCACTGTGACCCAGGCATCTGTACCCAAACCAGGCATTGACTCTGGGACCATCAGAGTGTTAAATGACCAGTGCCCAGTTACATGGAACACTACCCATTCAGCAAGCTAGAGATCTGAATCTCTTTTACTGTTCTAACCCCCTCCCCACTCAAATTGTTTATGTGTCATTGTTAGTTTTTTTTAAAACTGAAACCAAATGCATGAAAAGTAAACGAAAACTCCTCTTGTGAAAGGTATCGCAACAACTGTAGAAAGAAAAGGGCTGCAGATGTGTGGGAGCAAGTTCCCCTGCAAGCTGCACACCATCCTGACTTGGAAGTACACCTCCTATGCAGAATGTAGCAGTTAATGATGATTGACTGTTAACTGCCATGCTTTGAACCCATACAGGTTGAATCTGTCTTGTCAAGACACTGGTGGGAGAAATAGGCCAGCGAATGGCTGTCCCCAATTTTGTTGAGCTGAAACATGTACATATCCTTTCTGTTTGCGAAGAGCTGGGAATTAATGAGGGCAATCAGAGTCCAACAGCTAACCAATCAGCACTCTCTTTCATACAGTTTAAATGCTGGTTTCCCCCTTGAATTGGAATTCTTGCAATTTGTCCTGAGAAGTGCAAGATGTAAAGCTTTGAAAAAATGTCTTTACTTCAGGAAAAAGAAGATTTCTGAATACTCCACCATCTCCGTTCCCTTTAATTTCTCCAGCCACTGTGTGGACTTCCGAGGTCTGTGCGTGGCAATATGTGGAGAAACTGGAAGTAAGTTTGTCAGCATGGAAGGTGACTGGATAAGTGGAGACAACAGTTAATAAAGCATGCAGTGTCTTCAGCTTTATTAATAGAGACATTGAGAGCAGAGGAGGTGATGTTGAATTTGTAGCAGACACTTGTCAGACCTCAGCTGCAGTATTGTATACAGCTGTGGACACCACATTATAAGAAAGGTGTGAATGCATTGGAGAGTGTCCAGAAATGATTTACAAGAACAGTTCCAGGGATAAGAAACGTTAGTTATGAGGATAGTTTGAAGAAGTTAGAACACTTCTCCTCAGAGAGAAGAACATAGAACATAGGACATTACAGCGCAGTACAGGCCCTTCGGCCCTCGATGTTGCGCTGACCTGTGAAACCAATTTGAAGCCCATCTAACCTAAACTATTCCATTATCATCCATATGTTTATCCAATGACCATTTAAATGCCCTTAAAATTGGCGAGTCTACTACATTTGCAGGCAGGGCATTCCACGCCCTTACTACTCTGTGAGTAAAGAACCTACCTCCGACATCTGTCCTATATTTATCACCCCTCAGTTTAAAGCTATGTCCCCTCGTGCTAGCTATCACCATCCGAGGAAAAAGGCTCCCACTGTCCACCCTATCTAATCCTCTGATCATCTTGTATGGCTCTATTAAGTCACCTCTTAACCTTCTTCTCTCTAACGAAAACAGCCTCAAGTCCCTCAGCCTTTCCTCATAAGACCTTCCCTCCATACCAGGCAACATCATGGTAAATCTCCTCTGCACCCTTTCCAATGCTTCCACATCCTTCCTATAATGTGGCGACCAGAACTGTACGCAATACTCCAAGTGCGGCTGCACCAGAGTTTTGTACAGCTGCAACGTGACCTCATGGCTCCGAAACTCAATCCCTCTACCAATAAAACCTAACACACCGTACGCCTTCTTAACAACGCTATCAACCTGGGTGGCAACTTTCAGGGATCTATGCACATGGACACCGAGATCTCTCTGCTCATCCACACTACCAAGAATCTTACCATTAGCCCAGTACTCTGTATTCCTGTTACTCCTTCCAAAGTGAATCACCTCACACTTTTTCACATTAAACTCCATTTGCCACCTCTCAGCCCAGCTCTGCAGCTTATCTATGTCCCTCTGTAACCTGCAACATCCTTCCGCACTATCCACAACTCCACCGACTTTGGTGTCATCCGCAAATTTACTAACCCATCCTTGTACGCCCTCATCCAGGTCATTTATAAAAATGACAAACAGCAGTGGCCCCAAAACAGATCCTTGAGGTACACCACTAGTAACTGAACTCCAGGATGAACATTTCCCATCAACCACCACCCTCTATCTTCTTACAGCTAGCCAATTTCTGATCCAAACGGTTAAATCACCCTCAATCCCATGCCTCCGTATTTGAGAATGAAAGGAGTTTTGATAGAGGTTTTCAAAATCATGAGGGGCCGGATGGAATAGATAGGGAGACGCTACTCATATTTGTAAAATGAAGAACAGAAGGGCATAGATTTAAAGGGGTGTGCAATCCTAACAAGGGTGATGTGAGAAAAGAAAGTTTTCACGCAGTGAGTAGTTAGGGTCTGGAATGGTTGAAGGAGTTTAGGATTGATGGAAAGAAACTGTCCCTCTGCTGCTATTCTCTAGCAAAACTTAAGCCCATTCAGGGGCAAAGTCGCCATCTTCTCAAATAGAAAATATGTTCTGCAGTGGATAGTGAAGAAGATGATCTCAGAGTACAATGGGACCTTGATTGGATGGGCCAATGAGCCGAGGAGTGGCAGATGGAGTTTAATTTAGATAAATGTGAAATGTTGCATTTTGGTAAGGCAAACCAGGGTAGGACTTATACAGTTAATGATAGCGCCCTGGGGAGCTGCATTGTTCCTTGAAAGTGGAGTTGCAGGTGGACAGAGTGATGAAGGAGGTATTTGAAGGTATGCTTGCCTTCATAGTTCAGAACATTGAGTATAGGAGTTGGGACGTTGTGTTGTGGCTGTACGAGACATTGGTGAGGCTACTTTTAGAATACTGAATTCAATTTTGGTCCCCCTTATATACGAAGGATGTTGTTAAATTTGAAAGGGTTTAGAAAAGATTTAAAAGGATGTTTCCAGGACTGGAGGGTTTGAGTTATAGGGAAAGGCTGAATAGGCTGGGGTTTTCTTGCCTTGAGCTTCATAGGCTGAGGGGTTACCTTATAGAAGTTAATAAGTCATGAGGGGCATGGATAAGGTGAACAGCCAAGATCTTTTACCTGGGGTGGGGGAGTCCAAAACTAGAGGGCATTGGTTTAACTTGAGAGGATAAAGATTTAAAAAGCACCTGAGGGGTAACGTTTTCATGCAGAGGGTGGTACATGTATGGAACGAGCTGCCAGAGGAAGTGGTTGGGGTTGGTACAATTACAACATTTAAAAGGCTTTTGGATGGGTATATGAACAGGAAGGGTTTAGAGAGATATGAGCCAAATGTTGGCAAATGGGACTAGATCAGATTGGGATGTCTGGTTGGCATGGAAAAGCTGGACACGAGCTGTTTCCGTGCTGTAAAATGGGCAACAAATGCTGGCCACGCCAGTGACACTCACATCCCATCAATAAATATCAAGTAAAATGTAACACAAGGGAGACAGAAATAATTCTGAGCTCCCTTCCCCCTCCCCATTTCTGAAGAAGGGACCTGACCCGAAATGTCAACTTTCCTGCTCCTCTGATGCTGCCTGGCCTGCTGTGTTCATCCAGCTCCACACTGTGTTATCCCTGACATCTGCAGTTCTTACTATCTCTGAGTGAGTTATAACCCCACTGCAAAGCCTGTTCTAAGGATGCTCACTTTGGAGAGTTATCCTCCTCCCTCCAGAAAGACCTCAGTGGATCTCTGTCCCACTGTGACTCTCTAATTATCTCTTCGGCCCTGAAATTCTTCGAACACATACTCAAGCAAACCAGGTAATGCAACCACATCTCCTTTCTCTGTACCTGCCTTTGCCCCTCCCACCTCACTGACCAATCCCCACCACTGCCTTCCTGCACTCACCTATCACCATCCCACCTACCTTCCCTAGCCCCACCCTTCCTCTCTCTATTTGTTTCGGAGCTTCCTTCCCCCTCCCCCATTCCTGAAGAAGGGTCCTGACCCAAAACATCAACTTTCCTGCTCCTCTGTTGCTGCCTGGCCTGCTGTGTTCCTCCAGCTCCACACTGTGTTATGTCCAGTATTATCACGAGACTGTTAACCCAGAGACCCAGGTAATGTTCTGGTGAATTGGGTTTGAATTCTGCCACAGCACAGAATGAGCGGCATGGTGGCTCAGTGGTTAGCACTGCTGCCTCACAGCACCAGGGACCTGGGTTTGATTCCACCCTCAGGCAACCGTCTGTGTCGAGTTTGTACATTCTCCCCATGTCTGCGTGGGTTCCTCCGGGTGCTCTGGTTTCGTCCCACAGTCCAAAGATGTGTAGGCTGGGTGTATTGGCCATGCTAAATTGCCCCATAGTGTTCAGGGATGTGTAGATTATGTGGGTTATGGAGGGATGCGTCTGGTTCGGTATGGACTTGTTATGCCGAAGGGCCTGTTTCTACGCTGTAGGGATGCTATGAATTTGAATCCAACAAAAATTTGGAATTAAGAGTCTAATGATGACAATGGTTGTCTGATTGTTGTTAATGATTGTCTGGAAAAACATATCTGGTTCACTCATGCCCTTTGGGGAAGGAAATCTGCCATCCTTACCTGGTCTAGCCTACATGTGACTCCAGGCCCACAGCAATGTGGTTGACATTTAACTGCCCACTGGGCAATTAGGGATGGACAATTAGGGATGGACAATAAATGCTGGGCCATCTAGTGATGCCCTGATTCTGTGAATTAATTTTATAAAATCAGCATGGTGTTGGTATGATGGGGGTGGTTTGATTTTGAAAATGAGACTATGAGATTTTTGCTAGATAGGAATGATTCCATTCTGAACAAGAGTCATATAGGGCTGGAAAATGATAACTCTACTTCTATCTTTCTCCCCCCAAAGACGCTGCCGGATCTACACAAAAAAAGAGCAGGAGCCAACTCCACCATTTGCTATAATTATGGTTGCTGGTGGCTGTAGAGTTTCTCCTAAACTGTCTGCTTTTATGAAGGGTTACAGAACGAAGGTGTGTGGATAAAATAGAGGCACAGGCCAACCATGATCTAACTGAATATAGGACCAGGCTTGAGGGGCTGAAGGGCCTACTCCAGTTTCCATTTCCCCCTTAGAAGTGTTCATAAAAACAATCTTTTATTTGCAGATTAAGCCCCTTTGCACCCAATTTAATATGGAACGGGAAGCAGAGTTAGAGCGTCAATGCTGCATTATGTACAACTGTGAAAGGACCCCCATAACTCATAGCCACCACATTCACAAGTGATTTATGACAAGCTTTCAGATGAATGAAACTCTGTCAGTGATGTGCCATCAATGATGAGATATTTATTCGACAGGGAGTTCATTTTGCACTTCAAGTGCATTCTGAAAGACATCTTGTAGATTGGACCGTGCACAGATAATTCACTGTGGTGAGCTGCAATCATTTTCTGTGGGCTGCTGAAATGATTATCATTATCAATGGAATAATTAATGGCTTCTCCATTTATGAGGCAAGAGTACGTACTGCAAGAAATCCGCTGCATGAACGAAAAGATTTCGGTGGCTATGAGCAGAAAGAGGAAATTTCCCTCACCCCTCGCCCTCACCCTGGAATTGCACCTTATGGTACCTGTCCATCAAAATCCAATGTCAATAGCAGACAAAGGCTGGAATTTCTCTCATCAACTTAAGAAAGGAATATCTACCATGAAACAGGGACAAAGCATTTGGTTCTAGGTACATTATTATGACACAGTTCTGGTACTATATCTCAGTTAGTGGCCCCAAACCACCTCCGCCCATGAATATTGAAATGGGATTAAAAACTTTTGGTTATCTTCTTAATATATTTTGTGGGGGTTTGATCTGGTCCGTAACAAGATGTATAAAATTTTGAGGGGCATGAACATGGTATTCAGGAAGAAACCTTTCCCCTTGGTTGAAGGATAAATGGCCAGGGGCCAGAGGTTTAGAGGAGATGTGAGGAAAAATGTTTTCACCCAGAGTATGATAGAGGCGGAAACACTCATGACATTAAAGAAGCATATACATATAAACTTGTAATGCCATGCATGCAAGGCTTTGGGTCAAGTGCCGGAAAATGAAGTTAGGATAGTCAGCTGGTTGTTTTTGAGCAGTGCAGACTCGATGGGCTGAAGGGCCTTTTTCTGTGCTGTAGATCGCTATGATTTGCTGAGTATAATCACATGTACAAATTTGAATAAAACTGGATAACATATCATGCTTATGAACTTGGACTGTAAGGTAGAATGATTACTGTGGGATAGAGATAAGAATGTGTAAATGTGTAACACATTTGGAGAATGTGTTATCTATAAAAGTGATGTAAAATCATTGTTTTGTAACAGATCGGAGAATTGTGTGTTATCATTGATGGGTACACATCCCATGCATGAATGAAAAAATCATTTAGACAAAGAAAACTAAGTTTTGTTTTGTTTTTACAGGATCAAAAGGTTAAAAATGCTCCCTTTCAACGTTGACCCTACTCTGAACCCCAGCAGACAGGATCCACTGAGGAGTGCTGGTTTGTGTACACTTGTTCCAACTTTCTTCTACCAAAGTGAAACAGGAGCAGTATGAGACCACTGCATGAATCGTCCAGCACTTCCTGAGAGCGAGGTGATGTGGGCTTTGAGTCCGGCAGATTTACTCTGTAACCATTTCCCTGGCTGTGGGATCAGTCACGCTCCAGGGAGCCTCAGTGGTACTGACTCAACACTCTACTGCTGCATGAGGTCTTTTAAAAGGTCAACGGGTGCAATTTTTGTGGTGGCCCAGTTGGTCAGCTAGCAATGGAGGATGGCATATGCATAGGGTTTTAGGGAGAACATCTCACTATGTTCTCCGTTCCTACAGGTTGGGGCGCTGAACCTTGATACAATTAAGGATGCAATCACAAATAGGACTTGCAGCAAATGGAGATCTGCCTTATGGAATTCTGAGCCCCAATAACTCCAACCAGACTGTCTATCCCTCACAGACTCAAATCTACCAGCTCCCTACATCCCCCCTGCAGAAATGGAATTGATAATCTCTTGAACCTTTGATGAAGGGCTTATCTTCTGAGGAAAGTTTGAACAGGTTAAGCTGAATCCATTGGATTTTCAAAGAATGAGAGATGATATTATTGAAAATCATTACATCTGAGGGGACTGGACAAGGTGGTCACCTGGATGAGGGCCAGGAGACATAGTTCTAGGAATGAGGTCAACTCTTTTGAGACAGAGGTAGAGAAATTTTATTTTCCCTTAGAGGCTTGTTGGAGTTTAGGAAGTAAAGGTTTCTTTAAAATTACTCAAGACTGAGTGAGAGAGATTTTTTTATAGACCGTGGAGTCAAGGCCTATGGAAAGCAGACAGGAAAATAGAGGTTGGAAAATAACCAAATCAGCCATGATCTCATTAACTGGGCTAATAATCAGAGAGGATGGAAGTTCACTCCACCCCACCTCTGCAATTTGTGAGTTTTGAATTTGGTTCTTAAAACAATCAGAAATTAATGCGGCAAAATTGACCACAAAGCTGTTGTCATCAGCAATCCAGAGAAAAGCCACATACTGTGGAGGCTGGAGATCTAAAGCAAACACAAATACTACTGCGGCGAGTCGGCAGGTCTGGTGGCATCTGTAGAGAGAGAAACAGAGTTAATGCTTCGATTCCAGTATGAACCCGCTCACAGATGCTGCCAGGCCTGCTGAGCTCCTTCAGCATTCTCTCAGGGGTTATGTCAATAACAACCCAACTGGTTCATCAACATTGGCAGAGCGAGTCTGTAGTGATGGGAATAAGGTTGGCCAGATGGATCTCATTGACTATGAAATCCTTGATTGGGGCTGTCAACCTGGGCTGATCAGGGAGCTCTGGCTAACAGTGATAAACAGAAGGTTCAGAGACTCTGAGATAACAAGGTGCAGAGCGGGATGAACAC
>NC_063339.1:8559277-8575772 GCF_021869965.1 Rhincodon typus | reverse complement strand
CCCATAGTGTCCAGGGATGTGCAGGATGGGTTAGCCATGGGAAATGCAGGAATGGGGTAGGAAAGTGGGTCTGGGTGGAATGCTATTTGGAAGGCCAGTGTGGACTCAATGGGCAGAATAGCCTCCTTCCACGCTGTAGGGATTCTCTGGTCCCACTCACATATCTCAAATACAAAAACGATCAATAAAAGTATTTGTACCTTACATCACAGGAATGATGAGAATGGTGGAAGGCAAACTCAATGCAATTCTTTGTTTTAATAGAAATTTCTTTGTTGTTAATGCCCTTTTTCTGCTTACGAAAGTGAGCAAAGCTTATTCCAGGGAGTGGGCCCCTCTCTCTGATGGTGAACAGTATAAAGCATTCCCAGGCCAGTGGCAGTTGTGTCCTGAGTGAAACTTCAGTAACCTATCCACACCCCCACCACCACCACCCCCACTCACTTAATGAGGCGGAGATTTCCCATTCTCTGCTACATACTTGCCACAAACTATTCGCCATGTCCCTTAGCAGCAGACATTCAGAAGACTGTCTTCCACTCCTCCAATATACATTGATATATTTGCTACTCCCACATTAGCCACTCTGGTCTCTCCCTAAGAGAGTTCTTACCCATTGGTGTGAGGACAGAAAGAACCCGAGCTCTCAGCAGAAAGAAGACAGATTCGTTGCATCCTTCCACAAATAAATCCAAACCCAGATTTTGGCAGTTAAGATCTAGCTCCTCATGTATTAAGTCACCCAGACTTTGTGTGTTCTTCTGAACATATAATGTGCCTCAAGATAAACTGAAGAGGCAACAGTCAAATTCAAGTCACTTCTTGAATAGGCAGCTAGCATTGACAATGGTGACTGCAAAACAATCAAGTGGTTGTAAAACTCATCTATTTCAGTAGGGAAGGAAACTGCCATCCTCACCTGGTCTGGTCTACATGTGACTCCAGACCCTCAGCAATGTGGCTGCCTCTTAATTGCTATTCCAAATGTTGGAGCAAGTCACTCTGGAATATTCAAGAATGCAGCTCACTACCAACTGCTCAAGGGCAGTGACGCACAGTAATGAAGCTCCCATAGAGCTACGCAAATGCCGAATGGGCACACACTTTTCTGTGCCTCAGTTTACATCTTCTTCACCTTTAATTCACACAGCTGTCAGAGAAAATGTGACACTGAGCCATGCAAAGATGTGTCATGGTGGCTCAGTGGTTAGCATTGCTGCCTCACTGCGCCAGGAACCCAGGTTTGATCCCCACTTCAGGTGACTCACAGGGTGGAGTTTACATGTTCTCACCGTGTCTGTGTGAGGTTCCCTCGGGTCCTCTGGCTTCCTCCCACAGCCCAAAGACGTCCAGGGTAGGTGGATTGCCCATGGTGCCCAGGGATGTGCAGGCTAGGTGGATAAGCCATGGGAAATGCAGGGTTATAGGGACTGCTCGGGCTGCTCTTTGGAGCGTTGGTATGGGTTGAATGGCCTGCTTCTATACTGTAGGAATTCTGCGTGGGTCTTATGGAGTGACCTAAAGGAGAAGAGAGAGATGGATGTAGAATTCCAAAGGAGGGAATTGTAGAGTTAATAATGTCAGTGCTGTACAGCAATTGGTCATTTATTGCTGAATTCAAACCTCTAGAACAACCGAACTCATTAAATGTCACCGTAAATGTGCATTTTAAAGTCAGGTATTAATGCAAATCTGAGAAAGCTCATGACCATTACATGAATGTAATTTGCATTAATGTTAACCTTTTCACTGTGTGAATGGTCGTGTGATAAGCTTAGTCAGATACAACATGTCCCACACTCTGATCTTCACTTTAATCCATTAATCCCTTAATGCTTGTTTGCCACACTTCTCCGACCCTATCTGTTACGTCCACCTGGCAAGTCATTCATTTCCATTTTGCATAAACACTCTGTAAGATCACAGAGGAGGCTGAATGAAGAAAGGCCATTCAAGCTATCGAGCCCACACTATCCATGTATGACAAGGGGTGGGGGGCAGTAGCCAGATGACACGGATTATCATTAATTGGACTGAAAGCCAATGATCTAAGCAGGTCCTTTACATTAAAAACTGAAGCCTTCACCAGGCACCACAGCTCTCCCTGTAGCTTTCAGGAGTTTGAAGTAGCAGTACAAACCTCCACACACTCTTACTAACGTTGTAACAGTCAGTAGAAAACATAGTGTTATCAGATAGTTACAACACAAAGGAGGCCATTTGGGATGATAAGCTTCACTTTGTGCTACTCGACTGCTTTCTCCCCATATTCCTGCAATTGTTTCCTCTTCAGCTATTGATTCAATTTCTATTCAAAAGGTGTGATTGATCTTGCTTCCAACACACTCTCAGGGAGCACATTCCAGATCCCCACCACTCACCTGCTTGGAAAGGTTTCTCTTCATGTCTCTAATGCTTCTTTTGCCAATGACCTTAAATTTGGGCCTTCTCATTCTCCATCCTTCCCCCATTTGGAAACAGTTTCTCTCCAGCTATGCTGCCCAGATGTCCCCTGATTTTGAATGCATCTCACAGAGTTGGCCTCCCCACCCCCACCATCATTTCTCTTTCTGAAGGAGAACAGCTCTTAGCCTCTCCAATTATTCTATAAGTCCATAAGATGTAGGAACAGGAGTAGGCCAATCAAGTCTAATCTGCCATTTATTGAGACCATGAGGCGGCACAGTGGCTCAGTGGTTAGCATCGCTGCCTCACAGCACCAGGGACCCAGGTTTGATTCCACCCTCGGGTGACTGTTTGCGTGGGGTTTGCACATTCTCCCCATGTTTGTTTGGGTTTCCTCTGGATGCTCCGGTTTCCTCCCACAGTCCAAAGATGTGTAGGTTAGGGTGGATTGGCCAGGCTAAATTGCCCACAGTGTCCAAGGATGTGCAGGTTAGGTGGATTAACTGTGGGAAATGCAGTGTTATGGGGATAGGGTAGGGAGGGTGAGTCTGGGTGTGATATTTTCAGAGAGTCGGTCTGGACTTGTTGGGCCAAATGGCCTGTTGCCACACTGGAGGGATTCTATGGCTAATCTGATAATCCTCAACTCCACTTTCCCCTAACCCTTGATAATTAGAAATCTTCTTATCTCAGCCTTAATTATACCAAATAACTCAGGCTTGGCAATCTCAGTGGTAAAGAACTCCGCAGCTTCACCATCCCTGTGAGAAAAAGAAAGTTCCTCCTCATCTCTGTCTTAACTGGGCAACCTCTTATTCTGAAATGATGTCCTCTGGTACCACAAGCAACATTTCAACATCTATCCTGCCAAGGCCCCTTAGGCTCCATATCTCTAACGTTCCTTATTTATGGAACCATTCAACCAGGAGCTATTCTGAAATTGATTGATGATGCCTTTAAATAACACTTGCTGTTTCTGGAGGTGAGGGCCGTGGGGAATGAGGTGGTGAGTCTTTTCCCTGCTGCTGAACTCATGCGTTAGGCTGTGAGGTGTAGGGAGGAACATCTCTGCAGGAGTTCCTTAGGGATCGTGTCCTAGGCCCAACCATCGTCAGCTGCTTCATCCATGACCTTCTCTCCCTCATAAGGTCAGAAGTGGGGATGTTCGCCGATGATTGCACAATGTTCAGCACCATTCACAACTCCTCAGATACTGAAGCAGTCCATGTTCGAATGCAAAAAAGCCTGGGCCACCTTCAGACTTGGATTGTCAGCATCTAGACCAACAATCAACTAAAGTGTTCTCAGAACAACTCACACTAATGGCAGGAGCACCATTTTGGATCTGAGACTGTGCTAACAGTGCTGCAAATGCAACAACAATGCAACCAAATGTTGTATGGTATGATTCAGTGTTGGATTAACATTTGCCTTCTTAATTAAATTACTTCCCGGATTTCCCATAATCTCAGAATAAAGGGACTCTAATTTAAGACTGAGATGGGCCAGAGTGTTGTGAGTCTGTGAAACTCTTTGCCACAGAGAGCTGAGAGGGTAGAGCCCTTCTGTATATTTAAGGCTGAGATAGATAGATTCTTTGATCAGTCAGGGAATCAAGGGTTCTGGGAAAAGGCAGGAAAGTGGATGTGAGGAATGTCAGATCAGCCATGATCCTACTGAATGGTGGAGCAGGCCCAAGGGGCTGAATGGCCTACTCCTGTTCTTGTTTCTTTTGGTATTGCTCAAAAATGAAACCAGGGAGCCATGGAGAGATGGTCACCAGGTTCAGTTTCCTGGAGCAATGGGACCAATTCCACATCCTTTAACATTCTTACACAACAACAATGCTCCAATCCCAATCTTGAAAGTTTTAATTGAACCTTATTAGGTAGGGAGATCAGATTTCCACTACCCCTTGAGTGAGAAGCGTTTTCTGGTTTCATGGCTAAACAATCATAATTTTAGGATTCTGCCAAAATTGTTCATAATAACAAACCGTTCAGACATGTTTTGATAAAACTCTGGGGTAGGTGAGATTTGAACATTGGTCTTCCAGGCCAGAGGTAGCAATGCATTGCAAATGCATACTTGAGTAAGGTAGAGATATTTTAATCTACCTGTTTGGGCATATTATAACACACTTTTGAAGCAGACAAGACTTGAACCTAGACTTTCTGGTCTAGAGGTAGGAACACTGACACTACCACAAAATCTTAAAATTATGCCATTATAAACTTATAATTCTTACAGAGTCTTTATTACATAAAAGTCTAAGAACAGATGTCTTGGTACAAATCAGTCCAGCCCCAGAGGTATATCATAACATATCCAAACAGGTTGATTAAAATAATTAAAAGTCTAAGAATAGGAATGGTTTGGGCCAGTTCCCAGTATGAAAGGAAATTTTATGCAGAATGATCTATAAAATGGCAAAGATATTAAATGAGTCCTTGTCATAAATGCACAGCCGTTGTCATGAAAGAGAACGAGCCACTTCAAACACTGAACCCTTCGTGCATAAAGGAATATCCTCTTGCTTTTAGCTAATACAGTCTTTCAGTGATTCCCAATTTCCAAGTTACCCAGTCCTTACCGCTCAATGCTAGCACAAGAATATGACCTTAATGCAAGTTTCCAGCCTGGCCTGTTTCCATGGTGACACAACATTCAAGGAATGTATTAATAAGTCCCTTATGGAGCCTTAGACTGTACCTAACCGCAACCACATAGAAAGTAACACCAGAAGACAGACTGTAGAGTTCGTGTCCCTTATCCTTCAAGATCAAATATGAAATGATTGATTAAAAATCCTAAAAGGATAGTGTTTTTTTTAAATGGAGTATTCATATTGTTCCTTTGATTTCTTAAAATATGCATATAGTTAAAAAGCCTTTTTTTCTGGAATTGACATCATTTATCATCAATGTTCTGTCATCCACATTTTACATATGATTTCAGGGATGGGTGAAGAGACTGTCAAATGCTGCTGGTATCTAATACTAATGAGTGCAGGCAAGGGATCCAGTTAAAAAGTATGCATTATATGAACAAAAGTCCATCTTAAGTATGTGTTGCTATAGTACAGTAGAAAGTATTAATTTTTCCTTTAACCAATTTGAGTATTGCTGAAAAATGATTTTGTCAAAGTTTTTCATCTTGCACTCATCAGGACATTTCACAAGAATACAAATTCAAGGCAAAAACCCATACTAATAATGTTGGTTTAACTCCTTGCATTTGCATTCTTGCAGAATGTCCTGATAAGTGCAAGACAAAATAGCTTTAATAAAATGTGTCCTTTTTCAGCAATACTCAAGTTCTATACTACCAAATAACCATTTATATTACCTATTTACTAATACTACCTGTCTTTAGGATGAAATGTTAAGCTAATATTGTGGGTAGCACAGTGGCTCAGTGGTTAGCACTGCTGCCTCACAGCACCAGGGACCCAGGTTCAATCCCAGCCTTGGGCAACTGTCTGTGTGGAGTTTGCACATTCTCCCTGTGTCTGCATGGGTTTCCTCCCATGGTCCAAAGATGTGCAGGTTAGGTGGATTGGCCATGCTAAATTGCCCGTAGTGTAAATTAGGTGGGTTATTGGGGGATGGTTCTGGGTGGGATGTGCAAGGGTTGGTGTGGACTTGTTGGGCCAAAGGGCCTGTTTCCACACTGTAGGGATTCTAATACCTCTTTGATGCTCTCAGGGGTAAATGTAAGTTGGCTATTAAAGATCTATTGGTGTTATCTGAAGAACAGAGGAGTAATCCTCAGTTGTGTTGGAAGACCATTGACCTGAAATGTGAATTCTCTCTCCACAGATGCTTCTAGACCTGCTGAATATTTACTGTATTTTGTTTTACAGATTTCTACATTCTGCGGTATTTTACTTTTGAATTAGACTGAATCTGATGTGATCTGGCCAGGTTTTATCTTTCACTTAACATCATTAATTGCTGGATGTCGTCACATTGTAGCTTGTAGAAGCTTGTGAACAAAATGGCTGCTGAGTTTATTAACGTACCGTAGTGACTCAGCTTCAAAAGGTCCTCATTGACTGTAAAGCAGTTTCGGACTCCTTGAGATGATAGAAATGTAAAATCTTTCTTCCTAGAAATATGGCGCCACTCAGTGTCATGAGGTTTAAACCAAAATCAGAGTTCATTGTTTCTTTCGCTTTGGGAAAAGGAATTTGTCACTTGCGAAAGAGAGGCACAATGCGTGAGATGAGTGAGGTTACACAACAGACAGTTAAAAAAAATCACCAACACAGTCTAAAGGGGCCGAAAGGCACATTCCTGAACCTGAAGGGGAGATAAGTGGTGATGCGTCTGAGTTCTTGCCACATAAAAGCTGTAGGACCCTGGAACATCCTTGCAATAATGTCACCCCTCTGGGTGTAAATAACAAAGTGTGGGTGGAGTTAGGAAAAAGAGTGATAAACGCCTGGTGAGCTAGGCAGAATCCTGACATCTAACCCTGCAAA
This sequence comes from Rhincodon typus, assembly GCF_021869965.1. Taxonomy (NCBI): domain Eukaryota; kingdom Metazoa; phylum Chordata; class Chondrichthyes; order Orectolobiformes; family Rhincodontidae; genus Rhincodon; species Rhincodon typus. The sequence goes on along the minus strand of NC_063339.1, from coordinate 8,568,880 downwards.
TGTTAGAAATACATGCAAGAAAATACGTAGAGTAGATTGATTAGTATGAGGCAGTAGAGTTTGTGGAATAATTTTGCAGTCATGTAACAGTAAGATTTGAGACTGATAAGACCGTGATGTATTCAGTATTAACATATAGTAAACAGTGTTGTAAAGAAACTCAAGCCTCAAGACAGTTCTTGATCTTGCCTTTCCCTCAACCAGTCTGTCGTAAAGCCACATGACAAAGGAATTTCAATGCAAAATTAAATCAAACCTGAATAAAGTCATACTTAACATGACAAAAAAATAAAGCAATGCAGGAACTGGGTTTATCTCATGCTGTCCTGACTTTTTCTCATTGATTTAGTGGCTGATTATCTCCTTGGGTAGTAATGCATGCATCCTGCTCTTAATGCAGGATTAAACGGGAATCAGTGCAAATCATAGCCAAAGTATGCTAAGCACTCCAAAACAATTCTCCTCTAATGCCATAAATCACTGCCGCATGCAGAGCAAGGCCACACATAATTAATATTGATACATATGGGTGAGAGATTAATAAATTAGGCCAATTATGCCTAATTTGCCTCAATTAGAAATAAGTTCAATGTAGAATATTAATTTACTCCCCACCCCAGCACAATTCAAACTAAAATAAATGCCAGGTGATTTTTTTATTTTAAATTTTGAAGTAGCCTCTTTGATTTTGTGCAGTTCAGACCAGAGCGTAAAAGTAGACAGAGAGGAACAATGGAGCTCATATCAGCCATGCTGTACAATCAGAGCAGCCAGGGATAGGCTGGCATTGCATCTTCTCCCCTTAATTCATTCCAGCTGCTCACAAGAGCCTCAAATCGATAAGAAAAAGAATTCTTAAGAATTAGAATTAGGTTTATTGTCACGTGTACTCAAGTTACAAAGGAACAGGAGTACAGTGAAAAGTGGACAATATTGCCATAACATGGCACCATCTTAAGTACAAACTACATAGGCATAAATCTTAGACATAAAAAAAGGGAAAATAAAGAAAAAAGTTACATTACATTACAGATATACATAGTATAAGTCAGGAAAATAAGAAATAAAGCTAAAAACATAGACATTACAGTCTTTCTATAAGGACTTCCATGTGGTCTGGCTGAGCTATACCGGTTCCCAACAGGTAGCCATTTTTGCCCCGTGCCACAGACCCCACCCCGCTCTGGGCCTGTTAACTGCCATCCCCAATCCCCTTCAGGACACAGGCCGACCCCACCCCGCTCTCGGCCTGCTAACTGTCATCCCCAATCCCCTTCAGGCCACAGGCCGACCCCACCCCGCTCTCGGCCTGCTAACTGTCATTCCCAATCCCCTCCAGGCCTCTGACTGACCCCACCCCACTTGCTTCAGGCATCCACAAACTCCAGTGGGTATGAATCAGGTATTGCAAGGAGGTCAGTTAGCTGGAAAGCTGGTTTGCAATGCACAGTGATACTAACAGCAGGAGTTCAATTGTGGCACAGGCTAAGGCTACCACGAAGGACTCTCCTTCGCAACTTCTCCCCTCACCTGAGACGTGGTGACCCTCAGGTTAAACTGACCACCCAGCACCTCTCTCTAATGGCAGTGCAGCCCTATGTTCTGGTGTTTCAGTCATGACTGACTCTACGCTTTCTTTCGCTAACCAAGCTGTGATTTGTGTGATACGTGAGCTGTGCCTCTCTGTTGATGCTGTTAAGACAAGAGGCCCCTCGAATAGTTGGGGTCTGTGCAGATCACACAATGGCGTGAACTTTGGAAATAAGTCAGGTTAGGGATCGTTGGGTTCTGGGACAACTCCTTTCAGACGCGAGGAGGACTGAGGCTTCGAAATCGTAAGCACCATTAACAGCTTTTTAAAAGAATGTAATCTTTCAAGCCAGAATTTGTTGCCCCATCGTAGTTGTCCTTGAACTGAGAGGCTTAGAGTCATCGAGTTGTACAGCATGGAAACAAACCCTTCTGTCCATTTGCCCATGCTGACCAGATATCTTAAATTAATCTAGTCCCATTTGCCAGCATTTGGCCCATATCCCTCTAAACCCTTCCTATTCATATACCTATCCAGGTGCCTTTGAAATGTTGTAATTGGATCAGCTTCCACCACTTCCTCTAGCAGCTCACTTCATTCACGCACCACCCTCTGCATGAAGAGATTGCCCCTTTTATATCTCACATTCCTAAGTCATTTCAGAGTCGACCAAGGTCATTGCAGAGTCACATATGGCTAGACCAGGCAAGAGAAACAGAATTCCTACCCTAAAGGACATCAATGAATCAGGTTGGGAATTACAATAGACAAGGATAGATTTATGATCATCAATATTGCAACTGGCTTTGCATTCCAATGTAATAATGAGTTGCAATTCCACCACAGAAACATGAAGGGATTTGGACCCACATTCCCAAAGCACTATAATCAATTTCTAGGCAACGAGACTAGTGCTGTCACCACTACACACCAGATGCCTCAGTTACAGGGCATTTTGTTTCTCTTGGCTGGGACTACAGCTGTTCACTATTCAGATTAATAACTTGGATCTTGGAATCAAAAAACATGATATCCAAACAGGAAGTTGACAACAAATTGGGTGGAGGGTGGTGATGGTTAGTCAGGATGGAGTCGGGCCGTAACAAATTACAGGAGACATGGTGTGGAGGTGCCGGTGTTGGACTGGGATGGATAAAGTCAGAAGTCACACAACACCAGGTTATAGTCCAGAGATAGTAGGAACTGCAGATGCTGGAGAATCTGAGATAACAGGGTGTAGAGCTGGATGAACATAGCAGGCCAAGCAGCATCAGAGGAGCAGGAAAGCTGAGGTTTCGGGCCTGGACCCTTCTTCAGAAATGGGCTAAAGGTTTATTTGAAATCGCAAGCTTTCGGGCTACTGCAATTTTTGTTATTTCACCTGACGAAGGAACAGCACTTCGAAAGCTTACAATTTTAAATAAGCCTGTTGGACTGTAACCTGGTGTCGTGTGACTTCTGAAATAACAATAATAAACTCACAGAATAGGCAAATAATTATCAAGCGAAGTTCACAGAGATAATGAGGAGGTAGTGTGTCTTGTTAGGAAGAATAATACGTCTAAGTGAGACAGAGGGACAAAGGGGTTTCAAAGTACAAACAGACCAATTGTGTTGTGCCACAGGTTAGCAAGGTCATGAAAGAAAATAGTAAACAAAGCAGTAGGCTTTATTTTTATCAGACTAGCATTGAAAAGTAGGGAAGTTGTGTTCAACATTGATTCGACCCCACTGGGAGTAATGTGTTTATTTCTGGTGACTGTATTATAGATCAGTTGCTGAAGGGTTGGAGAGGCTGCAGGAAAGATTTACAAGAATAATACTCTTTCTAAAGGGTTCTTTTCCCTATCGATTTGAAGCTCCTGTGAGGAGCTGGAATGAATTAAGGGGAGAACATATGTCAGGAAACAATTGACAACCTGAATCCCTGCTCTTTTTTCAAACAGGGCTCAGCGATGACCTAATGGAACTCTTGAAAGTTATAAACTGCTTCGATAGAGTGGATAAAGACAGACACTTCCTACTGTGGGGAGCATTGAGATTAATGACTGGGAGGTTGGTCACCAATTGTTCAAAATGGCAACAACTTTTCCATGACGGTGTACTGTGCCTTGACTCTAAACAATGTAGTAATGAGGCAGGGCGACCGCAGAGGGGAAAGACAAGGAAGCAGATTCTGCTCTCTGGGTTCCACTGCCTCATGGGACATACTGCTGCCCCACGTGCCAACATCGAGAATTTGCTTGTTCTGTCATACTAAGGCTAGTATCTTAAACCCACATCGACATGTATAAAACAACAACTCTTTGAAGACATCATCCTTGAATCGAGGGGCAGCTGAAAATGACAGTAGACCTTGCCATGACAATTTGAAAATTGGCATTCTTACACTTGTCCTGATGAATGCAATATGAAAAGCTTCAACAACATGTTTCTCTTTTCAGCAAGATTCAAATTCTATAGAAGCATGTGATTGCTAGGAATAGTTTCTCTGTATTTACCCCCTTGAATTCTTGCACATTTATACACTTCAAGCAGGTCACCCCTCAATCTTCTCATCTCAAGAGAACACAGGTCAGGGTAACAAAATCTGTTTAATTTAACCTTCCATGCTGCAGTGTTATTCCCGTGAGATTATTGAATTCCGTTTGCCAATTTGACTGGATTTAGATAAGCTTTTGAATGGTGGGGTACTACAGAGAGACTTCGGAGAAGACACTGTAATGTTTGTTTTTTTAACTTTGCTTCCTGTTTTTCCTGACTTATGGTTAAACTCTGTATAGCCGCAATGTAATGTTGTTTTTTTCCCTCATTTTTCTATTCTGTAACTAAGAATTGTACCTAGGTACCTTTGAACCTAAGACGACACTGTAAGTGGCAACTTATAAACTTTTCACTGTGCTCATTTGCGTACATGTGACAATAAAGCTAACTCATAGAATCCCTACAGATTGGAAACAGGCCCTTCAGCCCAACAAGTCCACACTGACCCTCAGAACATCCCAACCAGACCCATCCCCCTGTAACCCACCGAAGCTGCACATCCCTGAACACTACAGACAATTTAGCATGGCCAATCCACCCAACTTGCACATATTTGGACTGTGGGAGGAAACCAGAGCACCTGGAGGAAACCCACATAGACACAGGGAGAATGTGCAAACTCCACACAGACAGTCGCCCAAGGCTAGAATTGAACTGGGTCTCTGGTGCTGTGAGGCAACAGTGCTAACCGCTGAGCCACCGTGCTGCCTCAGTTTCAACTCAATGGGTATAGGGTGCCATGCTGTTTGAGCATTTTTTTGCTCATGACCATTTTCTACTTGCCTGTAAGAGTATCCAATAGGGTGGATACTTAAGGTACTCAAATGGGGGGGGATTAGTCAACATTAGCCAGCATGCCCTCTAGTTTTTGACACCCCTAGCTGTGGAAGAAGACCTTGGCTATTCATCTAGGGGTGAATATTCACTCCCTTCACCACTGAAACATGTGGGCTGCAGTGTACACCGTCTACAACAACTCATTAAAGCTACTTCTAAACCCATGAACTTCACTATCGAAAAGTACATGGGCATGAGCTACATGGAAGCATTTGTCTTTGGCAGAGATTAAACTGAAAGGTTAGCAGACGAATTGAGGATAGAAATAAAATTGGAACTGGTAAAGTTGAGATGCTTAAAGTGAGTACGCAGTGTTTAGAATTTAAAGGAGGCAACACTGAACTTGATGTATCATTACTAGAATTAGCTAATATTCATCTAGAAATGAAAAGACTTGGATTGGAAATAAAAGTGGGGGGAGAGCAATGGAAGACGAGAAAAGAGAAAGAAAATTCAAAATAAGAAAGCTTGAATCATGGTATTAGGATAGAGTAAGACAGAGAAAAATGGGAAGGGAGGGGAAAGGAAAAGACGGGGAAATGGAATTAAAAAAGCTTGACTCCAAAAGCCATCAGGATGTCAGCCAACGTGATTTCGAGTCATAGAGTCATACAGTTTGGAAACAGATCCTGCGGGCCAAGTCATTGAGTGTATTTAAGACAGATATAGTTAGGTTCTTGATTAGTAAAGGGATCACAGTTATGGGGAGAAGACAGGAAAATGACATTGAGAAACATATTAGCCAAGATCGAATGGAGGGACAGACCCATTGGGCCGAATGGCCTAATTCTGCACCTATATCTTATGGCTTATGATGCATGAGACAATAAATGTGAGAAAATGTATGAGTGTGAGCAGTGAGTGTGTTAGAGAATGTGTAAGAAAAAGTGTGTGTGTGAGAGACAGTGAGTGTGTCACTGTGGGAGAAAGATATTGTGTGTGAGACAGCATGTGTATGTGCGTGTGCGCGTGTGAGAGAGAGACAGTGTGTGAGAGTGTGTGTGAGACAGAGAGTGTGAGACTGTGTGAGAATGTGTGTGAGAGGGAGGGAGAGACAGGGAGTGTGAGAGTGTATGTGTGAGACAGAGTGAGTGTGAGACAGTGTGTGACAGAGAGAGGCAGTGAGTGGGAGACAGTGTGTGTGTGAAAGTGTGTGTGTGTGTGTGTGTGTGAGAGAGAGAGAGAAAAACAGTGAGCGTGAGGCAGATAGTGTGAGAGACAGTAAGTATGTGAGCATGATAATTTCCTGACCTGCACTGTTATATTGTCAATAATAACGGCTTCTAGCATCTTTCCTCTGACAGGTATTAAGCTCCCTGGCCTGGAGTTTCCTGACTTCTCTTTCCTTCTCTTGTTGAATAAAGGATTTATATTCACTATTTTCAAATCTATTGGAACGTTACCAGAACTGGGGGGGTTTTGGAAAATTAAAACCAACACACAAATTGTCTCATTAGTCACTTCTTTAAGAGTCTACAAGGAAATCCATCCGGACCCTGACACTTGTCAGGCACAACTCCAACATGTACTCACAGAGTGAGTGTGAGAGTGCGAGAGTGTGAGTTTGTGCGTGTATTCCATGTTCGTGTCTGTATGAGAGAGAGAGAGTGTGTGAGAGAATGTGTCTGCATGTGTATCATGTGAGAGTGTGCCTGTATGTGTGTGTTGTATATGCAAGTGTATGTGCCTGTACGTGTGTTTATATTTTTGATAAATTGTGGGTAACAGTATGTACGTGCGCCTGTATTTGAGAAAGAGTGTGCGTGAGGGTGTGTGCAAGAGTGTGTGTGTGTGAGAGAATGTGTGTGTGTCAGAGAATGTGTGTGTGCAAGAGTGTGTGTGTGTGAGAGAATGTGTGTGTGTGAGAGAATGTGTGTGTGCGAGAATGTGTGTGTGTGCGAGAATGTGTGTGTGTGAGAGAGTGTGTGTGTGTGAGAGAATGTGTGTGTGTGAGAGAATGCGTGTGTGTGAGAGAATGTGTGTGTGAGAGAATGTGTGTGTGTGAGAGAATGTGTGTGTGTGATGTGTGTGTTTGATGCACTGAGTGAATGAGAACATGTATTACTTTAAGAATGTGTGTGTGCGCACATATGTGTGTGTGTGTGCCTGTCTGCATGTTTGAGTGTGCGTGCACATGTGTGTATTATGTGTGTGTGTGTGTGTGTGTGTGTGTGTTTGTGTGTGTGTGTAATGCAGAAAGCTACTAGCTCTTGCCTGCTCATGGTTGGCTTTGAGTTTTATAAATGAATATTACAGCAAGGAATGGTAAAATTAGCATGGTAATAATATTGACACATGTGGCCGGAAAGCATAAGTAAGATTTGATTATTTCCTTGGGATCCTGAGAAAACAGACAACAATATAAGAAAATCAATTATTTCAATTTAAAAATCCAGTCATGGTAAAATTCTCGTGCGCTGTCTGCAAAAGCATTAAGGTCATGTATTTCAGAACAATCCCACTTTAAATCAAGCAGGGCCTCCTTTTTAAAAAAAATGTTTAGTCTGAGCTTGGCATAACTTTTCTTGCCTTTAGTACACCTTTGCGGTGAAAGACTGTTACCTCTGGATTTACAGAAAGGTGAGTGTGTTACATTAGACAGACTTACAATGAGATAATAGATTTTAATTCCAAGGCAAATATTTGATTTGAGTCTGTGTAAATGATTTCCCAAGACACACACTTCATTTTATTGTTTGGCTGTGATGGTACATTTTGTCTGGGAGTTTCTGACTTGTGTGGGGCAGCTCTGGTGAATGTGTACAATCTGGTGTCAGGAACAAGTTGGTGAGGGGAGGACCATTCACTCCCTTGAGATGGGTTCATTCTTCATTTAAAATCTTGGTGATCTCTAACTTAACCCCATTTACCTGCTTAGGTTCTGTAACCCTTACCGGTAATAAATTAGTCTCAGTTTTGACATTTTTAATTGATATGTTTTCACAGTGGGAACAAAAGCTTTTCAGAACTTCATATTTCCACTACACTCTGAGTGAAGAAATATTTCCTGATATCACTCCTAACTGAGGAAGGGCCAATTGACCCCGAAACATTAACTCGGATTTCTCTCCACAGACCTGCTGAACTTCCCAGTAATTTCTGTTTGTGTCACCCCTATCTGACCTAACGAACAGGGGAGCTGATGGCACAAGTGGTAATGTCCTTGATCCAGTACCCTCCACTTATATAAAATCAAACAAAGAACTGCAGATGCTGGAAATCTGAAATTTAAACAGAAGCTGCTGGTGGAACTCAGTGGGTCTGACAGCATCTGTGGAAAGAGAAAGCAGAATTAATGTTTCAAGTCCAGCGACCCTTTTTCAAAACTGATAGTAGCTTGGAATCGGTGGAATATATGCTCTCATTTATGGGACATGGGCTTTTTTTGCCCATTCCCAGTTACCTTTAAGAAGGTGGAGCTGTCTTTTGCACTGCTGCAGTCTGTGTCCTGAAGACAGGACTCTGAGGGTTCAAATCCCACCATGTCTAATGAATTCAGTTTTTAATAAAATCAGTCCATCCGCTGACAGCCCTGTAACTAAGGTCAAACATTGTAAAACCCCATGTGATTTATTAAAGTCTTTTAGTAAAGGAAACTTGCCTTGGTTACAAGCAAGTGTTTTATTTGACTCAAGAGCATTAATTCAGTTTCTCTCTCCACTAGATGCAGTCATAAATCTGGAATAATTTCCACTGTTTCCTGTTTTGTTTCAGATTTGCAGCATTTTATTTCCATTATTAACAATGAGCCAAATAGCCCACTTCTACTCCTATTTCCTAGCTCGCTCTAATGCCTCTTCTGATGGACACACCTCTTACAGAGCAGTTCTCTCTCAGTACCAGATAGAATCAACCTGAAAAGAGGCCTTTCAGGCCACTGAGCCCGCACCAACCCTCCAAACCCACCCCATCATTATCATCCACTTAGCTTGTGCACCCCTGGACACAATGGGCAACTTAGCACGGTCAATCCACCTAACCTATGGACAGTGGGAGGAAACTGGAACAAACCCACCCAGACACAGGGAGAACATGCAAACTCCAGTCACCCGAGGCTGGAATCAAACCCAGGTTACCTAGTGCTATGAGGCAGCAGTGCTAACCACTGAGCCACTGCGCCACCCATGGATTTCACACTGAATTCTTCAGAGTGGGGATTTGCCTTGGGCATGAGAGTTTACTTTGTTGAGTAGCAGCAGAGGACCGGCAAAGGATGGTTGTGAGCCATGTACCCCCAGGCTAAATTGTCTGCTCTCACTTACTGAGTGAAGCATTTGCTCGTGAAACCCTAGAAATATCATCATATACAAACAGAGCAGAGCCATCATCCACAGCCATCCAAAAACTCAGATGAGCTTTCAACACAAAGGAAATCAAGTGATATGTGAGCCAGAGGAAATGGAGTTGATCTGGAAGGAGGGAGGAGGAGGAGGAGATTACAATTACAAGGGAAGAGGCACTGGCTAAATTGTTGGAGCTGTAGCTGACAAGTGCCCTGGTCATAATGACTTCATCATAAGGTCTTATACGAAGTGACTAGGTTATGGGTTGGTTTTAATTTTCTAAAACTTTCTAGATTCAGGCCATGTTTGATTAGATTGGCAAATAGCAAATATAACTCCTTTATCCAACAATGGAGGGGAGATAGAAAACTGAAGTCTACAGAGCTGTCTGTCCCAGACTGGGTCAGA
>NC_063339.1:8512645-8549277 GCF_021869965.1 Rhincodon typus | reverse complement strand
AGGAATAGTTAGGTGTTTGTTTTTGACTGGTGTGGACACAATGGGCTGAAGAGCCTTTGGCTGTGCTGCAGATATCTGTCACTCGACAGCTCTAAATGCAGACTGTCGCCTTTGAGAGTAGAATCTGCTGTCACATTCAGTTAAGGTCCCATTGGCACTTGTACTGCTTCACCACAGATGTGGTTAAAAAAAATCTCTGAAACATTTTCACGTACAACACCGAAAAAATATAATGGGTAACAAAACAAATTACAGACGACTTCTACTGAGCTTGTTCGCTCATCAATTTCAAAGTGGTAGGCAAGTTGCTGGTTCCCATACACGAATGCCTTCTGTAATTCTAGAGATGGGCATAATCATGCGAATCTGCTGATCAATGTCTTCTCACCCTGTTTTACATTCACTCAGAGGGATCGCCTGCCTGATTTGCTTCTGTAAAGCAGGGGGAAAAGGTTGGAACAGGGTGCTGAGTTGCACAAAGTGCCACATCGAATGGGTGGAGCAGGCTCCAAGGGCAGATCGGCCGACTTCTAATTGATATATTTCTCTCTACGGCAAACAGTTATCCTTGCATCAGTGCCTGACACTCCTGCTGACTGAATGGTTTGACATGTGAACCGTGAGTGAGCCCACAAAATTCACATCAGAATTGCCTGACCCGTGCAGCCTTAATAAATGCACCAATTTCCTTACCCTTCAATTTCACAATCGCTGGTTGATGCAACACCAGCTTTGTCTGTCAAAGGGGCTTTGTCCAGATAAATATACTTGGCATACGCAGAGATGAAAGGGCTCAATGATAGAGGGGGTTTGTCATTAGAAAGAAAACTGCATAAGAAAAAAAGAATGTCAGGAGAAACTCATGTCTGCCATCAGCCTTTGTCAAAGTAATTCTTGCTTGGCATGAAATACCTTCTAGGAGAACAAAGAATCTATAATGGAAAATGAAGAATGTCAATACATCAGGAAGCTGTGCAAAGTGAGCACAGTAAGTGTTAGCAGTAGGTGGTGTCAGCTCAATGTGGATAATCTGATGTTAGCAGCATGGTAAATACTGTACAGATGAGCTCAATAAATGGATATTAAGGCAGCCATGTGGAAAATTTGAGATACAAAAATGTTCTTTTGCATCTGAAGTCTTTATCTGTAGAATAACAGAGACGTGAAGTGCTTATTTTTGTTTTCATCCTTTTCACCAGTAAGCTGTTGGATCTAAACCACATACAACTGCACCACCAGAAATACTTGCACAAATTCTGGATTCATCTAATCCCCAGTGAGGTCCAGAGGTTCCTTGGAGTCTTCAGTATTGAAAGACACCAGCTGGAAGATTCATTAAAAGGATGTTTATTGCCCTTGATTTTGTTGGAAAAAGAGGTTGGTAAGCCTACGTGGCTGGTTTGTGATGCAGAGTGATTTCAACAGTGTGGGTTCAATTCTCAAACCAGCTGAGGTTACTGTCAAAATCCCACCTTCTCAACCTCTCCCCTCACCTGAGGTGTGGTGACTTTCAGGTTAAACCACCACCAGTCATCTTGCTACAATCAGAATGTAGCCCTGTGGGTCTGGTAGGACCCTGGTGGCTCCACCTTTTGAATAAGACCATAAGCAGGAGTATGCTATCCAGCTCATCCACTCGGCTCCACCATTCAATGAGGTGGTGGATCTGACGATCATCATCTCCACTTTCCTGCCTTTCCCCATAACCCTTGATTTCCTCACCAATTAAAGCTCTGTCTGTCTCAGCCTTGAAAACACTGAATGACCGCAATCTCTATAGCCCTCTGCAGTAAAGAATTTCACTGATTCACTACCCTCTGAGAGAAGAAATTCCTCCTCATCTCTGTCTTAAATTGTGACCCTTACTCTGAGATTATTCCATCTGGTCCTAGACTCTCCCATAAGGGGAAACAACCTCTCCACATTTACGCTGTCTAGTCCCCTAAGGATCTTGAACAAAAACAAAGTTGCTGGAAAAGCTCAGCAGGTCTGGCAGCATCTGTGAAGGAAAAAACAGAGTTAACGTTTCGGGTCTGGTGACCTTTCCTCAGAACTGATGGTGGCTGGGAAAACGTCACTTTATATGCAGAAAATAGGGAGGTGGGTGGGGTAGGGAGTAAACGATAGGATAGGGCCCGAATGGGAGAAAGACAGTTGGACAGACAAAGGAGTTGCTAACGATCAGGCTGGGAGGGTGAGTAGTTGTTAATGGGGAATGTTAGTGACTAACAACAGGGAGTGTGTAATGGCAGACTATGTGGTAACAAGGCCTGGTGTGTGGGGTGGGGGGCTGGAACATGGGAGAGTTTAGGCCCTAAAATTATTGAACTCAATATTGAGTTCGGAGGGCTGTAGGGTCCCCAAGTGGAAAATGAGGTGTTGTTCCTCCAGCTTGCATTGGGCTTCGCTGGAACACTGCAGCAAGCCAGAGACGGAGATGTTGGCCAGGGAACAGGGTGGTGCATTGAAGTGGCAGGCAACAGGTAGTCCAGGGTCTTGTTTGCGAGCAGAACTTAGATGTTCTGCGAAGCGGTCACCAAGTCTACGCTTCATTTCCCCAATGTAGAGGAGACCACATTGTGAGCAGCGAATGCAGTAGACTAGTGCAGAGGAGATTTACCAGGATGTTGCCTGGAATGGAGGGAAAGTCTTACAAGGAAAGGTTGAGAGAGCTAGGGCTTTTCACTTTAGAACGACGAAGGATGAGAGGTGAGTTGATAGAGGTGTACAAAATGATCAGATGTATAGAAAGAGTGGACAGCCAGAGACTTTTTCCTAGGGTGGAGGTAGCTATTACGAGGGGGCATAGTTTTAAAGTGAGTGGAGGTAGATATAGGGGAGACGTCAGAGGTAGGTTCTTTACTCAGAGAGTGGTAGGGGCGTGGAATGCATTGCCGGAGAAGGGAGTGGAGTCGGCCTCATTAGGGGAATTTAAGCAGCTATTAGATAGGCATATGGATGATAGTATAAGGTAGGGGTGGAAGTTAGATAGACCTTAGTTTTAGGGTAAAAGTTCAGCACAACATCGTGGGCCGAAGGGCCTGTACTGTGCTGTACAGTTCTATGCTCTATGTTCTATCAGCACTATTTAAATAGATGTTTTGTGATCGCTTCTGATTGATTGCAATTGGTCCTTGCTGTAATTGTAGAAATGTTTAGTGATCTGTAAAGTTGTTTGCAGACCTTACATTATGCAGGGAGTGAGGTGGCACATGCTGAAAGTTAGTATCCCGAATTAAACGATCCTTCACAAACCACTTGTTCCCAGATGCGGGGACAATATTTTCATCCGTTTGGCTACAAGGTGACAAGGAACATGAACAAATGTAGCAAAGAACAGGGCAAGATGCTAAAGGGAGAAGGACATTTTCCTTTGTCAGAGTCATATAGGACGCCAATTGACCATTTCTTTAGTGCTTTGACATATCGATCCTTAACCTTCTGAGGTTCATCTGCAAACCAGATTAAACCAGGCACGCTGCATTATGAAGTTCGTAGATTAAAGGTTACATTGTTAGACTGGAGCATTTGTTCCCTCAGGCTGAGACTTTCAGTTCCAGCTCAAACATCTAAAAACATGAACCTCTCCCTGTAAGGAATGGGAAGTGGCCATTCAGCCCCCAAGACTGTTCTGTCTATGAAAATGTTGTTTATAAGTTGGTGTGTTTCTTCCAGTTTAGTCCTTTTGATGATGACAAAAGTATCGTCCACCCATCGGATCCATAGTTTAGGTTGGATCTGCGGAAGGGCTGCGCTTTCAAGTTTCTACATCATTGCTTCTGCTATTAGTCCGGAGATGAGTGACTCCGTAGGTGTTCCCTTGATTTGTTCATAGATCTGGCCATTAAAGGTAAAGTGGGTGGTGAGGTATAGGTCCAGTAATTTCAGCTTGTTGTCTGTGGAGATGGTGTTGTTCATGTCCGGTTCCTTCAGTAGTGTGGCTAATGTTTCTCTTGCTAGTGGTATGTTGATCGATGCAAATAGGGCGGTAACCTCAAAGGGCACCTGGTCTCGTCTTCATCTACTCTTATGTTTTTGAGGGTTTTGAGGAACTCTTGGGCTGAGTGGATTGAGTGGGTTGAGTTGTCGATGAGGTGCTTTAGTCTTCGATGTAATTCCTTGTCTAAGCTGTGTGTCGGTGTGCCTGGGAAGGAGACTATGGGTCTGAGGGGTACTTCCGATACACAAACCTACATCAACCCTACACCAAATGCTAACAAGAACCAAAGACCCCTATGGACAGAACAACATAATATACAAGATTCCAAACATTACATTGGACAGTCAGGAAGGAAACTAGCTATGAGAATACATGATCTCCAACTGGCAACAAAAAGACACGATCAATACTCACTCACCTCCAAACATACAGACGAGGAGAACCACCAGTTTGATTGGGACAACGTCAGGATCCAAGGACAAGCCAAATAGAGACGAGCGCGGGAATTTCTAGGGACCTGGTTCTCCATCAAGAAGGCAATCAACAAACACGTAGAGCTAGACCCTATATACACACCACTGCAAAGCAAGACCGGAAATGAAGTAATCAACTCCAACAGACCCCAGAGTTTAAATAACAAGTGGGAAAATACAACAACACTTCATCAGAGGCTACACTGATGATGTTACCCAGCAGGGTAATGAAACATAGATAAGAAGGTGTAGAGCTGGATGAACACAGCAGGCCAAGCAGCGTCAGAGGAGCAGGAAGGTTGACGTTTTGGGCCTAGACCCTTCAGAAGACCCTTCTTGGCCTGCTGTGTTCATCCAGCTCTACACCTTGTTATCTCAGATTCTCCAGCATCTGCAATTCCTACTATCTCTGAAACAATTTTAACCCCAGGGTAATGAAACATCTGTGAACTAATGAACCAGCTCGGTGAGCGAACCAACCAGCATGGTTTAGCATGGATGGACATTTTGATCAGCTTGGGCCAATTTGGGCCAAAGGGCCTGTCTCTGTGCTGTAGGACTCTAGGACTCTAGTGTCCACAGGGCAGTTAAGAATCAACAATGTTACAGTGGGTCTGAAGTCACATGTCGGCCAGATCAGGTAAGAGTGGCAGTTTCCTTCCCTAAAAAGTGGGTTTTTATGATAATTTCATGATAATTTTATGATAATTTCAAGATCACCATCTCTGAGACTAGATTTTAATTCCTAACTCAAGGCAAACTTCCTAAAAGCTTACCCCTCAAGCTGTTTTCTTGCATCCATTTTCCATTAAGGTGGATCAAATCACTTTGTAACCAGTTGTCATTCTGTCCCTGCCTGCTTGCTCATCATAAATTACTTGCAGACCATTAGCCCATGTTCAGAGCCTCTGAGAACATTTTAGACCATTTGCCCAATTGCCCCATTAACTACCCCATCCTTCTCCCCCTTCTCTGAGATGAATGCCAACTTTCTTCTCTCTTCTCCATCCTGCCCATCCATTCAGCTGAAAATCCATGAAGAGATCACTCCCAAGGATCTCTACACAACTCCCGCTCCCCAATTCATGCTGCTCCCCACACACCACCCACAATGCTCCACTTTCCCTGTCTTTTTTTATTAAATTATTCATCCATGGATGTGGACATCGCTGTCTGGGCCAGCATTTATTGCCCATCCCTAATTGCCCAGTTAAAATTCATTGATGTGGGTCTGGGGTCACATGTAGGCCAGACCAGGTAAGGACGGCAGTTTCCTTCCCTGAAGGGCATTAGTGAGCCAGATGGGTTTTTTCAACAATTCAAAAATGGATTCATGGTGATTGTTTAGACTCTTAATTCCAATTATTATTGAATGCAAATTCCATCATTGGCAGTGACAGGATTTGACAGGTCCCCAGAATATTACCTGGACCTCTGAATTAATAGTCTAGCAATAATCCCACTGGCCATTGCCTCCCCTTTCACTGAACGACCATCTACTCACTGCTTCTCCAATCGGTTAAGGCCTTACCACCTCATTATTCATTGAGCACTCAAGAACCAGACAAGGCAATGTGTGATCGTTGCAGCTGAGGAGCTGCCCCAAACTCTCCTATTACAGTGAAGCAAAATTCAAAGAACACCACTCAAACACATCGAGACAAGCCATGAAAGCAAAGCTGGGCAATTATTGTGACGATGTGCCCACTGGGAAACTCTCTCTGGCACTCAGAGACACTGAGCTGTCACATAGATCCTGAGCTGTTGAATGCCAGGTAAGTAAACAGTGTGGAGCTTGATATTCCCATTAGACTAAGGATATGTGAATTTTTGTGTTAAATTTTTAATAAGTCTCTTCAATTGATTTCCACTGGCTGTCTGTGATTCTCTTGGCATCTGCTGTGAAGCAGAAGGAGATAACATTTTAACAATGAATCTAAACAGATGAGGGCCCTCCATTCATAAGACTTTGCTTTTTTGTTTAGTTTTAATTATTATTTGGGATTTTCTTTTATTGTATCGCCAGCTGTCATCCCACCAGCCCACCCTCTCCACCATGTCAGAGTTACAAGGTTCGCTCCATGCACCACCCTGCACTGGAACTCAATTGCTGTTCCACCATCGTGGCTAGAATCATAGAATCCCTACAGTGTGTAAACAGTCCATTCGGCCCAACAAGTCCACACCGCCCCTCTGAAGAGCATCCCACCCAGACCCATTCCCCTACCCCTGATTTCCCCATGTCTAACCCACCTAATCTAAACATTGCTAGGCCCAAACAGGGAACTAACTCCCCCTCCCTAGCAGCACTGTGGAAGGCCATAAACTATAGGGACTGCATCGATTATAGAAGAAAGCTCACCACCACATTCTTAAGAGCAGTTTGCAATGGGCAAGGCATGGAGTCCTAGCCAACAAAGCCCAAATCCCCCAGGGATTGTCCTTTGCCCTTGGTACAAACTCCGATGAACAAAACAAGGCTACCTGTACAATAACAAAACAAAGAACCAGAGATACTAGAGGTCTGAAACAAAAACAGAAATTGCTGGCAAAACCCAGCAGGTCAGGCAGCATCTGTGGGAAGAAAGCAGATATATCATGGTGGTTCAGTGGTTAGCACTACTGCCTCACAGCACCAAGGACCTGGGCTCAATTCCATCCTCAGGCGACTGTCTGTATGGGTTTCCCTCAGGATCTCTGGTTTCCTCCCTCAGTCCAAAAGTGTGCAGGTTAGGTGGATTGACCATGCTAAATTGCCCATTGCGTCCAGACATGTGTGGGTCAGCCATGCAAAACACAGGGTTACAGAGTAGGGGGTATGGATCTGGATGGGATGCTCTTCAGAAGGTCAGTGTGGCCATTGAGTCCATACTGTAGGGATTCTATGAACATTTCAAATCTGGTGATTCTTTATCAGAGCAGTTCTGATGAAGCACCACTGGATTTGAAACATTAATTCTATCAGGATAACATCTACATTTTGTCTAATAAGTGGTCAAGGGAGAGGGGAGAGATACAAAAGAGTCCAGGGTGCAATTTAATCACACAGAGGGGGCGATGTGTGTCTGGAACGGGCTGCCAGAGGTAGTGGTTGAAGCAAATGCATTTTTTTCATTTAAGAAACACGGGAGGCAATGGCTTGGTGGTATTATCGCTGGACTGTTAATCCAGACACCCAGGATTCTGGGGACCATCTGCCACAGCAGATGGTGGAATTTGAATTCAATAAATATCTGGAATTAAGAGGCTAATGATGACCAGTTGTTGATTGTCGGGAAAAACACATCTGGTTCACGAATGTGCTTTAGGGAAGGAAACTGCCATCTTTACCTGGTCTGGCCTGCATGTGACTCCAGACCTACAGCAATATGGTTGACTCTTAACTCCCTCTGGGCAATTAGGGATGGGCAATAAATGCTGCCTAGACAGTGATGCCCTCATCCCATGAATGAATAAAAATAAGTACATAGATGGGATAGATATGGAGGAATATGGACAAAACGCAGGCAAATGGGACTAGTTTAATTGTGAAAACTGGGTGGTATGGGTAAATTGGGCCAAAGGACCTCTGTGACTCTCAGTGACATCTGTGCTACACAGTACCAGACAACGACCATCTCCAACAAGAAAAAATCTAACTATTGCCCCTCGACAATCAACAGGATCACCATCACTGCACCTCCCACTATCAGCATCCTGAGGGTTACCAATGACCAGAAGTAGAACTGGAGTCGTCATATAAATACTGCGGCAGGCAGAGACTAGGAATCCTGCAGCAAGTAACTCACCTCCTGACTCCCCAAAACCTGACCACCATCTACAAGGCACAAGTCAGGAGCGTGATGGAATACTCCCCACTTGCCTGGATGAGTGCAGCCCCAACAACACTCAAGAAGCTTGACACCATCCAGGACAAAGCAGCCGCTTGATTGGCACCACATCCACAAGCATCCACTCCCTCCACCACCAACACTCAGTAGCAGCTGTGTATACTATCTACAAGATGTACTGCAGAAATTCACCAGATATCCTTAGACAGCACCTCCCAAACCCATGACCACTTCCATCCAGACGGAAAAGGGCAGCAGATACATCGGAACACCACCACTTGCACATCCCCCTCCAAACCACTCACCACCCTGACCTTTTTTTAATTCATTCACAGGATGAGGGCATTGTTGGCTAGGCCAGCATTTATTGCCCATCCTTAAGTTCTCAGAGGGTAGTTAAGAGTCAAGGAAATATATTGCCGTTCCTTCACAGTCACTGGGTCAAAATCATAGAATTCCCTTGTTAACAGAATTGTGGATCAACCTACAGCACGTGGACTGCAATGGTTCAAAAAAGCAGCTCACCACCACCTTCTCAAGGACAACTAGGATCAGGCAATAAGTGCTGGTCCCAACCAGTGACACCCACACCCCATGAGTGAATAAATTTCTGAAGAGGTGTGTACATAAGTCCTGGTCAAAAATGCAGAGTTCCATTATTGCAATAAAAGGTTAAAGCAGAGCATCAATCAAATGTGATTGCCATTCCTCAGTCTCTGACCCTTCTCTATATATGTTCATGCAAAAATATATATTACTATCGATTTTTAACAAACTACAATATGTATAAAAGGGAGAAAATTTATGCAGACAAGAAACAAATTATTCCATCAACAAGGTAAGGCAAAACGCAGGAGGTATTGCATGAATAACTTAACTAAAATGATTTTAGATTTATGCTGCTTAATTTTTTTTTGTAGTGCTATTTATATGATTTCCCGCACATAATGAACTGAATAGTAATACTCTTAGAAGTTTGATAGAGCCAGACTGCAGTGAATAGATTGTAATGGAAACTGCAGTGAGCAAGCCTGTTCATGCATGTGGGAGCAAGACATTATGGAAGGCCGGGTGACTGAGATCCGTGAGTGTTTTGCAGTGCAAAATGGTTGATATTAATCCAATATAAACTTAACTGCCCAAGTACTGGGGTTGGCTTAAGGACAGACTTAAGTTTAAACTTAACAGATAGTTTCAGTCTTGGATACTGGAGACACTATTCCTCAGAAGATAGCAGCAGTTCTGCACCTTCAGTGGCTGACCAATCTTCAGGCACGCGCACTGGCAGCTATTAGATCTGGTGAAGCATCACCACCCAGTTTATACCCACAAGACAATGTTCGAGGACATCCAGGATCAATTCAGTGCTCCATTTCTTCAGTCAGCCATTGATTGACTGATTTGTTGTCATGTGTATTTTGTTACAGAATACAGTGAAAAGTGTTGTATAGTGTCGCCATTCACTGGTGTCATCTTAAAACACAGAAAAATGAACCAAAGTATAGAACATAAAGGCAGAAAAATAGGCCAGCCACGAGGTACTGCACTGGCCCAAACTCACCTCCGCTGCTACATGCACGAATGTGCAACTGGATGCAATTGCCGCCGGGAGCCCAAACTCGGCTCTTTCGCAGCAGTCATGAGCCGGCACTAGGACTGCCTCGTCGGAAACCACTGGGAACCCAAACACACCTCTGATGTCACCACCAGGAGGCCATGCTGGGCTCACTCGCCAATGTCGTCACTGTGACTGAGCTCTCCCCAGGAGGTAAGTACTAGAAATGAAAGAAAGAAAAAGACAAATTAGAAAGAAAGAAAAGTACCAAAAGAGAAAAACTGACAGAATTGGTGAGGTCTGGGCTCAGGAGCCCTACTCTGCCACCATCTTGGAAAATCTGAGATTATATGTTATCAATTGGTAAGCAGGTACAGCAAGTAATACGGAGGGCAAATTGAATCTTGGCATTTATTGCTCAAAAAATAGAGTATAAATGTTGGGATATGTCACTGCAATTGTACAAAGCATTCGTAAGACTGCACCTGGAGTATTGTGTACAATTCTGGTCCCCTTACTTGAAGAGGGATGTAGTAGTGTTGGAGATAGTTCAGAGGAGGTTGACTAGGTGATTCCAGAGATGAGAGGTTTGTCTTGTGAAGACAGGTTGAATAGTTTAGGCCTAAACTAAGGAATGCATACTGCGTGTGCTTGATATGTTTGTCCCGAGCAGGCAGGGGCGATGCGGTCGAGTGAGGGAGCCTTGGTACTCAAAAGAGGTTGAACGACTGGTTAAGAGGAAGAAGGATGCTTATGTAAGGTTTAGGAAACAAGGAACGGAAAAGGCTCTAGAGGGATACAAGCTATCCAGGAAGGAGCTGAAGAAAGGGCTTAGGAGAGCTATAAGGGGGCATGAGAAAACCTTGGCAGATAGGATCAAGGAAAACTCCAAGATTTTTTACACATAAGTGAGGAATAAGACAATGACCAGAGAAAGGATAGGGCCGATCAAGGATTGTAAAGGGAATTTGTGCACAGAGCCTAAAGAGATAGGAGAGGTCCTTAATGAATACTTTTCTTTGGTATTCACAACTGAGAGGGTCCTAGTTGTAGAGGAGGACAGTGTAAAACAGGCTGGTAGGCTAGAGGAGGTCGATGTTAGTAAGGAAGATGTACTAGGAATTTTGAGGAACTTGAAGATAGATAAGTCCCCCGGGCCTGATGGGATTTATCCAAGGATTCTATGGGAAGCGAGGGAAGAGATCGAAGGGCCTTTGGTGATGATCTTTTCGTCCTCACTGTCCACGGATATAGTGCTGGAAGATTGGAGAGAGGCAAACGTCATTCCCTTGTTCAAAAAAAGAAATAGGGATAACCCTGGGAATTACAGGCCAGTTAGTCTTACGTCAGTGGTGGGCAAATTCTTGCAAAGGGCTCTGAGAGATAGGATTTATGATGACTTGGAAAGGCACAGTTTGATTTGTGATAGTTATCATGGATTTGTGTGGAGTAGATCATGCCTCACCAACCTTATTGAATTCTTTGAAGAGGTGACCAAACATGTGGATGAAGGTAGAGCAGTGGATGTGGTATACATGGATTTAAGTAAGGCGTTTGATAAGTTTCCCCATGGTAGGCTCATGCAGAAGGTAAGGAGGCATGGCATGGGGGAAATGTGGCAGATTGGATTCAGAATTGGCTGACCCTTAGAAGACAAAGGGTGGTAGTGGACGGAAAATATTCAACATGGTGCTCAGTTATGAGTGGTGTACCACAAGGATCTGTTCTGGGTCCTCTTCTATTTGTGATTTTTGTAAATGATTTGGATGAAGGAGTGGAAGGGTGGATTAGTAAATTCGCGGATGATACGAAGGTGGGTCGCGTTGTGGACAGTGCGGAGGGCTGTTCTCGGCTACAAAGGGACATTGATAGGATGCAGAGCTGTGCTGAGAAGTGGCAGATGGAGTTTAACTCTGAAAAGTGTGAGGTGATTCATTTTGGAAGGACAAACTTGAAAACAGAATACAGGGTTAACGGAAAGATTCTTGGCAGTGTGGAGGATCAGAGGGATCTTGGGGTTCATGTCCACAGTTCCCTGAAAGCTGCCACCCAGGTGGATAGAGTTGTTAAGAAGGCGTATGGTGTGTTAGCTTTCATTAATAGAGGGATTGAGTTCAAGAGCCGTGAAGTTATGCTCCAGCTTTACAAAAGCCTGGTTCGGCCACGTTTGGAGTATCGTATCCAATTCCGATCGCTTCAATACAGGAAAGATGTGGAAGCATTGGAAAAGGTGCAGATTTACAAGGATGTTGCCTGGAATGGAGGGAAGGTCTTATGAGGAAAGGTTGAGAGAGCTAGGGCTTTTGTCTTTCGAACGACGAAGGGTGAGAGGTGAGTTGATAGAGGTGTACAAAATGATTAGAGGTATTGGTAGAGTGGACAGCCAGAGACTTTTTCCTAGGGTGGAGGTAGCTATTACGAGGGGGCATAGTTTTAAAGTGAGTGGAGGTAGATATAGGGGAATCGTCAGAGGTGGGTTCTTTACCCAGAGAGTGGTAGGGGCGTGGACTGCATTGCCGGAGAGGGTAGTGGAGTCGGCCTCATTAGGGGCATTTAAGCAGCTATTAGATAGGCATATGGATGATAGTATAAGGTAGGGGTGGAAGTTAGATAGACCTTAGGATTAGGGTAAAAGTTCTATGTTCCAAAAGCTCTCTGCAGTTTAGAAGAATGAGAGGAGATCTAATTGAGGTCTATACCATGCTAAAGGAGATTGACAAAGTCAAAGTGGCACGAAAGTTTCTTCATGTGAGGTAATCTAGAATGAAAAGTTTAGGATGGGATAGCAGATTTAAAACAGTGACAAGGAGAAGTTACTTCTCTCGAAAGGTCATGAATCTGTGCAGTGGACACTGGGACATTGAGTAAATTTAAGGAAGAGATAGATTTTTAATCAGTAATGAGTTGAAGGGTTGTGGAGAGCCCCCAAGAAAGTGGAATTGAGGCCATGCTGAGATCAGCCACGAGTGCAGTAGCCAAGAATTGCCTACTCTTGGTCTTAGTTCTTAAATTCTTACCAAACACTCTATCCATATTTGAGGCAAATTCCACTGTAAATGCGATTGTTCTGGAGAGCGTGCAGAGCAGATTCTGAGTGGTTAGTTCAACATCCATGACAAGTACCAGAAAATTCAAGACAAATGACCAAGTGCTGGAAAGTACTAGTGCAGGTTTAGTTACGGTGGTACAGATTTGATAGACCGAGTGGCCTCTTCTGTACTATATGATTTTACAGTTTGTATGAGCTGGCATCAACCCAGATTTATTCAGTGCCAGAGGGACTTGTAGATAGTGACAGAATTTGGGGAATCAGGAGGTGAGTTAATCGCTTCAAGATTCCTAGCCTCTGATCTGATCTTGTAGCTATGGCATTTATATATATCCAGTCCAATTTCATCTTTGATCAAAGCTAACCCCCAGAATGTTGATTGTGAGGGATTGAGTGATAGTAGCATCACTGAATGTCAGTGGTTGGATTCTCTCTTGTTGCAGACTGAATTTGTATGGTGTGAATATTACTTGCCGCTTCCCAGCTCAAGCCTGGATATTGACCAGGTCTTGTTGCATTTGGTAATGGACTACTTCACCCTCTCCCAACACCACTGCCCTTCTGTCACTATCTGAGGCACTTAAGTGGCATTTTCCTGATGATGGGAGGAGGCACACAAAGCAAAGTCTGTGATTGCTGCTTGGCAATGTCTGGGATGGGAGAGAGGTGTGGGCACTCAGTCCCTGATTTTCGGGCCCAACATCAGAAAGGGAGCAGGTGTGTGGGAGAGCTGGGGCAGGGAGATGTCTACCTGGATCCTTGGGCAGTGCTGCGTCCTGGTGTAAGTTCATTACTGTCAAGAATCACCTGTAGCGGCAACATTTGATGGGCCAGCTACTTTCAGACGAACGTGGATTTGTAGTCTTTGATGCATTGCTTTGTTGAACTACCTAATTGACATTAATTCACCAGGTTTTTACTAAAGGAGGCTATGTGGCTATCTTGCTGGCTCCCTTAGCCTGAGGGTTGAAACCCCTGGCCCCTGTATTAAATATTTGTAAAATCCCTACAAGCACAGATAGAGGTCATTCAGCACATTGAGTATGCTTTGACCCTCCAAAAAGCATCCCATCCAGACCCAGTCCTTACAATGGTTAATCCACCAAACCTGCACATCTTTGAACTGTGGGAGGAAATCCACACAGACACAAGGAGAACACATAAACTCCACACAGACTCTATGACCCAAGGCTGGAATCAAACTTGAGTCCCTGGTGTGGTGAGGCAGCAGTGCCAACCACTGTGCCACCAGTGAAGCACATGGTCCTGTGCACACATTGTCCTGTGTGTTTCCAGTCTGCCTCTTTGCTTTCTGGTTCAGATTTCCCACAGCATGTTTCCTTTTTTTCCCTATGTTGTATATGTGCAGTGTGACACTAGGCAGTGCACATACTCATTGTGGGGTCTCTTCAATTCCTTGCAGACATTTTAAGCAAATGCAATAAGTCATTTTGCAGAACAAAATCCCATCAACTGATGGATTCAATTCTATAGACCTTCATAAAGTTAAACTAAAATGAGCCAGTAATGCGATCTCAACCATAGCACACCACAGGAAGCAGACATAAGCTGGATAAACCATATTGGAAAGCTCTGTATAAGTGGCAGAGTGCTTTTCGTTTGAAATAAGAAACTGAAGAAGGATTAAACTATTCAGCCCTTTAAAGATAAAGTTGCCCTCGCCCTGATCTCTCGTTAGAGAGAGATGACTGGTCGTGGTTTAACCTGAGGGTTACCCCACATCAGGCAAGGGGAGAGATTGAGAAAGTAAATTCAACTAATATGCGAATTGAACCCACAATGTCAGCATTAACCCTGCATTACAAACTGGCTATCCAAACAACTGAGTTAACCCTGCAAGCTGCCATTCAATAAGGTTTTCACTGATCTGGTATCTCAACTTCACATTCTTATCTTGCTCCCATATTTCTTTATTCCCTCAGTATTAACAATCTGTCTGAATGTAGTTAAAGACTGAGCTCTATGGGGTGGAGAATCCAAAACATTCACTGCTTTTGCACAAAGAAATTTCCCCTCCTCTCAGTCTGAAACAATTCTGTTCTGAGACCATGACCCCATGAGCTTTATATCAGCAGCTATCTTTCACCATCTACTCTGTTAAAACCTCAAAGAATTGCATACATTCTTGTGAAATAGCCTCATTTTCTAAAAACCAGTGATAAAGCTATTTTGCTGAATTTCTTATATTGGCTCAGCCTTCTCCTTCCAGGAATCTATCTAATAAATAGTTGGTCTACCCATTCCAAGCCAAGCATAGGAGCAAATTACAGCTGATGCTGGAATCTGTACTGAAAACCACAAATGCTATAGGCCACAGCAGGTTAGACAGCATCCATAGAGAGAGAGCAAGCTAACGTTGAGCTGGAGACAGTCTCCCTCTACTATAGAGCTGGAATTGCTGTGATTCTTTGAAATTTGGCATCTCTTGTTTGTATCCTGGTGAGTGTAGGATGAAAAATTTCAAACACGTAATGCACTAGGCAATAACCATTTCCAACAAGAGAGAATTTAACCATTACCCCTGATGTCCCATTCACCAGAAACTGAACTGCATTGCCGTGTAAATGTTATGGCTACAAGAGTAATCTAGACTCTATGCCAAGTATATCCTTCCTTATGTATGGAGACCAAGACAGATGATTAGAAACAACACAGTGTGGAGCTGGAGGAACACAGCAGGCCAGGCAGCATCAGAGGAGCAGGAAAGCTGATGTTTCGGGGCAGGATTCTTCTTCAGAAATGATTTGAATTTTTTTATCAATAATGTATGCGCGTCTCTTCCTAGGCCGACAGTTATAGTCGATCTCTGATTGCCCAGACGGTAATGAAGAGGCAATCGCATTACTGTGGATCTAGAGTCACATGTAGGTCACACCAGGTAAGGGTGGTAGATTTCATTTGATCAATCTGCTCAATCTCACTTTAATTTCATCTGCTGTGAAGAATCTACAATTTTTTCTCCCACAATTGCAATCTTTTGTCAAAGAGGAATGCCATAGCACTGTAGAATGGTGAACTGTTGAAGGAGACCATTTGGCTCATCTCACACAATGCCAGGATGTTAAATGACATGTCCAGTTCACCCTACACTTCCCCCTTAGCTCTTCTTAGCAATTTTCTCCTCTCTACGTATTTATTCAATTCCCTTCTGTTTCCTCTCTACAGAAATCCCAGGCTCCAAATGGCTCCTGTAGCCATAACATCAGGAGTGAACTTCCTCTTAAGTGTGAAAATAAACTTCAGTAACTTCAAACCACAGGCACCTACACCGCTACTGCCACCCTCCAATTGTGGCTGTCCCTGAGGGTGAAGCTTCACATCATTTCTATCTTGCAGCTGTCTTTCTGTTGCCTTTGACTCACATTATCATCATCGCTTTGTATCATCCAGAAATTCACACACCTCCTCAGTTTCATTTCAAATTAACAAGCCCATGTCAATTCCTGCTGTAAAAGGCTGATAGTTTTCAGACTGAATTGTAGGGAACAGTTTGGAAAGGGGATTGAAATTTCATGAGTGATAATGTTTTCAAGGGGTCGAGATCCAGTCTGTGCCATCGGAACTGCCAGACTGTCGATAAAATCTTTTGCACTGGTTGCTGGCTACGATGCTGAATCCAGCAGCGAATGCCTGGCCGAGGCTGTCTCCCAGTGCTTAAGTGAAAAAAGAGAAATTGTGAAACAGATTCGAAGAAGTAAATGAAAGATGAAAAATTTAATGGCCAGAAGTTGATTTTCGTACGTGATTAAATACCACTTAAATGTAAAATTACAGTGTATATCCAGTTGACTGATAACTTTTGCCAATTGTTCTTTGCACCTCTCTCATTGATTTGCTTTATTTCATTTATAGTCACATGTGCCCCAGTACAGTGAAAAGCTTTGTTTGCGAGCAGCACAGGCAGATCATAGTAAGCAAGGACATACAGATCATACGGTACTTAGACAGAGTGAGGCAATTCAAAGTTACACTGCACAGGAGGTGCACGAAGTAAGATCAAAATTAACATGATCAACATTATTTGAAGTTAGAGAGTCCAGTCATCAGTCTAATAATGGCAGGGAAGAAGCTGTTCTTGAACCTGTTGGTACATGTGTTCAAGCTTCTGTATCTTCTGCCTGAAGGATGAGGTTGTAGGAGTTAGGTGTAGGACGTATCTTTGATGATATTGGCAGTCTTTCCGCAGCAACAAGAAGTGTAAATGGAATCTGTGGATGATAGGTTGGCTTCCATGATGGCCTGGGCTGTGCATGCAACCTTCTGTAGTTTCTTACAGTACAGGACAGAGCAGTTGCCATACCAGGTCGTTAGCACCTGGATGGTATGCTTTGTATAGTGCATCTGTAAAGGCTCTACAGAACTGTTCTACAGAAAGAGTTGAACCTCCTTCCTTATCTTGATATGCAAATTAAAAACAGAGGATCAGAACGCCATTCAGTGCCTCCAGCCTATTTTGCCATTTGATTAGATGATAGCCAATCTGTATACTTAAGGCGCAAGTGAGATGAGAACCCTTTCACAGACAGCCAGCAACCCCTAGAGGAGCAGATAAGACTAGAACCCAAGATAGGCAGTCAGCATTGTCAAGTGGACAAGGCAAGGTGAGAAGCCTTTGATGGGTGGTCAGCATCACCTAAAGGAACAAACAAAAATTAAACCACAAGGCAGGCAGGCAGTCAGGGACAAAGCTAGATTCATTAGAGCTGATTGATGAAGATTTTATTTTCTGATCTTCTATTTACAGTTTAAAATAAATAGCCCAAAAGTAGCCTGAAGGTAAGGCAGGAAAGCTCAGCTGTATGGAATGCCTATCCTGTGCCATGTGAGAAGTTGTGGGTGTCTCATATGGCCTCGATGATCACATACAGAGTAAGTGTCTCCAACTGAGAAATCTTGAACAGAGAGTTTTGGAATTTGAGTGGTACATGGAGTCATTGAGGTACATTCATTAAGATAACATCTACTTGAAAAGCATATTTCACAAAGTGGTCTCACCATATATTAAGACCAGGCAGGCAAACAGGGATTGGGTGACCATCAGCCAGTCTAGAAAAAGCAGATAGGTAGTACAGGAGACATGCTGATGAAAATTCACGGTTCTCCATTTAGAATCATAGAATGTGGAAGCAGGCTATTTGGCCCATCAAGTCTATACCAACCCTCTGAAGAGTATACCACTGAGAACTACCCCCTCCCCTATCCCTGTAACCCTGCATTTGCCCAATCCACCTAGCCTGCACATCCCTGGACAAAATGGGCAACTTAGATTGGCCAATCCACCTAACCTGCACATCTTTGGACCTCAGGAGGAAACCAGAGCACCCAAAGGAAACCCACGCAGATATGGGGAGAATGTGCAATCTTCACACAGACAACCGCCCAAGGCTGGGATCAAACCCAGGTCCCTAGCACTGTGAGGCATCAGTGCTAACCACCGAGTCACCATGCCACCCTGGATACTGGTGAGGGTGGTGGTTCATCAGAGGATTTAAGAGAGAACCAAGCTTGCAAGTGGCATAGCTGCAGAGAAAGGGGAGTGGGGATGGGTGGGGAGGAAAAAGAGTGGAACAGCAATAGTGACAAATGATTTGATAGTTAGGGAAACAGGGAATGGTTTCTGGGGCTGTGAATGTAACTCCAGGATGGTAGGTTGCCTCCCTGGTGCCAAAGATGTCACAGTTACTGCAGAAAATTCCTTTGGGGAGACTGAAGAACCAGAAGTCATTCTATACCTTGGCATCCATAACATTGGTAGAAAGAGGAATGAGACCCAGAATTGTTGAATTTGTGGAGCAAGACAAGAGATTGAAAAGCAGGACCTCGAAAGCAGTAATCTCAGAATTACTTCTGTGCCACATGTGATTGAATGTAGAGATAGGTGATGGTGTGAATGAACATATGGCTGGAAAAATTGTACTGGAAGAAAGTTTAAGATTTCTGGGACATTGGGACAGGTTCTGGGGAAGGAGCATCCAGTAAAAGGAGGATGGTTGGACCTTAGCAGGACTTGGACTAATATCCCATAGGAAGATCTGTGAGTGCTTTGGGGAGGGTTTAAACTAGATGGTCAGCGTTTTGGGAGGCAGAGTTTGACAGCGAATTCAGATAGAATAATATTAAAGCTGCTTATGGGAAGTAGCAAAGCTGTAAATAAAAGGGGAAATCAACAAAAATAAATCCTAGAATCAACCAGCACCAAATTACATAACAATATTTTAAAATAAGCAGAATTAAGAACATTGAATGCACAAAGCATTCTCAATAAGATAGATAAATTGATGGTGTTGGCATAGATAAAGGAGTATGATTTAACTGCTCTTACAGAGGTCCATCTGCAGGGTGGCCAAGACTGGGAACTGAATATTAAAAGATATTTGACATAAGGAAGTATGGGTAAAAAGAGATAGGATCAGCATTCGTGAGAAAGGATTTCTGATGAAAGAACAAGATGCAGAATCTGTTTGTGTGGATCTATGGAACAGCAAGGGACATTTGTAGGAGTAGGTGATAGTTGCCAAACTGTGGTGATAGGGTAGAGCACAGTATAAATGAAGAAATTACAGGTGTAGGTAGCAAGGGAAATGCAGTAATTATGAGAGACTTCAACCTGTGAATAAGGTGGGTAAATATAATGAGCATCAATATTGTGGAGGAAGAATTCCTAGGATGTGCTTGAAATAGTTTCTTTGGAGGTAGAACTAAGTAAGGTATAGTTTTTTTCTGGACCTTGTGTAATGCAATGAGAAAGGGTTAATAAATAATCTTGTTGTAAAACAATGTTTAGAACATAGTGTGATAGAATTTTCAATTAAGTTTGAAAAAGCTGTAGTTCAATCTGGAACTAGGGTCTTCCCTCGAAACAAGGACAGTTATAGAGTTATGAGGAAGATGTTGCCTGTGGCGGATTGAAAAAATACACTACAAGACTTGACACTCAATAGGTTACAGCTAGTATTTTTTTTAAATGCTTGCTTTCCAAAAAGATACATTCTTTTAAGGTAAAAATAACCAACAGGAAAAACAAGGGTTTTTCCTAACAAATAAAATTAAATAAAGTATTTGATCAAAGGAAAAGGCTGATAAAGTTACCAAAATGTTGTAAGCCTGAGGATTCGGCGAATTTTAGATTTCAGCCAAGAAAGGTCAAGTAATTGATAAAAGAGAGAGAATTGCATATGAATGTAAAATGGCAAGAAATAGTAAAACTTCATTTTTAAATCATTTATAGGTTTGTAAATTTACGATTAGTAAAGACAAATATAAGTTCAATACTGGCACAGAGAAGACATTTTATAATAGGAAATAGAGAAATTGTAGAGAACCTAATTAAATACTTTATGTCTATCTTCACAGAGGGAGACACAAGAAGATTCCCTGAAATAATTAAGATCCAACTGCCTAGTGAGGGTGTGGAACTAAAATAAATTAATGAAAAGTTAGTTAGTTGAAAAAAAAAGTTCTCAAAAAATTAATAGGACTGAAATTTGACAAATTCTCTGGATCCAGTGACCTTCACCCAAGAGAGTTAAAACAAATGGTTTGAGTATAACGGATGCATTGTTGATCATCTTTCAAAATTCTGTCAATACTGCAACAGAGTCTACAGATTGCAAGGCTGCAAATGTAATCCTACTGCTTTAGAAAAGAGAGCGAGAGAAAACAAAGAATGATAGGCCAGTTAGTATGCCATCCACGGTAGAGAAAATACTCAAGTCTATTATTAAAGATACCACAACTGTATATTAAGAAAATAGTTATTGGATTCGAAAGAATGATGAAATGTCTATGATAAATGTTACATTTTTATATTTGGGTTTCAAAACAGAGGCAGACGGAGACTTTTACGGTGAAGATTTTGTTTTTAAAAAGGTCAGAAAGTCAATTTGGAACAGTGACCTAACTACATCATACATAGGAAGAAACAAAAATGGAGCAAAAGTAGATCATTTGGCCCCTCATAACTGCCCCACCATTAAGTAAGATCATGGCACATCTCTTTAGTTTATTGAATTTCACATTCCTATCTAAGCCACTCCCAGCCCAATAATTTTTGTTTCCCCTACCTAGGTACCTTTGCACCTTAGATGGTGTCATAAGTTGCAACTTGTAAACTTTCCATTGTACTCATGAGAGTACACGTGAAAATAAACCTAATTCAATTCAATTATGCCTTAACAAGAATCTACCCACACTGTCTTAAAAATATTTAACAAACCCACCTTCACTTCTTTCTGAGGCAGAGAGTTCCAACATTACACAACCATTTGAGAGAAAAAGATCTTCTCCCCTCTGGGGATCCCTCATTTTAAAATTGTACCCGTCCCCCAACCTAGTTCTGAACTGACTCTCCATGTTCACTTTGTCAAGGACATTTGGGATCTTATACATTTCCATCAATCCACCCACTCAGTCTTTTAAACTTCGATGCAAATAAGCTCAGCAGGTGGAACCTATCCACATAAAAGAGCCCACCCATTCCCAGAATCAGTCAAGTAAACATCCTTTGAACTACCTTCAATGCATTCACATCCTTCATCAAAAAAGGAGACCAAAACCGCAAACTGTATTTGAGATGTGGTCGCACCATACATGTAAAGCTGAAGCATAGCATCCTTATTTCAGGATGTACTCAAATGATAATGATTATTTTCAGATTTTTTTTATGTTTGTGCTTTCATCTTACTGAGCGAGACTGAAACATTTGCATGTTTAAGGTGCTGAATGGCCTCCTGCACATATAGGATATGTGCTTCACTAGCTAGGCCAGAATTTACACCCAGAGGGTAATTCAGAGTGAACCACATTGCTGTGTGCCTGCAGTTATGTGTAGACAAGCAGATTTTCTTCTCTGATGGACATTAGTGAACCAGATGAGTTTTTACAACAAAAGTTACATGGTCGCTATTGAGCTAGATCTTTACTCCAGATTTTATTGAATTCCAATTTCACTATGAAATTCAACCCCATGCTCCCAAAGCAACAGCCTGGGGTTTGAATGACTAATCCAGTAACATTACCACTTGCTGGTTCTACCTCCCTAGGTTCCTCAGTTCATTTGTTTATCTGCAGTGGCTCTGTAAATCCCTTGAACACACTCCTGACAAAACTGGAAACTTGGACTGAAAAGATAACTTGACTATTTTCAAACAATGATAGTCATATTTTGGACTGCTTTCACCTTATTGAACAAGGAAGAGAAATTTTCAGAAATATTATGAAAGGTGATAAGCAATTAAAGTTCAGAGATATTGATGTGGCAATATGTTTGTTGCAAAAAATTAATAAGAGCAATATGAAATATCCTATGTGGATTTAGGGTCAGAAATCACATGACACCAGGTTATAATCCAACAGATTTATTTGAAAACATAAGCTTTCGGAGCGTCTCTCCTTTTTCAGGTGTTAGTGGAGTTAGTGAGGTAAGCTAAGGTATTAACAAAATTTTGCAATATTAAAAGACTTGCATTATGACACAAAAACATGACAAATTGTATTGAAATGAATAAGAAACCCTGCCTGACCATTGCTGGAGCTGGTTTTGATATGAAGCAATATGGATTTTTCCCAATAAGTGTTAAGAGATTGATACACAGCAAAAGGACAGTAATCATAGGAATAAGAATTGGTCCAACCATAGATTAATGTTGGTTTGTTTTCCTCCGAAAGAGAAAAAGATATTATACTTCAAATGGAGGAGACCCTTCAGAATAAAAAAGAAAGTCTCTCCAAATGCTGGCAAATGGGACTAGATTAATTTAGGATATCTGGTCAGCATGGACGAGTTGGACTGGAGGGTATATTTCCGTGCTGGTACATCTCTATGACTCTATGAGCCTAATAAGGAAAGTGTCACATTTATATAGCGCTTTTCATGACTGCTGGCTATCTCAACATGATTTGCAGCAAGTGAAGTGCTTTCGAAAACATAGGCACTGTTATCGTGCAAGAAATGTAGAGCCAGATTGTGCACAGCAAGGTCCCACAAACCGTACTGTGAAATAATCAGATAATATGATTCTGTGATGTCAACTGAGGGATAAATATTGACCAGGACACCAGGAAGAACTCTGCTGCACTTCTCCAACATAGTCACCAAGGGATGTCCTACATCCACCCAAGAAGGGCCCCCAGTTATCTGAAAAACTGTCCATGGACAGTGCAGCACCCCTTCAGTAATGCGCTGAAATATCAGCTTTGTACTTAATCTCTAGAGTGGGATTTGAACCCAGAAATTTGTGAGTGAGAGGTAAGATTGCTACTCAATACGCCTGACTATCAGTTCATTAAAAGGTGGAAGTAAGAAGCTCAGAGCTTCATTTCTAGAGTGGCAGAAATGAAAAATGGAGAAGGTGTATTAAACCCAAATTCAATCTCTTTTTAATGACACTTGGAATGAACAGTTCTGGGCTCCATTTGAGAGAAAGTATGTGGACAGACTGGAGAAATTGCAAAAACAAAAGGTTTTCATCACTGATATAACAAGGTGTAGAGCTGGATGAACACAGCAGGCCAAGCAGCATCAGAGGAGTAGAGCTGGATGAACACAGCAGGCCAAGCAGCATCAGAGAACACAGCAGGCCAAGCAACATCAGAGAACACAGCAGGCTTTTCTTGATGCCTCCACTATTTCGAAGTTATCAAATTGCTCGTAAAGTAACCTGTGCTGTATATGGATGCTGGAAATTTGAAACAAATGCAGAGAATGCTGGAGAAACTCAGCAGGTCTGGCAGCTTCTGTGGAGTCAGAAACAGAGTCAATGCTTTGAGACTTTTGTTTTCAGTCTCTGCCATTCATGGTGACAGTCTGTACATTACCCAAATATCATATATGACACTGAGATAAACTTCTGACCCCAAATTCACACCATCACTAAAACAACCTATTTCCATTCTGAGCCAACTACACTTCAGTTCAAGCTTTCCTGATCCTCTGATGCTGCTTGGCCTGCTGTGTTCATCCAGCTCTACACCTTGTTACCTCTACACTTCAGTCTCTGCCTTACTTAAGAGTGACGAATGTCTAATTCTCAGGGGTTCCGCAAACCCTTCCGTTTATACACAATGAAATATAATTACTGATCTCTGTAGCATCCCTCTCCAGTACAGGCTATTCCATTCTCTCTTCCTATGCTTTTTGAGAGCATGTGACTACTGATAGGCCAGTGTTGTGTCATCTCTGACATCGAGATGTTATTAACGTTCCTGCAATGCAACAGAGTGGCCAGGTGATTGGACTAATGTTATAGTGGCCAGCTTTTCAAATCGCACCCTGACAGGTTGAGAATTTATTTGATCACTTATTGTGCCCCCCCATCCCATCCCCATTCCCACGTTGCCCCATGCCCTCATTCTGGGTTAGGCTGTGCCATTGCTGATATGTTCACCCAATCAAATAAAGCGGGGATCTTCCTTCACCCCTTGCCCAATGTCAATCCCTTCTCCCTCCATGTCCCAATGCTCTGGTGGAGACATGCCTCCCAGGACTTGCACTGAAATGATGGTTTTTGACTGAGACATTGTCCTATGTATTGTTCTCTGTCAATGGTTGCACCCTCACCTCCTGAGTCAGAAGATTCAAGTCTCACTCCAAAACAAATTCTAACCTGACGATTTAATGCAGTATTAAGGAAAGTGGTGGCACCATAGACTAGTAATCTGAAACCCCAGGCAAATTGTTCTGGGGACATAGCTTTAAATCCCACCATGGTAGATGCTAAAATTTGAATTCAATGAAAATCTGGAAATTAAAAACTAGTTTGATTGTGACCAAATATCCACTGCTAATTCCTGTTTAAAATCTCATCTGTTTCATTAATGCCTGTTAGGGAAAGAATATCTGACCTATATGTGACTCTAGATCCCTGGCAATGTGATTGACTCTTAAATCTCATCTGTGTGATTAGGAAGAAATGATAAGGTGTTGACTGTTGGAAGGGGCATTAATGGATGCCTAGTAAAAGGTCTGTGCACCTATGTATAAAAAGAAGGGTTGTAGGATGTAAGTTTTGTGCCCTTGCCAACATTCATCTCTCAACCAACATCTGTAATAACAAATTGTCTGGTTGTTATTTTGAAAGGAAACAATTAATCAGATTGACCTGATTGCTACTAAATTTATACTGCTATTGGTTACCCATTGAGGCAAGTTTAACCTTTGGCCTCATTCTGTTAAGCAGGGTCATTTAAACCAATCTAAAGAACCGCTGGGCTATTGATTCAGAGCTGCCCTGCAGCAATGGCCAAAGCTAAGGGGTTTAACTAAAGCTTATCACTGAATCAGTATATGTTAAAACGCAAATGGAAACATCTGGATAGACAGCCTTTGCTACAATTGGGATTTCTATACAGTCTTGGGACAAACTTGTATGGAATCATTGACCAACATATAATGGAAAGTTACACTTGGTAGAATAGCAATTATATGTAACAAGAGTGAAAATATCAACATGATAACAAAGTAAGGGAGTCCTATTGGTCTTTGAAAAAACAAACTTGTTCACAATGGGAATGTAGCCTATTGATTAGGGAAAGACAATTAAATTCATAGGGACAAGATGTGGCCATTCAGCCCCTTGAGCTTGCAAATCAATTAGGCTATGACTGAATTGTATCTTAACTTCATCGACCCACCTTGGTAAATTATCCCAAATCCAACAAAAATCAACAGAAATCATTCCCTGTCCTGTTGTTTTCAAAATGGATCTTCTATTGAGGAATATGTTTTGATTTATTTATGATCATGTGATGCAGAATTACATATGAGACAGTGAGGGAGGTATGTAAAAGCTGGCTGTTTGAAAGAGGTGGACAAGCTCAGCAGGTCTGGCAGCATCAGTGAAGGGAAAAACAGAGTTAACGTTTCAGGTCCGGTGACCCTTCTGGCAGATGCTGCCAGACCTGTTGAGCTTTTCCAGCAACTTTGTTTTTGTTCCTGATTTACAGCATCCGCAGTTCTTTCGGTTTTTGTTTGAAAGAGGTATCTGGATTTGTATTGACCTA
Organism: Rhincodon typus; assembly: GCF_021869965.1. Taxonomy (NCBI): domain Eukaryota; kingdom Metazoa; phylum Chordata; class Chondrichthyes; order Orectolobiformes; family Rhincodontidae; genus Rhincodon; species Rhincodon typus. Next base: position 8,523,410 of record NC_063339.1, on the reverse strand, counting down.
AGAACCTAAGCAGAAATAAGTTTTAATCCACAACCTAACTGTCAATGTCTTCTTGTAAACATTATGTTTTAAGTGTAAGTATGGCAATTATATAACCTGCCATTTTATAAATCTATGGTATCCTGTTTTTCAATTTTGAGAATCCTATTGATCTGAGGATATGATGACCACAGCTAATTTTACTGGACAACTCAGATTCTAGACTGAAATATGGTTTGATAGATCATATTTTGTTTTATTTTTATTTAGCAAAGTGGTCCTTCACTGAAATAAAAGCACATAATGATGTAGATTTGGTTTGGGTTTTATTATGCTAAAGAAATGAAGATAAAACAGAACAAAGCAAGTGATTGATATATAACATATTTCAAAACACAACGTGAAGTTACAGTCATATCTATCCCAACATCATCACTTTACAGTAAACAAACAGCAGAGAGAGTTGGGATGTTTGTCACATCTATAGAATCATAGAATCCCAGAGGTGCGGAAGCAGGTCATTCAGACAATCGAGTCCACACTGACCCTCCAAAGACCACCTCACCCAGATCTACTCCCCTACTCTATACCTGTAACCTTGCATATCCCATAGTTAATCCACCTAGTCTGCATATTCCTGGACACTATGAGTAATTCAGCATGGCCAATCCATCTAACATGGACATCTTTGGACTGTGGGAAAAACTGGAGTACCCAGAGAAAACTCATGCAGACACAGGGAGAATGAACAAACTCTACATATACAGATGCCCAAGGCTGGAATTGGACTCCAATCCTTTGCAATGTGAGGCAGCAGTGCTAACCTCTGAGCCACAGTGCACTATAGGTTTAACTTAATGGTTCCTTTTGACTTTAGGTTGTGAGGGCTTGATTGCCTCTTTTGTTGATTATTCATATGACTGAACTTAGACTTCCTCAGCTCCAAACAATCACCTTCATAATCTTACCTAAGCATTTCTGGTCCAGAGCTTTCAGCTAACTCTGAGCCTATCTGAAGTAATCTATTTCTTAACTTTTCCAAATTAACTCTTTACTCCAGGAGAAGCTGTTTCATGCATCTAACCTCAACCAAGACATCTGCAAATTGAAAACAAAATCTTTCTAAGCTATGGAATTTTCTCCTCAGCAAAAAATAAATCCTGATTCTACTAACTGAAAGCCAGCTGATGCTCTTCAAAGTTTATACTGCCCACTCATAAAACTCTCCTAATGCAAACAAATTACCATTAACATCCGTGGACTCTCACTTTCGTACTGGTTAAAATAAAGTTATGGCTCCAGAAATACAAACAGGTTAATCATTAAACCCCTTCATGCACATAGAGCAAAACCCATTTGCCACTAGTTCAAAATCAAAACTCTGAAGTAATTTTCTTATGTAATATATAAATCACGCACTTTACATCAAAAGGGGTACATTAATATTAAAAACCACTCTGCCCATCTTTGCCAGTCATGCTGCTGCTAATGGGATCTTTCTGTGCACACATTGTTGTGCCTGTTTACCCTATATCAGAACAATGACTATATTCCAGAAGTAGCCTGATTTCTCCATAATACTTCAGGACACGCTAAGGTTGTGAATGGCATTATGTCAATGAAGGTTATTTGTATCTTCCTATCAGACTGTAACCTGAAAGGATTAACGTCACTGTCTGTTAGAGAAGCTGACGGGTTGTGAGAAACAGTTTATCCAATCTTGAAGGAAACACGGAGCACCGTTGTCTCTGAGAAACAGTTACAATGTGAAGCGGTGAGCAGCAGAGGCTGACAGCCAAAATCTATAATGTTACAGCTGTTCTTCAGTTTCCGAGATTGGTGCATTATATATATTGTGGAAGGATAAGAGGCGATTTGGCCCACCCTGCCTGTGAAAGCACTTTCCAATTAGCCCTACTTCTCTGCTTTTTTCACACTGTCCTGCACCTTTCACTTTTATCAAATCAGTTTTGAGTCTACACTCTGGCAATGACACCCACAGCATAGCTATTTGTTGCATTAGAAAGAAAATCTCATCTCTCACCTGGTTCATTTGCAAATTATTTTATATCCCTGTCCCCACTGGCCAGTTAAATTACTTTCTCTTAAGTATTGCTGAAAAGAAAGGCATGTTGGCGAAGTTTTTCAATTTGCATTCATCAAGGCAAATGGAAGAATGCCAAAATTTCACATGATCACAGCAAATTAAAGTACAGGACATTGATGAGTCAACTCTGATTGGCCAATGCGTTACTATGGAAAAAGCAATAGGGAATGATCAGCTCCCAGACCTCCTTCACTGACCCTATCAAAAGCAATTATTATCTTGAATGTTGCTATCAATTCTCCCCTGAACTTTCTTTCCTCTTGGATTAACAGAATGACAGTTATGGAACTGTATGGAGCAGAAAGAGGCCATTCAGCCCATTAAGCTGAACCAGCTCAATATCAAATGTTAATCTCTTGCCTTTTCCCGCATCCCTGCAAGTAACGTTTACCAATATAACCATTCATTGCCCCTCTTGAATGCCTCAACTTAACCTGCCTCCCCCACATTTCCAGGCAGTGCATTCCATACTCTAATTGAAAAAAATGTATTTGTCTCACATCACCCTTGCACATCACTTGAAATCTAGGCCCTCTTGTAATGTTGTTTTCCCTTTTACAAATAGAAAGAGTTTTACCCTATCTACGCTGTCCAACCCACTTGTCTGAAAACCTCAATCTCCTCTCAGCTTTGTTCTCTACACAGAGAATAGTACCAGCTCACACAGTTCTGAGGAAGGGTCACCGGACCCGAAACTTTAACTCTGTTTTTTCCTACACAGATGCTGCCAGACAGGCTGAGCTTTTCCAGCAACTTTGTTTTTGTTCCTGATTTACAGCATCCGCAGTTCTTTCGGGTTTTTTTTTTAATAGTACCAGCTCGACTTGTCTAATCAGATGAATTCTTCATACAAAACTTGCCTAATCTGGGTCTATCAGCGAGGTATGCTCATAGGGGAAGGAAAACAGTGTGACAGACATTACTCCAAATGCTCAAGAGAAGTTTAGTACGTGGAATAATAAGTGGATCACAGCTTCAACATAATACGACGCAAAGTATAATCAGAGAGAGACCGACTGAAGGAAAAATGTGATAACTAAACTTTCCAGAAAGTAGAAAAGTCAAAGGATTTTACTCCATTTCCACCAGTACATCCTCCCCTCCTCTCCCAGTCAGGTGAGAATGAGCTGTTGCTGTTGCCAAAGGATTACACTCCTCCTGAACTGACTCATAGATGGCTGTCACACTTCCAGGATCACCGTCTGCAACCTCAGAATCACAGAATGGTTATAGCACAGAAAGAGGCCATTCATTGGGCAATGCCATGCGCTGGTTCTCTGAAAGAGAAACTGATCGCATGGCACTGTCCATTGTGTTCAATTCTGGTCTCCCTGCTACAGGAAAGACATTGTTAACGCTTGGTGGCCCCTTTCTCAATGTCGGCAAAACTAAAGAACTTATCATTGACTTCAGAAAGAAAGGAAGAGAATGCACCCCCATCTACATCAATAGAGCTGAGGTTGAGAGGATGGAGAGTGTCAAGTTCCTCAAAGTGATGACAACCGACAACCTGGACTTCCCATGTAGATTTGACGGTCAAGAAGGCACAACAACTCCTCTCCTTCCTCAAGCGACTCAGGAAATTTTCATGTCCATATTGGCCCCCACCAACCTTTACAGATACACCGGGTGCATAGCGGCCTGGTACAGCAACTGCTCTGCCCAGGGCTGTAAGAAACTACAGAAGGTGATGTGCAGAGATCAGACCATCATAGAAGCCAATCTTCCATCTATGGACTGCATTTATGGCTGCCAACATCATTAAAGACCCATCACACCTCAGTAATGATCTCCTACAACCATTTCCATCAGACAGAAAATACAGAAGCTTGAACACATGTACCAGCAGGTTCAGGAACAATTTCTTCCCTGCCGTTATTAGACTGATGAGTGGACTCTCTAAATTCAAAAAATGTTGATCTTGCTAATATTGATCTTGCCTAGCACACCCTGTGCAACGTAATCTGAATGCGTCTGTCTAAGATTTTTTTTACACCGTAAGATCTATATGTCCTTGCCTACATTGATGTGCCTGTACAAAGCTTTTCACTGTACTTAGGTACACGTGACAATAAATAAATCTAATCAAATCAAACTTGAAAGGGTGCAGAAAAGATTTACATCGATATTGCCGGGGCTAGAGGGTTTGTGCTATAGGGAGAGGCTGAGGAGTCTGGGGTACTTTCCCTGGAACATCGGAGGCCGAGGAGTGATCTTACAGAGGTTTATATAATCATGAGGGGATTGGACAGGGTGAAAACCAAGGTGATTTCTCCAGTGTAGGGGAGTCCAAAACTAGAGGGCATAGGTTTAAGGTGAGAGGGGAAAGATTTAAAAGGGACCTGAGGGGCAACTTTTTTCACGCAGAGGATGGTGAGCATATGGAACGAGCTGCCAGAGGAAGTGGTGGAGGCTGGTACAATTACAACATTCAAAAGGCGTCTGGATTGGGTACATGATTAGGGAGGGTTTAGAGGGATATGGGCCAAATGCTGGCAAATGGGACTAGGTTAATTTAGGATATCTGGTCAGCACTGACAAGTTGGACCGAAGGGTCTATTTCCGTGCTGTGCATTTCTATGACTCTATGATTATGACTCTAGACATCTTCCTTTGCAGAAGCACTGAATTTGTGAACCTACCCTGCTCATGGATTGCTTTAAGAAGATGGCTCCCCACTACCTTCTCAAGGCAATTGGGGGTGTACAATAAATGCTAGCCTTAACAGCAATGCTCACTGCTGCGAACAAAGAAAACAAACAATGTTTCTACATAATGTGTATATTTCTGTTCTTTACCCTTCGAACAAGGGAAACAGCTCTTTCCCTCCCTACTCTGTTGAGACCCCTCGTGATTTTCAATACTTCTGTTGAGTTTCCTTCCAACGTTCCCCAGGAAAAAACGTTTTGTATCAACTGCAAAAATGGAGTTCCTCATCCCAGGAACATCCCCATGAAATTTTAACTCTCTGTCTCTATCCTTCCATGTCTTTCTGAGATTGGTTTTGGGGGAGCAGTTTGCCAAATTGCTATCTAGCAATTCCTGCTGGAGACAGTGTGCAAATGCAGGTGTGGGGCAAATGATCACCTTTATGCATTAACAGCCCTTGAATTGTGGGCATCATTCAGCTGGGTTTCACCAGCTGCCTTTTCTGTCCATACATTCACAGGATGTGGACTTTACTCGCAAGACCAGCAGTTATGTCCCTAGGGAAAAAACCTTGAGACAGTGGTGTGAACTTACGACATAACAGGCAATTACTGCAACTTTGGAGTCACATCCAGGTCACGTCGGGTCAGGATTAGTGGGATTTTAAAGACAATCTAACCATTGCAAGCATTTTAATCCAAAATATATGTCATTAAACTTAAATTCACACATTGTCGTTTGAATTTGCATCACCAAGGGAAGGCAATGGCCTTGTGGTGTTATCGCTGGACTGTTAATCCAGAGACCCAGGTAATGTTCTGGGGACCCAGGTTTGAATCCTGCCATGGCAGATGGTGGAATTTGAATTCAATAAATATCTGGAATTAAGAGTCTAATGATGACCGTGAATCCATTGTCAATTGTCAGGAAAAACCCATCTGGTTCACTAATTCCCTTTAGGGAAGGAAATCTGCCATCCTCACCTGGCCTGGCCTACAGGTGACTCCAGACCTACAGTAATGTGTCTCTTAACTGTTTTCTGAGTAATTAGGGATGGGAAATAAATGCTGGCCTAGCTAGCGATGGCCTTATCCTGTGAATGAATAAATAAAACCAAAACAGTAGTTCAAGCTCCATGTCTAGTAGGATAGGCACCATAAGCACTGGGGATTTAGTCAGGAAAGGGTTACTGGTCCAGTACCACAATTACCCAGTCTACCATTGAAAGGGAATGCTTAGAGTTGCCAGTACTCTGGAGTTGGCCTATAATCTTCTGAAGACTGGGGAAAAGATTCAGGAAGACGGGTCACAGCAACATGATAAGACATGATGTTATGTTTGAACACTCATAAAATATTTGAGATAGAGTAAAAGCTAATCTGATCAAGACATTATCCTTCCAATGACCCTAAATAAGAGTGAGAACACAACTCCAATGCATTTTGGGTAGACTAGAAGCAGGGCCTTATTGCTTATAATTCCGTCTCATAACCAAAAACCAAAGGTCTTGCGTTTGCAATATATTTTTAACAGGAGGTGGTAGCACAGTGTAATGTCACTGGGATAGTAGTCCACAAAACCAGAGTTTGAATTCTGCCATTACGGATGGTGCAATCAGAATTCAATGAAACAAGTTTGGAATGAAAAGCGAGTCTAATGACAACCATGTGACCACTGTCAGTTGCGGTAAAAACCCATCTGGTTCACTAATGCCCCTTTAGGGAAGGAAACCTGCCCGCCCTACTTAGTCTAGCCTCCATATGATTCCAGGTTCATAATAATATGATTGACCCTCTGGGTCATTAGGGGTGAGCAATAAACACTGGCCCAGCCAGTGACACCCACATGAATGAATAAGGAAGAGAAAAGGAATTATAGAATGGTTAATGCGCACAAGGAGGCCATTTGGCCTGTCTTAACCATGCCTACTCCCTGCAAGAGCCACTCCCTTAGCCTTTCTCTGTAGCCCTGCAAATCACACCGTCTGGCAGTGTATTCCAGTCAATAAACTATCTTTGTCCAAAACTGTTTTACCTCATGTTCTTGTTGGTTCTGTTGTCAGTTATCTTCAATCTGTGACCTTCGATCCTGAATTGTTCACCAGAAAGAACATTTTCTCCTTAACCAGCTGGTTCAGATCCCTCATGACTTTGAACACCTCTGTCAAATTGCCTCTCCACCTTGTCTTCTCCAAGGAGAGCAGTCCTAGCTTTTCCAATCTATCCTGATAAATACACTCCCTCATCTCCAAACCACTCTTGTAACTGTGTTCTCTAGCTTCCCAAAAGCTTCCACAGTATTCCTAAAACACAATGCCCAGAATTGGAGAAAAAAGCCTAACTGAAGACAAGTCAGTGCTTTATAGATGTTTGTTGTAATATTAACGGGTTGGTTAGCTCAGATGGCTGACTAAATCAGCAATGGATTTAATTTCCACTGAAGTTACCATGAAGATGCTGATTTCTCAACCTCACCTGAGACGTGATAATCCTCAGGCTAAACTCACCACCAGTATCTCTGTCTGTCTCTCTCTTTGTCTGTTCAATGAGAGAGCAGCCCTAGCACCTGGGACTACGGCAACTTTATATTATGATATCCTTGCTTTTGAATTTGATGCCCCGATTTATAAATCCCAGGCCAGTATTAATTGGCCATCCCTAACTGACCGCGAGAAGATGGTGGTGATAGACCTTCCTGATCCTGCTGGGGGCAGAGACAGAATTTACAGGCCCTGGTCGTGCTCCTGGCCTGGATCCAGAGTCCCATTGCCAACCCAAGCACGGTGGCCCCACAGATGTGATGAAACATAGCTATTAAACAAGTGCTCCTTAATAATAAACAGACTGTTCAAACAGAGCGATTCTCAGTTCTGGTGTACCTCTTCCGATGTTGACATCATCCTGCATCACAAACCAGCCGTCCAGCCGACTGAGCTAACTGAGCACCCCCTCCCCGTCCCAATGTCAGTAACATAGACTAATAGCAATAAGAAGGATTAGTCGGATTTTCCTCGGATGGTGATGGCTAGCACGAGGGGACATAGCTTTAAATTGAGGGGTGATAGATATAGGACAGATGTCAGAGGTAGGTTCTTTACTCAGAGAGTAGTAAGGGCGTGGAATGCCCTGCCTGCAAAAGTAGTAGACTCGCCCACTTTAAGGGCATTTAAATGGTCATTGGATAAACATATGGATGATAATGGAATAGTTTAGGTTAGATGGGCTTCAGATTGGTTTCACAGGTTGGTGCAACATTGAGGGCCGAAGGGCACTGTAATCTTCTATGTTCTATGTTCTACTGGTGGTGAATGTAGCCAAGACATCTCAGGTGTCCCTGGTGGACATGTCCACAACAGGTACCAGGCAGGCCCTCTGCCCACAGAGCCCTGATTGCAGGAGGAATGGCAGACTCCCCTTTGACTGCTTATCGTGCAATTCGATAGACCTTTATCAGAAGAGACAGCACACACAGGTCTCCGGCTGAGAAATCCAAGGGCTCCTCAAGATTGATCGCTTTGTTCCGAAGAGAAGCAAACTGCGCCAAAACCCGCCTGACACAGAACTGCCAGTACGACCCACACACAGCGCCCCTCCTGCTGACCCTGCCTCTTCATTCTCATTCCCCCCCGGCTGCTGTAGAATTACACAAACTTCGATGCATACATTAACGGAATCCAGCTCATCACAGTGGGTGAAAGGTGAAACGTTAACATAAAATCTGAATATTTTGGATGATTTCACTCAGTAAATTGTTGAATGCAAATGTGGAGAGAAAACTCAGTCCTGACCTCTCATAGTCCTCCTTTCGGGATTTGTTATATACTGTTATACATTGATGTATCATCCCTTTAAGTCGCAAAATTAGGTCTGAGTTTGCTGTTATTAGTTGCAGGTAATTTTCAGTGAAAATATGAAAGTGACAGACCGACAGACTCTGCACAATCTCAGCACTAGAATAGCTGATTGAAGAGGCTTCAGACTGCAACCAGTAACTGCTGCATTACTGTGGAGCAATGGGGAGTACCCTCCCTCAGAAGCTGAAAGCTGTGGGTCAGAGACCTGAACATATCATCGGGTGCAGATGGAATGCTGCTCTGTTGGAGGTGACATCTTTTGATGCTGAATTAAAGCCTTGTCCCATCTTTGATGTGAACATAAAGGATCGAATGATACTGCATTGAAGGAGAGCATGAGCATGTGTCCTGCCCAGTGTCCTGCCTAATATTTATCACTGAAACAAGTTAGCTGGTCATTATCTAATCACTGTATATGTGGGAGCTTGCTGTGCACAGGTTCGCTGCTGTTTTCCCCACATTATTTTGAAGAAGTACTTCAGGATGTGCTGAACATGTGAATGGTGTCACACCAACGTAAATTCTTTCTCTCATCCACACCCTGGTATATCAGGTAGTGCCCCTACCACCCCGTGGGATTTTAATTGGGCAAGAGCTGAGGGAAATGTCAAGCTAGTTCAAGGAAACCGGAAGGTTGATGAGAGTAGGAGACAAAGGGATTATTAAATATCGCTCGAAAAATGTTTTGTCAAGGCTTTTCATCTTGTACCTATCAGGGCAGACTCAAGAATACCAAATCTCAAAGGGAACAACAATTTATCCTGCATGAGCTACGGGGGTTCATTAGTCCAGATATTGCCACAGTTAGGCACCAGGAAACAGTTAACTGCCAAGCTTTTATTTAAATTTAAACCAGGCAAGATTGGTCAAAGCATTACCATGAGATTTGGTATTCTTGTGATTCTGTCCTGAGGAGTGAAAAATTTTGACAGTAGATTTCTCTTTACAGCCGCACTCAAAGGAATAATACATTTGTTCTTTGGGCACAGGCATCGTTGGTATTTTTATGCCCATCCCTAGTTGCCCAGCTGTAGTGGGCCTACTTTGTGCACAGCTGCAATCCATGTGATAAAAGTGCTCCCCCAGTGGCATTAGGGTTCATGCATATTGTCATTAGACTGAATAGCTCCCTGGACCACTTCACTCAGGATGGACCATACCAGTTGTGTGGTAGACTGTGTTGGTAGACCGGGTTGGATAGAACAGATAGGTGCTTCAGCCCCTACAGATATAATTGGTGGCTTCTTACTGGGATGGGGGAGATGTGGTGCCTGGCAATCTCCCTGACATGCCCTCTCTCATCACTCATCAGTTCAACTGTGACTGGCAAGCTGAACCCATCTGAATTTACTGAGTGCCTGGAGTATTCACTTGAATGTTCTGATTCTATTCCAATTTTAAGAACTCCTGACCACGTTTTGGAATGACTCCAACACTCGTGTTGCTGCTCTCTCATGGGTCTTCACCGCTGGAGAAAATTTCCCTCAAGCTTGTCCAAAACACAGTGTTCCACCAAATGAGAGGAAAAGAAGCAAAGACTTGCATTTGCATAGCACCTTTCACACCCACTAGACATCTCAAAATGCTTTGGAGCCATTAAAAAAGTGCCATCGGTGTTATAGATAAGCAGCTGGCAAACCTTTACAAACTGCAATGTGATAATGAGTGGATAATCAGCGTTTTCTGATATTGATTGAAGGATAAATATTGATCAGGAATTTTGGATAACTCCCCTGCCCTTTTCTTTTCTAAATTTGTTCCTGGGATATGGGAATCCTTGGCTGGACCTGCATTTATTGTCCTTCTCTAACTGTCCAGTGGGCAGAAAGAAAGAGTCAACCACATCGCTGTGGGTCTGGAGTCACATGGAGGCCAGGCCGGGTAAGGATGGCAGATTTCCTTCCCTGAAGGGAATGAGTGAACCAGGTGGGGTTTTTTTCTGTATGACATGGTCACATGGTCACCAATTGTTCCAGATTTTTATTTAATTCAAATTTCACCACGTGGCATGTTGAGATTTGAGCAGCACACCCAGAATGTGCCAGTGACATTATCAAGCCCGGTTAAATCTGTTTCGAAATAGCATGATGAGATTCTTCACGTATGCCCGAGGCCAGAGCGAACAAGGTCTTGGTTCAGAGACAGTAGGAACTGCCGATGCTGCAGTCTGAGATAAT
>NC_063339.1:8504733-8512145 GCF_021869965.1 Rhincodon typus | reverse complement strand
TTTTTGTTCCTAATCACAAACACAGTTCGGTTCTATACAGTAGTATATCAAGGAACGAAGAAACATTGGATAAAAACCAAAAGAATCGCGGATGCTGTAAATCAGAAACAAAAGCAGAAATTGCCAGAAAAGCTCAGCAGGTCTGCGGAGAGAAATCAGAGTTAAACTTTCAGGTCCGGTGACCCTTCCTCCTGTTATGAGAAAGAAACATTGGAGTTTGATTCTATTCAACGAAACAAACCCATATATATATATCTATATATCCATATATATTTGAGGCACCAGAAGTGTCCAATACCTGAACAGACCCACATTTAACTTTGGCAGGAAGACCTCAGACGGGGGTCTTTCCCCACTGTTCCTTGGCTGCAGCTGCCCCCAGCTTTAGTGCATCCCTCAGCACGTAGTCCTGAATCTTGGAATGTGCCAGTCTGCAACACTCAGTCGATGTCAACTCCTTGTTCTCAAATCTTCAGGTAGGACTTGAACCCAGAACTTTCTGACATAGGGGCAAGACCCACTACATTCTGAGCAGCAACATATGCCTCCTTTATTACAGTGTAAATTTCATCAATAAGAAGCTACAAATATAATCTGTATCACGCATCAGAAATTTCCACATCATTTATCAATCCAATCTCTTTGTGGGTCTTGTTTTGGAACATAATACAGTTTGGGGGGCAGACTATTGTCTCTATGTCTGGGTCATGCCTGACCAGTTCCATCCATGGTGCACAAGGTTATTTGCATAGAACAATTTTACTTTAAACAGAGACAGCTACATTCATTCCCTTCTAACTAACATTGGGAATTCATTTCGTGATAAACCTGCAGCAATTGTTCCTTCTGCCCAGCCCTGCCTCTGCTCCCAGCCTCCAGCAGGAATTTACATTCATATAGCACCTGCCATAACCTCAAAAAGTGTTTTACAGCCAACTAAGTAATTTCATTTAGAGTGTAACCGTTGTTGGAATATAGGAAACATGGCAACTAACTTATGCACAGCAAGCTTCCGTAGGCAGCAATGTGATCGAGGCTAGTTACTAAATCTTGTTCCTCATAATGTTGGTTGAGGGATAAATGTTGGGCAGAACAGAAGGAGAGCCCTCCTGCTCCACAACAAATCACGGCCATAGGATCTTCTTATTCCACTTAATCTAGCAGCTGCGTTCTTGATTTCATCCAACACTCCCTCAATGCTGCTCTGGGACCATCAATTTAGATTTTTTGCTATTGATGGGGTGATGGCCGAGTGGTATTATCGCTGGACTATTGATCCAGAAACCCAGGTAATGTTCTGGGGACCCAGGTACAAACCCTGCTATGGCAGCTGGTAGAATTTGAATTCAATAAAAATATGGAATTAAGAGTCTAATGATGACCATGAATCCATTGTTGATTGTCAGGAAAGACCCATCTGGTTCACGAAGGAAACTGCTATCTTTACCTGGTCTGGCCTACATGTGAGTCCAAACTCACTTGGTTGACTCTTAACTGCCCTCTGGACTATTGGGAATGGGGATAAATGCTGCACTAGTCATCAGTTCCCACATCCTGTGAATGAATAATAAAAAGGGCCAAGATTTGGGCTTTAGCCACTGATTTTCAGCCTCAGAGTCAACAGATGCATAGGAGGTCACAGGGTGGAATCTTCCTTGAGACCAGAGACTATTCAAGACACCCTCTTCCAGGAAGTTGCACAGAACCACACAGGGACCCTCAGCTGGAATCGGGGTCCTGCGGTCAGGAACCTCGTGCTCTACAACTCCACAGAGGAGGCTGTGGCCACCAATAGAAGAACATCTCTGGTGTCCCGGGATTGCAAACGACACAGGAGAAGGGAACGTGATGAGTTGGCAGGAAGGGTCTGAGGGATAGTGGAGTCAGAAGCAAGGGCATAGTCTCAGAATAAAGGGGCACCAATTTAAGACTGAGATGAGGAGGAATTTCTTCTCTGAGAAGGATATTAATCTTTGGAACTCCTTGCCACAGAGAGCTGTGAGGTAGAGTCGCTGTGGATATTTAAGGCTCTGATGGATAGACTCACAATCAGGACAGGAATCAAGAGTTACAGGGAAAAGGCAAAAAAAGTAGATGTGAGGAATGTCGGATCAGCTATGACCCCATTGAATTTTTTTTTTTCCTTTCTTCATTCACGGGATGAGGGTGTCACTGGCTAGGCAGCATTTATTGCTCATCCCTAATTGCCCAGAGGACAGTTCAGAGTCAACCACATTGCAGTGGGTCTGCAGTCACATGTAGGCCAGAGCAAGTAAGGATGGCAGTTTCCTTCCCTAAAGTACATTAGTGAACCAGATGGGTTTTTCCCAACAATCGACAATGACAAACGTAAAGGATCCGCAACCAATAGGACTAACGTAATATACAAAATACCACGCAAGGACTGTGAGAAACATTACAGAGGCCAATCTGGAAGAAAACTGACAATAAAGATACATGAACACCAACTAGCCACCAAGAGACACGACCAATTCTCACTGGTTTCAATACACACGGACAAAGAAGGACATAAATTTTACTGGGACAACACATCCATAATAGCACAAGCCAAACAGAGACATGCCAGGGAATTCCTGAAGGCCTGGCATTCCAACCGGAACTCCATCAACAAACACATTGAACTAGACCCGATATACAAACCACCGAGAAACAGAACCGGAAGTAATTCCAACCAGCCCGGCAAAATGAGGCATATAAATAACAAGCGGGACAGAACGCCAACGCTTCACCAGGGGCGCACTGATGATGTTAACTTGCAGGGTGACGAAACGTCTGCAATCAAACCCACGAGCTCGGTGAGCAAGTCTACAACCTCAGTAATAAAAACTGCTGGAAAAGCTCAGCAGGTTTGGCAGCATCATTGGAGAGAAATCAGAGTTAACTTTGCGATCCGAGTGACTCTTCCTCAGAACGACCCGAAACATTAACTCTGATTTCTCTCCACAGATGCTGCCAGACCTTAAGCCTTTCCCAGCAATTTCTAGTTTTGTCTCTGATTTACAGCATCCGCAATTCTTTCGGTTTTCATTCACACCAAAGCCAGCCCTGTCAAATGATATCCTTTTACCCCACCTGCAATCCTTCATACACCTTTTAAATCTTCCTGCCACCTAGGTGATCTTATAGAGGTTTATAAAAACATGAGGGGCACGGATAAGGTGAAATACCTTAGATTGTGGTCTTTATCCACTGTGCCCTGGCAGCATGCCTCAGCACGTAATCCTGGACCTTGTAATGCGCCAGTCTGCAACACATAGTCAGGGTCAACTCCTTGCAATGGAAGGTGAATGACAAGGGCTTTTTTTCCTATGATGGGGGAGTTCAAAACTAGGGGTCATATTTTTACGGTGAGAGCAGAAAGCTTTAAAAAGGACATGAGGGCCAAGTCTTTTACACAGTGAGTGGGTTAGTGTGTGGAATGAACTGCCTGAGGATGTGATGGATGCAGACACACATACAATATTTAAAAGACATTTGGATACATTTATGAATAGGAAATGTTTGGAGAGATATGGGCCAAACACAAGCACATGGGACTAGTTTAGTTTGAGAACATGGTTGATGTGGATTATTTGGACCGAAGGGTCTGTATCCATGCTGTCTGACTCTATGACTTCAGCGCAGTACTGAGGGAATGCTACACTGTCAGAGGTGCCATCTATCCAACAACACTTTACACCAAGAACTCCATTGGTCTTCTTGGGTCATGGTAAAACATTGTATGGTGCTGTTTGAAGATATGCCAGGGAGTTCTCTCCATTGTCACAGTTTAAAGAAATGGGGGTCTTCCATTTAAGACAAAGCTAAGGAAGAATTTCTTCTCTCAGAGTCTTCGGAACACTCCTCCCCAGTGAGGAGTGGAGGCTACATCATTGAATATATTTCAGACTGAGTTAGTTTGATCAACATGGGATTGTCGGGACCAGATTTGAAAGTAGAGTTGAGGCTACAATCAGATCAGTCATGAGCGAACTGAATGGTGGAGCAGGTTCGAAGGAAGAAATGACCTACTCTTGCTCCTAATCCTTGTGGCCAATAGTTATACCAGAACTAGTAATTCTCCAGCCAGTAAGGGAATCAAAGGTTATGGAGAAAAGGCAGGAAAGTGGAGTTGGGGATTATCAGATTGGCCATGTTCCACTGAATGGCAGGGTTGTCTCAATGGGCTAAACGACCTGCTTCTGCTTTGATATCTTATGGTCTAATCAACATCACTAAAACCAGTTTGAAACCAGGAAGCAATTTACAAGAATGGTTCCAGGAATGAGAAACCTCAGCGATGAGGATAGATTGAAGAAGCTGTGACCGTTGGCCTTGGAGAGAAGAAGGCTGAGAAGAGATTTGATTGAGATTTTCAAAATCACGGCTGACTAAAAAGGGAGAATGGAACAAGAATGACAAGACATAGGTCTAAGGTGAAATGCAATATAAACAAGGGTGCCGTGAGAAAAAACCTTTTTCGTACAGTGTCTCATTGGAGTATGCAGTGAACTGCCTGGAAACATGGTGAAGGTAGGTTTCATTCAAGAGGGCGTTATTTGGACAGGAATGGTGTGCAGGGATATGAGGAAAAAGAGCAGAGATTGGCACTGAGGAATAGAATTGGTGCAATCATGATGGACTGAATGGCCTCAATCTGTGCCACAACAGACTGTGATATTCTGAGCATTTTTGTGCGAGGAAGCTTGCTGTGCTCAAATTGGTTACCATGTTTCTCTTGTGGCTATATTTTCAAAGTACCTCACCAGTTGATGAGACCTTTAGGACATCCTGAGATTGTGGTGGAGACTGATAAACTGGGAGCCTTCTTTTGCTAAAATGTCAGCTCGGCTCGGTTAGCTCCCTTTTGATGTCCTGCGGTCTCCCAGCAACAAAACCGTTTTTCCGCACTCACCCTTCCCAGGTTCCAAAGGTCAACCTCACATTCAGCGCGAGAAGCTGCCTCAGGAGGTCTCAAGTTCCCTCAAATCCTCGTCAGAAAAGGACGTTGGACGGGAATAGCGTTATGCAGGAATCCTGCAAAATGTGTAATGGACCCAGTAAACCAGCTCAGTGATTCTACCTGCATTGGGGCATTGTGTTCAGTGACAGCCCCTCTCTCTTTCTCTCTCTCTTTCTCTCTCGCTCTCCCGTTAATACAACAGAGGTGTTCAGATATTTGCATGAAAAATATATCTGTAGGATAAATGAGTACCCTAATTCAAGCTTCTGCTACAGATAGACAGCATTAACATATAAATAAAGCTGCAGGAGAAATAACCTTGGTTTGTCTGTCGCATCAAGGTAAATGCCTTTGAAAGCAATCTGTACGAAGGCCTCAATTACAATTGAAATCCATTTTTTATGAGGTTGGAAATTTTCTGTCCAAGCTCTAATGGTTTCCCTTTTTAATCATATGTTACCATATTGCCTGCTGACATCACCAGGTCTCCTGCCATATCAAGGGTCACCCGAACAGTGCCCATTTTACACTGGAGGTGTTGACCATGGCTCACTGGTTGGAGCTCTGGGTCATCGGTTCGATCCCCCACTCCAGCCTGACCTTTCCAGTGCAGGACTGAGGAAGTGCAGTACTGTCAGGAGAGCTATCCATCATCAATCAGCATTCATCAGATCTGCTTAAAGTAGCCTGAAGGTGGCATTTGCCATTCGGCTCTGTAGGACCTCACTGCAGTTATATAGGAACTGCCACAAACTCTGGATGTCACAAAATAATAAAAAAAAGTTTGATTTACACACATGGATAGTCACATATTCTCTCTGACACACCCACACTCTCTCTCTCACATACATACACGCACACAGAGACTCTCGCACATATGCACACACACACATACACACACACACACACGCATTTGCACATACTCTCATACACACTCTTCCTCTCTCACACACATATACACTTTCACACGCGCTCTCTCACACACACACAAACCCTCTCACACACACACACACACTTTTTCATACACACACTGTCTCATATATACACACACACATTTCACACATATACACACACACTCTCTCTCACACAAATACACACTTTCTCTCACACACACTATTGCACACGCACTCACACATACTCTCACACACTGTCTTGCACACACATACACACACATATTCTTGCACACTGTCTCACACACACATACACACTCTCACACACACACACACTATTTCACACACAGTCATATTCTCACACACTGTCTCGCACACACACACTCACTGATAGATTTTTGGTCTCTTAGAGAATCAAGGGAGAGTTGGTGGGAAATCAGAGTTAAATCCTAAGATCAGCCACAATCGTACTGAATGTGGAGTCTCCTCGAGCCAAGAAGTCTAATCTTGCTCCTATCTCTAGTTTAAAGAGCTTTACAAAAAATGCAGGGGTTATTGAAATCCAGGCACTGTCGTTGGAATCCTAACTTTTCATGATTTTTAGTTTATTCTTTTACCAATTTTAATTATAAGCTGGAAATGAGTGATGGACTTCGGGATAGCTTGGATTAAAAAGAAAAGAACAAACCAAGAAACTTTTGTCTGTTTGTGAGGGCAGGCTTGAAGGCTAATTGTAGGCTGAGACTTAATTAAAAAGGTTCGAACAAACACAATGATCCCCGGAAAGAGATTTTTTTTTTGTAGTTGCAGAACTATATTTTATTCATAAAAAATGATTATATAAATTTATAGGTATCAAAGCAGCTCAGTACCGTCTTTGTGCATCAAGAAAAACAAAACATTGGAATTTGACATTCCCTGCAGTTGCAAAAAGCAAAGGCATTTCTTACTCATGCAGGAAATTATTTACATACGTTGAAGCAACAAAGGCGGTCTGACAACTGAACAAATCTTTGTTATACTTTAGCAGAAATACCTTAGATTGTGGTCTTTATCCACTGTGCCCTGGCAGCATGCCTCAGCACATAATCCTGGACCTTGTAATGCGCCAGTCTGCAACACATAGTCAGGGTCAACTCCTTGCACTGGAAGACCAACAAGTTTCAGGCAGACCAAACAGTATCTTTCAGTGAGTTGATGGTCCTCCAGGTGCAGTCAATGCTTAAACAGATAGCAGAAGCTGGCGATGAGTGCAGTAGCTGCTCTCCGTCATTCTGAAGGGGACTGAAAGAACTGCAGATGCTGTAAATCAGGAACAAAAACAGAAGTTGCTGGAAAAGCTCAGCAGGTCTGGCAGCATCTGTGGAAGAAAAAAATCAGAGTTAACATTTCAGATCCGGTGACCCTTCCTCAGAACCCACCTGACCTGAAATTTTAACCCTGATTCTTTTCTTCACAGATTAAAGAAGTTGACACTGATCTCCTTGGAGAGAAGTCTGAGAGGAGATTTAATAGAGGTTTTCAAAATCATGAGAGGGCTGGATAGAGGAGGAGGGAGA
>NC_063339.1:8499151-8504723 GCF_021869965.1 Rhincodon typus | reverse complement strand
CACAGATGATAATCAGCTTCCGTGCAGTTTAATTTTCTCTCTGCTAACGTTAATCTGTATTTAAAAAATTGTTACGTCTTTTGTTCCAGATCCAAAACCAGTGTCTGGAAATTAATTATTCACAAAGTCTGGGATTGATTATTCAGAAGTCTGGTTAGGAACCACTGGAGTGGCTATTTGCAGTTTAATTTTACTGCGCTATGAATACAGAGGTAGAGAGGCTGCTTTGCTTCAGCTGTCTGTCTCCAGATCATACCACTTCTACGCTGGATGGAATTCAATGTTCAATTTATGCACAGCAAGGTACCACAAGCAACAATGTGGTTATAGAATCCCTAAAATGCAGAAAGAGGTCATTCAGCCCGCTGACTCTCGAAAGAGCATCCCACCCAGACCCGGCCCCACCCCTGTCACCCTGCATTTCCCATGGCTAATCCACCTAGCCAATACATCCCTGGATGCTACGGGCAATTTAGCATGGCCAATCCACCTGACCTGTGCATCTTCAGACTGTGAGAGGAAACTGGAGCACCCGGAGGGAACCCACGCAGACACGGGGAGAATGTGCAAACTCCACACAGACAGTCACCCAAGACTGGAACCAAACCTGGGTCCCTGGTGCTGTGAGGCAGCAGTGCTAACCACTGAGCCACCAGTGAGTATTGGTTTCAGTGATGATGGCACCGAGGGAAATTTGGGCCGGTACAGGAGGAATAACTCCTCTTCAAAGCCATGCCTTGGGATTTCTGCAGTCCACCTGAAGCAGTAGGTGGGACCTTGATGCATCTCTGCCAGGGGTAGCACTCCCTTAATAAGAAATTGCTTTACTTTCCTTCCCTTCTCCCACCTCCACATCCAGCAGCTCCTCTTTTCTCTTGCTAAATCAAATATAGGTGGCACCCAAGAGTGTGGAGGAAGAGGCAGTCTGTTCCCAGCCACCTCCACGAGGAGTGGGATACAACAGTAGAGTTATAGAGATGTATAGCACGGAAACAGACCCTTCCATCTGACTCGTCCACGCTGACCAGATATCCTAAATTAATCTAGTCCTATTTGCCAGCATTTGGCGCATATCCCTCTAAACCCTTCCTAAACCCTTCCTGTGAGACCACACCTGAAATATTTTGCGCAGTTTTGGTATTCTTTTCTGAGGAAGGATGCTCTCACTCTTGAGGGAGTGCAACAAAGGTTTACCAGGCTGATTCTGGGGATGACGGGTCTGACGTATGAGGAGAGATTGACTAGGTTGCGATTGTTTTCGCTAGAGTTCAGACGAATAGAGACTTATAAAATTCTAACAGGACTGACCAGGGTAGATGCAAGGAGGATGTTCCCGATGGTGGGTGTGTCCAGAAGCAGGGGTCACAGACTGAGGATTCGCGGTAGACCATTTAGGACGGAGATGAGGAGACATTTCTTCACCCAAAGAGTGGTGACCCTGTGGAATTTATTACCACAGGAAGTAGTTGATGCCAAAACATTGAATGTATTCAAGAGGTGGCTAGATATAGCACTTGGGGCAAATAGGATCAAAGGTTATGGGTAGAAAGCAGGATTAGACTATTGAGTTGGACAATCAGCCATGATCATGCAGAATGGCAGAGCAGGCTCAAAGGGCCGAATGGCCTTCTCCTGCTCCTATCTTCTATGTTTCTACTTTTCTATGTTTCTATTCATATACCTATTCACATGCCTTTTAAACGTTGTATCCACCACCTCCTCTGGCAGCTCATTCCATACACGCACGACCCTCTGTGTGAAAAAGTTGCCCCTTCAGTCCCTTTTAAACCTTTCCCTTCTCACCTTAAACCTATGCCCTCTAGTTTTGGACTCCCCTACCTTGGGGAAAAAGACCTTCGCTGTTCACTCTATCCATGCCCCTCATGATGTTATAAACCTGTATAAGGTCGCCCCTCAGCCTCCGAAGCTCAGGGGAAAATAACCCCAGCCTATTCTCTATAGCACAAGCCCTCCAACCCTGGCTCATCCTTGCAAATAATTTCTGAACCTATTCATGTTTCACAACATCTTTCCTGTAGCAGGGTGACCAGAATTGAATGCAGTATTCCAAAAGTGGTGAATTCACATCAATTGTCCCCATTCCTATGGGAATGAGTCTGGCCTTCAGTCTCAGCCTTCCCACAGCAGAGAGCTGGTTGGAAATGCTCCTGGCAGAGCAGGACCAAAGATTAAATTGGGAGTGTTTGCACACAAGAAGGTGAAAACTAATAATTCACAGGACTCAAATTGTAACATGAAAGTTTGTGAACCTTAACTCACTTTTAAACTGTTGGTTTCTGTAAAAGTGACATTGAAGCTGGTAACCAGGTGTTTCAATAAGGACATCAAGGGAAAGGTCCTGCTGTTCCTACCTAGACTCCTGTCCCATATTATCATGGTTGAATCTCAATGGTCCTCTTAAGTAGCTTGAGCTATTCAATTGTATCACTGCTATCTCAGGGTATCTAGGGTTGAGTACTGAAGGCTGTACCAATCTTAGACCATAAGAGCATAAGAAATAGGAACAAGAGCAGACCATTCAACCCCATCGAGTCTACTCTTCTATTCAATGGGATCATGGCCAATCCAACATTCCTCATACCCATTTTCCTGCGCCTTCACCGTGAGACTATAAGATATAGGATCAGAATTATGCCCATTCGGCCCATCGAGTCTGCTCCACCATTCAATCATTGTTTATGTGTTCCTCAACTCCATTCTCCTGCTTAACCCTTGATTCTCTGGCTGATCAAGGATTTACCTATCTCAGCCTTAAGTATACATAATGGCTCTTCCCCCATAGCTGTCTGTGGCAAGGAGTTCCAAAACCTCACAAAATTCTGAGAGAAGAAATTCCTCCTCATCTCAGTCTTAAATTGTGCCTCTTTATTCTGGGAATAAAGAGGGGAAACATTCTCTCAGCATTTACCCTGTCAAGCTCCTTAAGAATCCTACGTATGTTTCAATGAGATCACCTCTCATTCTTCTAAGTTCCAATGAGTAGAATCCCAACCTGTTTAACCTTTGCTCATAAACCAATCCCTCCATATCTAGTCACCTTCCCTGAACTACTTCCATTAAATTAATATCTTTCTCTAAATAAACTTCTCTTGCCAATGATGCCCAGATCCCACAGTAAAATAGGGAGAATATATGAGCGACCCTGCATTTTCCTATTATGCTGTTGTCAACAGGATCCGATGCAAGGATTTTAAGTGAAAGGGTGCTTATAAAAATTTCTGCCTGTGATAAAGGTATCCTAACTGCTTTTAACATTTCTCAATTCAAAAAAATGAAGGGTCTAGGCCCAAAACGTCAGCCTCTCTGCTCCTATGATGCTGCTTGGCCTGCTGTGTTCATCCAGCCCTGCACCTTGTTGTCTCGGATTCTCCAGCATCTGCAGTTCCTACTATCTCTCATTAGGGTGATATATTGTTTTATCCTGAATCAAATCGTTGCAAACCAATTAGGAAATGCTGAATTAGTATTGAACGATATTTTTTCACTTGATTGGCACAAGCTCAAGCTGCAGAGCAGTGTGAGTAGGTGATCTTTGGGAGAGAAAGGTAACAGTTTACCCAAGTGCAATGATGCATTGGTGCAGCAAAAAAAGTCACACTAGTGCCAAGTCACATCTGTGGAATGATACTTTCTGCCTAAGAACATATGAAACAGTAGCAGAAAATTAGAGCATTTGGCCTTTTGATTCTCTTCTGCAAGTCCACAGGATCAAGGTTAATCTTATTAAGACATTAACCCCACATTCCTGCCTGTCCCCTCAGAACACTTGACTGCCTTGTTGGTCAAAAATCCACCTAATTCAGTTTTGAATCTGTTTAAAAATCCAGCTTCCACTCCTCCCTGCAGGGAGAGAATTCCAAACATTGACGACCCTCCGAAAGACGTAAGTCTGCCTCAACACCACCATAAATGGCAAAGTCCTTATTGTGTCCCCTAATTCTAGATTGCCCCTGGAGGGGAAATATCCTCTCAGCATCTACCCTATCATGTTTCTTGAGAATATTATATATGTCAATAAGGTCTCCTCTCATTCTTCAAAGTTCAAAACGAGTACCTCTCATCAAAAGGCAGTCATTCCATACCCATGATCAGCTTAGTGACCCTTCTCTGCACTGCCTCCAATGCCAACATACCTTTCCTTATGTAAGAGACCCAGATTGTTCACAGTATTCAAGCTGTGGTCTGACTAGTCCCTTGTAAAGTTTTAGCAAGACCTCCCTACTTTGAAACTCCATTCCTTTTGAAATAAAGACCAACATTCCATTCAACATCCTTAATATTCAATGAACTTGGATGCTTAGAGTTTCATGAATCAGATACTGGCACCACCAAATCCCTCTTGCTGCAGCTTTCAGCAATCTATCTCCATTTTAAATAATATTCAGCTTCCCCATTCTTCCTGCCATAGTGTATAACCTCCCATTCTCACACATCATAAAACATTGGTGTGTCGTCTTCTGGAATACTGTGTCTAGTTCTGGTCGCCCTGCTATAGGAAGGATATTATTAAGATGGAGAGGGTTCAGAAGAGATTTACCAGGATGTTGCTGGGTATGGAAGGTTTGAGTTATAAAGAAAGGCTGGGACTTTTTTCACTGGAACGTAGGAGGTTGAGAGGCAACCTGATAGAAGTTTATAAAATAATGAGGGGTATAGATGGTGTATCTTTTCCATAGGATGGGGGATTTCAAGACTAGGAGGTACATTGTTAAGGTGAGAGGAAAGAGATTTAAAAAGGACATGAGTGGCAAATATTTTACACAGAGGATGGTTCGCGTGTGGAATGAATTTCCTGAGGAAATGGTGGATGTGGGTATAATTACAAAGTTTAAAAAGCATTTGGCTAAGTAACAAAAACAGAAGTTGCTGGAAAAGCTCAGCAGGTCTGGCAGCATCTGTGAAGAAAAAAACCAGAGTTAACGTTTCTGGTCCAGCGACCCTTCCTTGGGTACATGGATAGGAAAGGTTTGGAGGAATATGGGCCAGGAGCAGGCAGGTAGGACTAGTTTAGTTTGGGATCATGGACTGGTTGGATCAAACTGTCTGTTTCCATGCTGTATGACTGTATCTGTCAAGTTTTGGCCCACTCACTTAACTAATCTGTTTCGCTGTGGGGTAAACCACTTCTGTCATCCTCACCAAATGCCTTCCTACCTATGTTTGTATCATCCACAGACTTGGAGACAGAACATTCACTTTTCTCACTGATGCATTGTAAATAATTGTGACCCCAGCATGATCCCTGTGGAACACCACTAGTTACAGGTCACCATTCTGAAAATGCCCCATCTATCCCAACTCTCTGTCTTCTGTTAGTTAGCCAATCCTCTCTCTGTGTTAATATAGTACTTCCAATGTCATGGGCTCTTTTCTTATAATGTTGTGTTTGGAATCTTATTTGAATGCCTTATGGAATTTTGCCAGGAAGGGTAGAAGAGCTGAATATTATTTAAGTGGAGAAAGACTACAAAAGGCTGCAGCAAGAGAAAATTAGAGTCCAGGCGCCTGATTCATGAAATAGTAACATTCAAGTCCAAGACAACAAGGTGCA
>NC_063339.1:8478705-8498651 GCF_021869965.1 Rhincodon typus | reverse complement strand
ATAGAGCTCTTCCCTGACAGCACCTGTTCCCATTTTATGTTACCCAGTTCTTCCCTGACAGAATTGTAATTACCCTTCCCCCAATTATAAACCTTACCCTGCTGTATGTCCCTATCCTATTCCATGACTATTGTAAAAGTAACAAAGTTATGATCGCTACCGCCAAAATGCTGTCCTACAAACAGGTCTAACACTTGGTCCAGTTCATTGCCCAACACCAAATCCAAAGTGGCCTCTCCTCGTACTGGTCTATCTACATGCTGTGTCTATAATCTTTCCTGAACGCACTGGACAAAATCCGCTCCATCTAAACTATTACAACTAAAAAGTTTCCAGTCAATATTTGGAAAGTTGAAGTCACCCATGACTACAACCTTGTGACTTCTGCACCTTTCCAGTATCTGCCTCCAATCCTCACCTCTACTTCCCTGCAACTATTAGGGGGTCTGTAAAAAACCCCCAACAAAGTGACTGCTCATTTCTTGTTCCTGACCTCGACCCAAACTGACTCTGTAGACATATCATTCTCGAACTGCCTTTCAGTAGCTGCTATACTCGCCCTGACTAGCAATGCCACTCCCCCACCTCTTTTTCCACCCTCCTTATTTCTTTTAAAGCATCTAAAACCCGGAACTTCTAACAACCATTCCTGTCCCTGAGTTACCCAAGTTTCTGTAATGGCCACAACATCGTAGTTCCAAGTACTGACTCATGCTCTAAGTTCATCCGCCTTATTTCTGATACTTCTAGCATTGAAGTATACACACCTCAAACCATCCCTGTGTCCACAATTACGCTCCATCGACCGCATTTCTTTATTAGCAACTTCACTCCCTGTTGTGTCTGTTGGAAGGCTGAATACCTCATCCTCTGAATTACAAATCCGGTTCCCCACCCCGTGCCAATCTAGTTTAACCCATCCCGTATAGCTTGAGCAAACCTCCCTCCCAGGATATTTGTGCCCTTCCGGTTCAGGTGTAACCCGTCCTCACCGTACAGGTCCCACCTTCCCCAGAATGTGCTCCAATTATCCACATAATGGAAGCCCTCCCTCCTACACCAGCCCTGTAGCCACGTGTTTAGCTGCACTCTCTCCCTATTTCTTACCTCGTTATCACGTGGCACTGGTAGTAATCCAGAGATAACTACCCTGTTTGTCCTGGACTTCAGCTTCCAACCTAACTCCCTGTACTCATTTTTCACATTCTCAGTCCTTTTTCTACCTATGTCATTGGTACCGATGTGTACCATGATGCTGGTTGCTCACCCTCCCCCTTAAGGATCTTGAAGACACGATCCAAGACAGCACGGACCCTGGCACCCGGGAGGCAACATACCATCCGTTCGTCTCGTTCGCGTCCACAGAACCACCTGTCTGTGCCTCTTACTATTGAATCCCCCACGACAATTGCTCTCCTATTCTCCCCCTTCCCTTCTTTGCCACAGGGCCAGGCTCAGCCAGAGACCTGTCTGCTATGGCCTTTCCCTGGTAGGTCGTCCCCCAACAGTATCCAAAACGGTATACTTATTATTGAGGGGAACGGCCACAGGGAATCCCTGCACTGTCTGCCTATTCCCTTTCCCCCTCCTGACAGTCACCCAGCTACCTTTTTCCTGTATCTTGGGTGTGACCACCTCCCTGTTACTCCTCTCTATCACCCCCTCAGCCTCCCGAATGATCCGGAGTTCATCCAGCTCCAGCTCCAGTTCCCTAACGTGGTCTGTGAGGAGCTGGAGTTGGGTGCACTTCTCGCTGGTGAAGTCAGAGGGGACACCAGCAGTGACCCTTGCCTCCCACATCCTGCAAGAGAAGCATGCAACTACCCTCGCTTCCATTCCCTCTTCACTAGATTTCCAGAAGAATAAAAAAGAACCTTAACTTACCGACCCTCCACACAGTCTTTATTTTGGTTAGAGATTGTAGGAGGACCACTCACACCTGAGGAACTCTATCTCAGCTTGACTCAGCATTGTAACAAAAGCGTAGCAAACCGAAAAACACAAAACAAGATCAAACTTGTCTCGTACGTTGATGTGATGCCTAATGAGGAAAGTTCGACACAGGAGAGAAAAATTCAATAAACACTTTCAAAACTCATTTCTTAAACTCAAATCATTTGGAAACCACGAGCAAACATCAAACATAATTGCACAGTCATCGAAACCTCTCTGACATTGTATCACAGGAAACATTACCTTGACTCAATATTGCTGTCGAAGGGCTTCAACAAAATAGACTCTATTAAAAATATTGTGTGTTTTTTTTTGAGAAAAATCCCTTCAAATTTTTGAGATGGATCACAGCAAAACTAAATATGAAGGACTGAGATTGCAATAATTACCTGAACAACAAATTTCCATGAAGTCAAAACAGTAAGATTCCACAAGTAGTGAATCTGGTTTTGTTAATTTTGATTCAAGAAGGAATGGGACCAGGGCATGGAAATTTCCTCAGGTGTCTGAGTGATGTTGATGGGAAATCAGAAGGAAGCTCCCTTACAGTGCTCAGCAGGTCCAGCCTTGAGAAAACTTCCTCCCTCCCTTAACTTGGTGCTGCAGAAAGGCGGCCAACATCATCAAAGACCCCTCCCACTCCAGTTATACTTTTCTGTCAAGCTTGAACACGTGTACTAACAGGTTCAAGAACAGTTTCTTCCCTGCTGTAATTAGATCACTGAATGGACCTCTTTAACTTCAAATCTGATGTTGATCTTGCTTTTGCGCACCTCCTGTGCAGTTGTAACCTTGTATGTCTTGCTCTGTCTAAACATCTTATGATCTGTGTGTCCTTGTATGTTAGGATCTACCTGTACTGCACTCAAAACAACACTTTTCACTTAGGTACACATGACAACAATAAATCAAATCGGATCAATTCAGATCATCTCCTCCCTGTTAGATGACAACATCCAACACAACAGTCAGATTCCCTCCCTCATTCAAAATCTTACTATCTCAGCTTTCAATACACTTACTGAATCAGCACCTGCTGACATCAGGAGTAAAGAATTCCACAGAGTCACTACTCTCTGAGAGAATAAATTCCTCCTCATTTATGTCTGAAATATGCAACGTCTTACTTTGACATTATGCACCTTGGTCCCAGACTCTCCAAGAAATGGGAACAACCTTAACCCTAAACCTAACCTTATCAATTACATGCCCAACCTATCAACATTTACAAAATCCCTTCAGATAAGGGGGCCAAATCTGTTCACATTACTCCAGCTGTGGTCGCACTCATGTCTTGTGTAGTTACAAAAAGATTTTCCCATTTTAATACTAATTCCCTTTGAAATAAAAGCCAGTGGTCTATTTACCTTTCCCATTACCCACTGAACATGTACATTAACTTGATGTGATTTAGGCATAAACACCCCAATCCCTCTGTGATGCAGCATTCTGCAGTCTTTCTCCATTTAAATAATATTCAGCCCCTCTGTTCCTTCTCCCTCCCCTTCTAATTTCTTACTTCCACCTTTCAAACCAAGATAATTTCTTGCAGTTGCATTTAGAGTCATAGAGTCATAGAATTGTACAGCATGGAAACAGACCTTTCAGTCCAACTTGTCCTTGCTGACCAGATATCCAAAACTGATCTAGTCCTATTTGCCAGCATTTGGCCCATATCCCTCTAAACCCTTCCTATTCATATACCTGTCCAGATGCCTTTTAAATGTTGTAATTGTACAAGCTTTCACCATTTCCTCTGGCAGCTCATTCCATACACACACCACCTTCTGTGTGAAAAAGTTGCCCCTTAGGTCCCTTTTAAATCTTTCGCCTCTCATCTTCAACCTATTCTCACTAGTTCTGGACTCCCCTACCATGGGGAAAAGACCTTGGCTGTTCACCCTATCCATGCCGCTCATGATTTTATAAACCTCTATAAGGTCACCCCTCAGTCTCCAAAACTCTAGGGAAAATAGCCTCAGCCTGTTCAACCTCTCTTTATAGCTCATACCCTCCAACCCTGACAACATCCTTATTAATCTTTTCTGAAGCATTTCAAATTTCACAGCATCTTTCCTATAGCAGGGAGACCAGAATTGAACAGTGTTCTAAAAGTGGCCTAACCAGTGTCCTGTACAGCCACAACATGACCTCCTAACTTCTACACACAACAGACTGACCAATAAAGATAAGCGTACCAAATGCATTCTTCACTATCCTGTCTACCTGCGATTTCACTTTTAATGAACTATGAACTGGCACCCCAAGGTCTCTTTGTTCGGCAACACTCCCCAGGGTCTTACCATTAAGTGTATAAGTCCTGCCCTGGTTTGCCTTTCCAAAATGCAGCACATTACACTTATTTAAATTAAACTCCATTTGCCACTCATCGGCCCATTTGCCCATTTGATAAATTAATAGTTATTTGATTTCACCTGCAAGATATAATGATTCTTTTCCACATTTTCATCCATCAACAATCATTTCCTAAAGTTGCAAATTTGACTTCACATTATTCTCGCTTGAATAGTCATTCTTACTGCACCAACAGCATTAATATCTGTAACTTCTATCTCTGAGAAAACATCAATGTCGAAAAATATCAAGCTGTAGCTTTGAAAACTTGGGCAAAGGCCAGAAGAGCATTCAAACAGTTTGAATTGTTGGATGGAGACAGGCAAGGGCCGTCAGTTATGGTGGAGAGGATGCAGAATGGCCTCCTAATTCAGGGACTGGATTGAAGATTACATTCTTTCAGCCTCAAATATTAGCCAGCAAATGGAATGAACCAAGTAGCAAATGCTTACTCAAGATATAGGAGCAGAATTAGGCCATTCAGCCCACTGAGTCTGCTCTACCATTTGATCATGGCTGCCATTCTCCTGCCTTATCACCAATATCCTTGATCCCCTTACCAATCAAGAACCTCTCTCTCCGTCTTAAATACACTCACTGACTTGGCCTCGCAGCCCTCTGTGGCAATGAGTTCCACAGATTAACTATCCTCTGGCTGAAGAAATTCCTCCTCCTCTCAGTTCTAAAGGGTCCTCCCTTCACTCTGAGACTGTGCCCTCAGGGAAACGTCTTCTCCACATCCACTCTATCCAGGCCTCTCGGTATTCTGGAAGTTTCAATCAGATTCCTCCTCATCCTTCTAAACTCCACTGAGTACAGTCCTCAACTGCTCCTCCTTCATTCCCAGGATCATTCTCGTAAACCATCTCTGGTCCTGTTCCAATGCCAGCACATCTTTCTTTAGATACAGGGCCCAAAACAGTTTACAATGTTCCAAATGCTATCTGACCAGAGCCTTGTACAGCCTCAGCAGTATAACTCTGTTCTTGTTTTCTAGCCCTCTTGATATTAATCCTAACATTGCATTTGCTTTCTTAACTGCCAACTGAACCTTCATGTTAACCTCAACAAAATCCTGAACTAGGACTCCCAAGTCCCTCTGGGCTTCAGATTTCCGAAGCCTTTCCCCATTTAGAAGATAGACTAAATTCTTACCAATGTTAATCAGGAGGACTGCAGTCTAAAGTATGGAAAACATGAAGACAAACTGAGAGAAATGATGGTAGAGTGGTAATGTCAAGGCATGAGTTCAAATTCAACTGCTGGTTAAATTTTATAATTCATGTCATAATTCTGGAGTTGAAATAGCGACCATGAAACTGCAATCTGTTGCTGTAAAAGTCCGTTTAGTTCATTAAAATCTGTCATTCCTACCTGGTGTGGTCGCCATGTGACTCGAGGCCCACGGCACTATGGTTCACTCTAAGCTGCCCTCTGAAACGCCCGAGCAAGCCTCTCAGTTCTTGGGCAATTAGGGAATGGGCGAAAAAATGTCTGTGATTTTCACAACCCATATCTAATCCAGGGGTCAAGAGGTGGAGTGTTCGAGCTGCGTGTCGTTAGAGTCTGTGTGAAGGTCGACCCCAATTCTGCAATTGATGTCCCAGGGGACCTCGAATAAGGTGAGGAAACCAGGGGCAGAAACGTGAGAGACGGTGAGGAGGTGGGGGGAGGGAGAGGCCTTCCACTGGAGATGTTCTGTTACAGTCAGCTGCATGAGAGCTGACAGTTTATTCACCATTAAGATGCATCTCTATTATCGAGCCAATGATTTGACGTCTCTGTAGCGTTACAGTAATTTACACTGCCTAGATTGAGCTGTCTTCCCTCAGCCTGAGAGGGAAAGTGAGCCTATAACCCAGGCAGAACCTGCAATGCGGTCACAGCAAAAGCTGTGGATAATAAACAGTAATATTATGCACCATGAGCCATGGGCTGTTTCCCCACAGAATCTGTCAGTGGGTGATGTGGGAGGTGCTCTTTTCTGCTCAGAAACTTTCAAAAGCCACACCATTTGCTTTTTGGAAATGACAAAGTTAATTATCCAAATGGAATCCAAGGCTGAGGTTTATAGAATGAAGCACAAACTCCCAGAGAATGCACTGAGGGCAGAGGCTGTCTCCCTGAGGTTGGCACCAAGAATGGGGCCCATGGTATCCTGCCAGCTTCAAAATGATTTCAAAATGCTTCTCTCAAACTGCACCATTGGTGACCCACATTGCCTTTCTCCACTCCGCTGAATCTGGCACCAGCCAGGGCAGAGGTCACTGGGGTTCTTGGAGATTTTAGGTTGGGGTTTGTTCGGGTCAACCCGGGGTCAGATGGGTCAAGGGTCACTTGACATGCAGGCTGCAATCACATGACCTGGCAAAGCCAGTGACTGGTCGCACCACAGAAATAGGGCACTTTACCAAATTATCCAAGTAAGACCCGTTCTGAGGAAGGGTCACCGGACCCAAAATGTTAACTGTTTTTCCCTTCACAGAAGCTGCCAGACCTGCTGAGCTTTTCCAGCAACTTCTGTTTTTGCTCCTGATTTACAGCATCTGCAGTTCTTTCAGTGTTTCTTTAATAACATAAGATGTGAGCCAATCAGCCGACTGAGTCTGCTCTACCATTCAACAGCTGATCTGATCATCCTCAACTACACATTCCTCCTGCCTTTTCCCCATAACCTTTGATTCCTTTCCTGATTACAAATCTGTCTATTTCAGTAAACTTATTTTTTAATTGCACACAATTAAAATGAGGCGTGGAAGATGATAAACCTGTCTGGTTTTCAGCACTTCTTGTTTTAGGTAGCTGAATTTATGGTCGTGTATCTGTCCCAGAATCCACCACCTGTCTGCCCAATCGAACGTTGAAGAAGGGTCCAGGCCCGAAACGTCAGCCTTCCTGCTCCTCTGATGCTGCTTGGCCTGCTGTGTTCATCCAGCTCTACACCTTGTTATCTCAGATTCTCCAGCATCGGCAGTTCCCGCTATCTCTGCCCAATTGAACAGTCTGTTTCCCTTCCTGAAGTCTGTTATTATCCTTAATAAGGCAGTGAGTACCTGAAAGGGTTAATTGGTGTCACAACATAAGAACTGCCCTTCAGGACATCCAGTGCTGGTTGCTGGGCAGAGGTGTTTCTCGTTCCCGTGCTTGTTACCAATGCTGTGTGAGAATGTTATGTGAATTTTCTCTTAAACTGAGCCCAGTATCTCACAAGAGATTGTGTCTCTTGGATGTAACATAATGGGCTGTTGAGTGACACATCGACTGCCCATCAAGATTCTACCAAAGACATTTTGTGGCCATCCTTCCCAACAGAGAGAATCAGCAACAGCTAAAATATCCCACCATTATGAGAGGTGTGGGACTGGCCAATTGTGATACAATCATCTTCATTGTTTATTGCACGTCCATCATTTCATCGGAGAACTTG
This sequence comes from Rhincodon typus, assembly GCF_021869965.1. NCBI lineage: Eukaryota > Metazoa > Chordata > Chondrichthyes > Orectolobiformes > Rhincodontidae > Rhincodon > Rhincodon typus. Next base: position 8,490,916 of record NC_063339.1, on the reverse strand, counting down.
GAGAAGGCGTGCTAGGGACCTAGATCCCTATCATTATGATGTATCAAGGAGTGCAGTGATCCTAACACTGATTGTAGTGGAGATGCAATACCTTACTCCACGGTCTCCACTTCTTGTCCCTTTAGACAATTTTGTATCTGTGTCACTTTGATCACCTGAACTTTAATAGTGGGAAAGAAACTGAGACGAGTGGAGAATGTGTTAGAATGAATAATATAGGTGTGTAATAATATAGAGTAGATTGTTGCGGTCTTCAGCCAGTATTGAGGGTGGGGACTATATCTTGCCAGGTGGCCTCGCTGTCACCTATCCACGCATCTGCCCCCTACCTGTCTGCAGTTTTATGTTGGATAGGGAAAGCTTAGGGTGGCCTACAGTAAGGCCTAGGGTGAGGCCCAGGCTAAGCCCTCAGGTGGGCTATGGTGAGGCCCAGGGTAAAGCCTAGGTTGGGCTAAGGTGAGGCCTGGGAAAGGTCTTTGGAGACCTAGGGTGTCCAAGGTTGAGGCCGAGGGTAAGGTCCAGGGTGGCCTAGAGTAAGACTAAGATTGAGGCCTAGGGTAAGCCCTCATTTCGGCTGAGGTGAGGCCTAAGATGAGGCCTAGGGTGGCTTAGAGTGAGGTCTAGGGTAAGGCCTCAGTTGGCATGCCATTCCCTGCTCTACGTCGAAGAATATACAGCTGCATTTCAAGGGGCTCCATGTTTCCTGCTGTCTCTGTCAAATTGGTTAGGAGTCCTTGACCAAAAAGCCTGTTACTGCACAGCCATTTTCACTTGGCAGCAGTTTAATTGGCACAGGGCGACATTTTCACCTCCAATCAGAGGAGGTAATTCCTTCTTTGACAGCTTCTGGCCAAATCGACTGCCTCCACACTGTAGGGATTCTAAGTTTCTATGATTCTCACCAAATAGGCTTAGCAGCACCACATCCAGGCAGTGGCCACTGCAGGAACTGCAGACATGACTAGAAGAAGGGGAGGCTCTGGAGATCGGACTGAAGAGAAGAACCAGGTTTCAGCAATGCCTAGGTGGAAGGTTGCAGCAAATGGCTGGAGGGGGGTGTGTGATATAGATTTGACAGGCTGGGCTATGGGGCTGCATTAAAAATGGAAGATATGACATTCAGGACAGTATGGGGAGCATCTAAAAGGCATAGGGTCACCCACTGGAGGATTCAACATTGCTCCCATTGCTCCCCCCACCCCCAACATTGACCACCCAGTAAAATTTGCAGGGCCACCCATTTGGTGTGAGCCTCCTCCTGCCATGAGTAAATAACATCTGAGTCAGGATGAGACCCTTCAGTAGCCATTAATTTGGGCTGTTTTTCTCTGGTCTCTGTAAAATAGGAGACATTCTGTGTCTGGTGGGCAGATAAGCAGTGGAAAGGCAGTACACAGAATTCACTATCTTTACCTCAAAGGGAGATATTACCCAGGGCATGGCAACAGAGGATAAAGCTCTGTCTCTGATCAGGAGGAAGGGTTGGATATAGAGTCCCTACAGTGCATTTGGCTCATCAAGCCTATACCAACACTTGGAAGAGCATCCCACCCCGACCCAGCACCGCCCCCCCATCCTGTTCCCATCCCCCCACATTTACCATGGTCAATCTACCTAACCTGTACATCTTTGGAGGAAACCAGAGCACCCAAAGAAAAGGCACTCATATACGTGGAGAATGTGCAAACTCCACACAGTCGCCCAAGGCTTGGATTAAAATCAGATCCCCAGTGCTATGAGGCAGCAGTGCTAACCACTGAGCCACCGTGCCACTCCTGTGACGGACTATCAATATAGGCTATTGACGCTTAAAGTTGACAAGGCCCTGGGATCAGATGAGATGCATCAAAAGTTTTCGAAGAAAATAAGCGTGGAAATTGCAGAGGCACGGAACAATTGGCTCTCAGTCTTCCCCAGACTCAGGAGAAGTACCAGAGGAGCAGGGAACTGCAGACGTTGCATCTTTATTCAAAAAAAAATGCTGCGAGGACAATTACAAAGTTGTCAGTTTAAATTCAGTGCTGGGGAAACTTCATGAAACAGTTATAGAGATAAACAGCACAAAAACAGACCCTTTGTCCAAACCATCCATGTTGACCAAGTTTCCCAAATTAAATTAGTCCCATTTGTCTGTATTTAAAATAATGTAGTGAGGAAGAGCCAGCATGGATTTTTAAATGGGGTATTGTGTTTGACTATCTTGCTGGAGTTTTTTGAAGAGGGAACAGGAAGAATTAATGAGGGTAATATTATTAGTGTAGTGTACATGGACTTCCAATGGCATTCTACATAGTTATTTTTATTCACTCATGGAATGTGGGTGCTGCTGGTAAGCCCAGCATTTAATGCCTATCCCTAGTTGCCCTTGAGAAGGTGGTGGTGAGCTGCCTTCTTGAACCGCTGCAGTCCATGTGCTGTAGATTAATCCACAATGCCCTTAGGGAGGGATTTCCAGAATTTTGACCCAGCGACAGTGAAGGAACGGCGATATATTTTCAAGTCAGGATGGCGAGTGGCTTGGAGGGGAATCTGCAGACGGTGGTGTTCCCATGCATTTGCTGCCCCTGTCCTTCGAGATGGAAGTGGTTGTGGGTTTGGAAGGTGCTATCTAAGGATCATTGGTGAATTTCCGCAGTGCTTCTTGGAAATAGTATACACTGCTGCTACTGAGCGTTGGTGGTTGAGGAATTGGAAGTTTGTGGAAGATGTGGTACCATTCAAGTAGGCTGCTTTGTCCTGGATGGTGTCAAGCTTCTTGAGTATTGTTGGAGCAGCACCCATCCAGGCAAGTGGAGAGTATTCCATCACACTCCTGACATGTGCCTTGTAGATGCTAGACAGACTTTGGGGAGTCAGGAGGTGAGTTACTCACTGCAGTATTCCCAGCCTCTGAACTCCTCTTGTAGCCACTGTGTTTATGTGGCGCGTCCAGAAGAGTTTCTGGTCAATGGTAACTCCCAGGATTTTGAAAGTAGGGGATTCAGCGATGGCAACGCCATTGAATGTCAAAAGTAGTGGTTAGATTATGTCTTATTGGAGATGATCATTTGTACGGCACAAATGTTACTTGCCAATTCTCAGCCCAAGCCTGAATTTGGACATGGACTGCTTCAGTATCTGAGGAGTTGCTGAATATTGTGCAATCATTGGCGAACATGCCTACTTTGACATTATGATGAAGGGAAGGTCATTGAGTCATTGATGAAGCAACTGAAAATGGTTGGGCCTAGGACACTACCCTGAGGAAGTCCTGCAGAGATGTCCTGGAGCTGAGATGACTGACCTCCAACAAACACATCCATCTTGCTATATGCCAGGAATGACTCCAATCACCAGAGAGTTTGCCCCCGATACCCATTTTCCAGTTTTGCTCGGGCTCCTTGATGCCACACTCAGTCAAATGCAGCCTTGATATCAAGGGCTGTCACTCTCACCTCACCTCTGGAATTCAGCTGTTTTGTACATGTTTGAACCAAGGCTGTAATGAGATCAGGAGCTGAGTGGCCCTGACGGAACCCAAACTGGGCGTCACTGAGCAGGTTATTGCTGAGCAGGTGCTGCTTGATAGCGCTGTTAGTGACACCTTCCATCACTTTACTGATGATTGGGAGTAGACTGATGGGGCAGTAATTGGCCGGGTTGGATTTGTCCTGCTCTTTGTGTACAGGACCTACTTGGGTAGTTTTCCACATTGTCAGGTAGATGCCAGTGTTGTAACTGTACTGGAACAGCTTGGCTAAGAATGCTGTAATTTCTGGAGAACAAGTCTTCAGTACTATTGCCAGAATGTTGTCAGGACCCATAGCTTTTGCAGTATCTGGTGCCCCCAACCATTTCTTGATATTACATAGAGAGAAGCAAATTGACTGAAAACAGGTGTCCCTGATGTTGGGGACCACTAGAGGAGGCCGAGATGGATCACCCACTTGGCATTTCTGGCTGAAGATTGCTGTGAAAGCTTCAGCCTATCTTTTGCAATGATGTGCTGGGCTCTTCCATCATTGAGGATGGGGATATTTGTGGAACCTCTTCCTCCAGTCAGTTGTTTAATTGTCCACCACCGTTCATGACTGAATGTGGCAGGATTGCAGAGTTTGGATCTGATCTGGTTGTGGGATCGCTTAGCTCTGCCTATCACTTGCTGCTTTTGCTGTTTGGTGTGCAAGTAGTCCTGTTTGGTGGCTTCACCAGGTTGACACCTCATTTTCTGGTATGACTGGTGCTGCTCCTGGCATGCCCTCCTGCACTCTTCATTGAACCAGGTTTGATCACCTTGCTTGATGGTAATGGTTGAGTAGGAGATATGCCAGACATTGTGCTAGAGTGCAATTCTGCTGGTGTTGATGGCTCACAGTGCTTTAAGAATGCCCAGTTTTGATCTGTTCAAAGTCTGTCCCATTTAGTGATAGTGCCACACAACACAATGGAGGGTATTCTTAATGTGAAGGCAGGACTTCATCTCCACAAGGACTGTACGGTGGTCACTCTTATCGATACTTATCGATGCATCTTATCGATGTCATGGACAGATGTATCTGCAGCTGGCAGATTGGTAAGGATGAGATCAAGTATGTTTCTCCCTCCTGTTGGTTCCCTCACCACCTGCTGCAGACCCAGTCTAGCAGCTATGTCCTTTAGGACCCGACCAGCTCGATCAGTAGTACTGCTACCAAGCCTTTCTTGGTGGTGGACATTGAAATCCCCCACCCAGAGTACATTTTGTGCCTTTGCCATCCTCAGTGCTTCCTCCAAGTGTTCTGAGTAAGGGTCACTTGACCCGAAACGTTAACTCTGATTTCTCTCCACAGATGCTGCCAGGCCCGCTTAGCTTTTCCAGAAACTTCTGTTTTTGTCTTCCTCCAAGTGTTCTTCAACATGAAGGAGTATTGATTTATCAGCTGAGGGAGGACGGTATGTGGTAACCAGCAGGAAGTTTCTTTGCCCAAATTTAACGTGAAGCTATGAAACTTGATGAGGTCTCGACTCAATGTTGAGGGCTCCCAGGGAAACTCCGTCCCAACTATATACCACTGTGCTGCCATATCTGCTGGGTTTGGCCTGCTTGTGGGACAGGATATATCCAAGGGTGGTGATGGTGGTGTCTGAACATTGTAAAGTATGATCCCGTGAGTATGACTACATCAGGCTGTTGACTAGTCTGTGAGACAGCTCTCCCAATTTTGGCACTAGACTCCAGATGTTAGTGAGGAGAACTTTGCAGGATCAATAGGGCTGTTTCTGCCATTGTCCTTTCTGGTGCCTAGATTGATGCCAGGTGATCTGGTTTTATTTCTTTGAGACTTTGTAGCAATTAGTACAACTGAGTGGCTTGCTGGGCCATTTCAGAGGGCAGTTGAGAGACACATGTCGGCCAGACCTGGTGACGGTGGCAGATTTCCTTCCCTGCAGAACGTTAGTGAACCAGACAGGTTTTCTGTCAATCGACAATGGTCATCAGAAGATTTTTAATTCCAGATTATATTTGAAATCAAATTCCACCATCCATCATAGCAGGATTCAAACCTGGGTCCCCAGCATATTAGCTGAGTTTCACAGTGGCAAGTAATGGACTCATGACGAAAGTTATAGCTTACGGAATAAAAGGGACAGCAGCAACATGAATGCAGAATTGGCTGAGTGGTAGGAAGCAATGGAACATTTGTATCGGAGTTCCCCAGGGGTCAGTATTAGGGCCTTTTCCCTAATATATATCAATAGGGTTGGTCTTCAAAGATGATGATGTAGTTTGTGAAAATTGCAAAACCTGGAAGCATTGTATACTGTGAGGAGGATGGTTTAGAACTTCCAAAAGACATAACCAATTTGGTGGAGAGGGCAGAAAATCAGGGACTGACAATTTAAAATAGGGTATGCAAAACCTAAATACAGGATAAAAGGGTCATAGGAGCAGAGAGGCTGATGTTTTGGGCCTAGACCCTTCATCAGAAAGGGTCTAGGCCCGAAACGTCAGCCTCTCTGCTCCTATGATGCTGCTTGGCCTGCTGTGTTCATCCAGCCCTGCACCTTGTTGTCTCGGATTCTCCAGCATCTGCAGTTCCTACTATCACAGGATAAAAGGGTCCTTGGATGTTATGTGCACAGATCACTGAAGGTATCAGGACATGTGGGGAGACCAGTTAATAAAGAGTACAGTGTCAACTGCATTATTAATAGTAGCATGAGGGGGTAATGCTGAACTTAAATAGGACACTGGCTAGATCTCAGCTCAGCTCAGTTCGGGGTGCCACTCCTTAGGAAGGTATGAATCACTGGAGAATATGCAGAAGAGATTGACAAAAGTGGTTGTAGAAATGACAATCTTCAGTTCTGAAGATAGATTGGAGAGGTTGGGACTGTTTTCCTTGGAGAGAAGAGGAGGTTCTCAAAATTATGAGGGAGGAACCGGTCCTGCTCATAACATTGTTGAGGCTAGGGGGACACAGAGTTAAAGTGAATTTGCGAAAAGTGTAAATGTGATGTGAGAATAAAAACTGTTTCACTCAGTGAGTGATTGCGGTCTGGAATGCGTGGTCTGGAAAGGTGGTGGAGGCAGGTTCAAATGAGTCAGCCAAGAGGGGCATTGGATGGTTATTTGAAATGAAACAATGCGTTAGGGTCATGGGAAAAGGCAGGTCAAAGGCTCCAAATTGCAGACTCAATGGGCTGAATGGCCTCCTTCTAAACCAGAACAATTCTGTGATTTTGCGATTTTGCAAGTCCCTCCAACCTTAAAAGGCACCAACTGAGGAACATAAAGTGCAGCAGAGATACTGTGAGACAAAGTTGAGAGAAGGCTCATGTGGACAACGAATACCAGGAGAAAGTAGTAGAGGGGCATTAATCACCTGAATTGGCCACCATCTGACTGTGGGCAATTTTCTATTCCCATCCTGGAAACAGCACTGAGGCCAGACCATGTCAGCTGGTAGTGGTGGAATATTTCAGACACGTTGCCTCCCTTGCCAATTGAAATTCAACTCTAGACCCTACTTGGATACTGTGAGCAGAACTGGGCACCACACCTTAGGAATGAGGTATTGGCCTTGGAGGGAGGTCAATGCAGGTTTACAAGAATGATACCTGGACTTCAGGGATTAAGTTATGAGGAGAGACTATACAAATTAGACACGTTGTCTTTAGAATTTAGAAGGTTAAGGGGTGATCTGATTGAAGTTCTCAAAATATTAACAGGAAAAGACAGGGTAGAAAGACTGTTTCCACTGGTTGGGGATTCTAGAATTAGGGGGCATAGTCTAAGCATTAGGGCCAGACTGTTCAGGACAGATGTTAGGAAGCACTTCTACACACAGAGGGTGGTAGAGGTTTGGAACTCTCTTCCACAAATGATAGTTGATGCTGGATCAGTTGCTATTTTCATAGCTGAGATAGATAACCTTTTGTTAAGCATAGGTATTGAGGGCCAATGGCAGTTATATGCAGTTAGAACGCAGATCAGCCATGATCTTGTTGAATGGCAGACCAGGCTGGAGGAGCTGAATGGCCAACTCCTGTTTCTGTGTTTCTTCGGTTTCCTAGAAATTCTACTTTGCCTCCTGTGGGGCAGGAGCTCCAGTTTGAACATTTCGTCCATCAGACTGTCACTTCTGGCAGCTCTCCCTCAGTATTGTACTGAAATATAGGCCTAAGTGTGGGCAGAGTGCCTCTGGCTGGGGTTTGAACCCCTGACCCTCTGACTCACAGCAACATCTAACACCCAAACTAGGTACTTAACATATTATGTTAATTCAGTTGCCTTACTCACCCTTTCCCTTGAATACAAAGTAAAATATAGATTCCCATTTTGACTTGACACTTCCCTCCTGAAAACCTCCATCTCTTACAAAATACTAGTTGTTAAATAATGAATTAATCTTATTCTTCTCTCCTTATCTAAGCTCCTCAGCTGGCCCACCACAGCACAATGTTCATATTTGCTTTCTGTTATCAACGCACCCGCATCCATGGTACCACATTATTTTACTCCCATCATTTTAATAATAGCAGTACTCAGTGATAATGAAACATCCATTCCACTATTATACATGCATCAAAATGCAACAAAGATATCGTTTCCTCAGGTAGCATGTTAATACGAAATGCTATTCTCCAAGTCTTTAATCCACCAGCCATTTAGTGTGTGAATATGTGGTGCAAACAGGTTTATTCAGAGTGCCTCTTCAAATACTCTATTGCTTCTCAATTCAATTTGAAACTATTGACAACAAAATGCCCTGACCTACATTTACTTAATTGTGCCTTTTCGGCTGAATTTGTTAACACTTGGAACTGCGGAAGGATTGAGATAGGAAAACAATTGTCTAATGGTTTCGGAAATCCCACCATTTTAACAGGCAGCTCAAACCGAAAGAAAAACTTGCATTGATATAGAACAAACGCAGAAGTTTCTGGAAAAGCTCAGCATGACTGGCAGCAGGCCTGAACGGGTTCTGAGGAAGGGTCACCAGACCTGAAATGTTAACTCTGATTTTTTCCTTCACAAATGCTGCCAGACCGGCTGAGCTTTTCCAGCAACTTGATTGATTGATTTATTGTCACGTGTACCGAAATACAGTGAAAAGCTTTGGTTACAAGCGGTACAGGCAGATCCCAGCAAGTAAAGGAGGTACAGATCAAAAAGACTTAGACAGAGGTATACGGGTTAAATTCCACAGGGGAGGCAAAATCAAACTTAGCAAGATCAGGCTTATTTGAGGCTAGAGAGTCTATTCATCAGTCTGATAATGGTCAGAAAGAAGCTGTTCTTGAACCTGCTGGTGGGTGTGTTCTGGTTTCTGTATTTTCTACCTGACAGAAGAGATTGTAGGAAATCATCAAATTTAATCTAATTTTCTGAATGAAGATCATGATCTGAGTAGGACTTGCAATGATGCCCTCAACTCAAGCCAGTCTTATCAGTGATGTATGGCTGGAGGCGTTGCCCTTGGCAATGAGACGGAAGGATTCCTGTGTCGCAAGTGGTAGTGACTCTGCTTCTGAGCCCGGAGACCCAGGTTCAAGCCCCACCTGGCCCAGTGGCATTAATAAAATCTCTGAACAGGTTGCTTAGGAAAATACCTACAAAAAGAAAAACGAGAAAGAAGAAAAGGGAGAGACAACAGTATATCTAAAACCAAAACAGAAATTGCTGGTAAAGCTCAGCAGGTCTGGCAGCATCTGTGGAGAGAAATCAGAGTTAACGCTTCAGGTCCAATGACTCTTTCTAAGAACTGATGGTAGCTAGGAAAATGTCAGGTTATATGCAGAAGATAGGACGGGGGGAGGGGGTGAGGAATAAACAATAGGTGAAGATACAGTCCAAAGAGAGAAAAGAACAGTTGGACAAAGGAATGGATAACGATCAGGATAGGAGGCTGAATAGCTATTAATGGGGACTGTTAGTGGCTAACAATGGGTTGTGTGTAATAGCCGACTATGTGATAACAAGAACACAAACAGAAAAGTTCAGCAGGTCTGGCAGCATCTGTAAAAAAAAATCAGAGTTAATGTTTTGGGTCCAGTGACCCTTCCTCAGAACTGTGTGATAACAAGGCCTGGTGTGTGGGAGTTTGGGTAAGAACATGGGACAGCTCAAGCCCTAAAGTTGTTGAACTTGATATTGAGCCCAGAATGCTGCAAGGTCCCCATGTGGCAAATATGGTGCTGTTCTTCCAGCTTGCAGTACGTTTAAAAGATGGCTTCTCTGACAGTGCTGCACTCGCCCAGCATTTTATGTGAATTATCCTAAATTTCATGTTCAAGATTCAGGGATCGGATGAGATTTGAATCTGAAACTCTCTCAGACACAAGAGGAATATCACTGAGAGATAGTAAGAACTGCAAATGCTAGAGTCTGAGATAACAAGGTGTGGAGCTGAAGGGACACAGCAGGTCAGGCAGCATCAGAGGAGCAGGAAAGCTGATGTTTCGGGTCTGGACCCTTCTTCAGAAAAGAAAGCTCAGCGATATTCCTCCTTCAGGAAAGAAATTTTCTGAAGGAGGAATATCGCTGAGCTTTGTGCTGATAACAGTTTTGGGGAGTGACTGCAGAATGAAGACTGCTTACATAGTAGAAGAATTGTACCAGACACAGATCAAACTTAACAATGACTCATAATGACAACAGCCCATTAATGTGCTTCTAAATAAGTGTTGACAAGACACAAGGGATTCTGATTTCAGCAAATTATACCTTGGGTGTGAGAAATACTTATCAATACTGCACAAAGAAAAATCTATTGACTTTCTGTGCACTTAAAACCATAACTCTACTTTCTTCTTCATTCTAATCTTAATGAAAATCATTGGCGAGCTGAAAGGTTATTTATCGCTTCGGTCAATTTAATTGTAAAGCTGTAGTTTGCCGTTTGACATTCATTCATTTCATCAGCTGCCAACATGACCTCCATCTTGTTGCTTTCTCAGAGAGAAAAATAGTTTGGGCCTGATGAACGTTTTTTTTTTTGCCCAGCTTTTCTAGCTCTCTGTCTCGCCTTCAGCATGAACATGTTATTCCAACCAACAGCTCGTTGCTCTATTCGATATGCTGCTGTGTTCTTCCAACCTCCTGTTTGTCTACCTTGGATTCCAGCATCTGCAGTTTTTATTTTGTCTCTAGCCAGAACTCAAAAGTGCTGCCCTGACTCTCAGGCGGTGCCTCCAGTTGTGTGCTGCACGGGTATGATATAGAGGAAAGCTTGTCGTCTGATAATCAATCCTTCTTTCAGCTTTACCCTTCAGCATGCCTGCTCTGAAATGACTTTCGATTAAGTTTCACTCATGCTGGCTAGAAGCCGCAAGAAATCCAATGCACAGATGCTGCACCCACCCACCCCCCACACCAGCCAGGGGAAAAGGAACACATCAGGATTTGGGGCCTTTTCTTGTTAAGCAGAAGAGGAACAGGAGGGACATTAGTTCCCTGGTCCGTTCTCATGGCAACAACTTAATGAATCAGAGTCAAACCGTCAGCTCCCCTTTCCCAATGCAGTACAAACTGCCATTCCCTTTTCCAAACATAGTGCTCTAAAACAGAATCTTCAGGACCTACCCGAAGCATTTAGAAGGAAAAAGAGGGCAGGAGAGGAAACTTGGGACTACCACTCGTGGCCGTGTCACGCTTCCTTGCATATTTAATTTCATTCCAGCTCATTATTTACACGTGCACGAGTAAAACATCACATCTTATGATAAGGTAAAGACTCTATAGGACTAGACAGGGCAGATGCAGGGAGAATGTTCCCGATGGTGGGTGTGTCCAGAACCAGGGGTCACAGTCTGAGGATTCAGGGTAGACCATTTAGGACGGAGATGAGGAAATATTTCTTCACCCAAACAGTGGTGACCTTGTGGAATTTATTACCACAGGAAGTAGTTGATGCCAAAACACTGATTGTATTCAAGAGGCGGCTAGATATAGCACTTGGGGCGAATGGGGTCAAAAGTTATGGGGAGAAAGCAGGGTTAGGCTTTTGAGTTGGACGATCAGCCATGATCGTAAAGAATGGCGGAGCAGGCTTGACAGGCCAAATGGCCTCCTCCTGTTCCTGTCTTCTATGTTTCTATGTTTCTTTATGGATGCTCTGTCACCTCAGGTGAGAAGGAGAGTCAGAAAGACAATATAAAATAGGGGATACAATGCTAAAGAGGGTGCAGGAGCAGGGGGCCTGTGAGCACTTGTGCATACATCACTGAAGGTGACAGGACAGCTGGAGAGAATAGTTATGAAAGCATACAGTGTTCTCAGTTTTATTAACAGAGGCACACGGTACATGAGCAGGGAGGTGATGTTGTAATTGCACAAAAGACTTGTCAGACCTCAGTTCACATATTGTGTTTGATTGTCGGTGCCAGAGTGTTGGGTGTGTGGAATGCGCTGCCAGCAGTGGTAGTGGAGTCAGATACTTTAGAGACTTTTAAGTGACTCTTAGATAGGCACATGGAGGATAGTATAATGTAGGGTATGCAGGGTAGATTGACCTTAGTAGGATAATAGGTCGGCACAACGTCGTGGGCTGAAGGGCCTGTACTGTGCTGTACTGTTCTATGTTCTATGTTCTATTATAGGAAAGACGTGAATGCTTTGAAGAGAGTGCAGAAGCGACTTCATCAACTTCAGTGATGAGGACAGATTAAAGAAGTTGACACTGATCTCCTTGGAGAGAAGGCTGAGAGGAGATTTAATAGAGGTTTTCAAAATCATGAGAGGGCTGGA